>NC_057807.1:243785556-244139724 GCF_018294505.1 Triticum aestivum
ACGCCGGAGGCGGGCTCCACCGGAACTAGTGTTTGGTTTTTCACCGGAAGCCAGACGGAGGGAGGAGGCATTCTATCTGTCTTTAGATGGCAATGTGGAGATCGAGGAGTTGTTGGAGCCCGACTGCCTGGCGGAGGAGCAGGAGTTGTTGGAGCGCAACCGCCTGGCGGAGGAGCAGCATATCACCGATTTGTGCCGCCAGCGGGACATGGAGCAGTAGCGCACCGATGCTCTGAGTCGCGAGCAAAGCGCCCGCAACTGGGCCGACTATGTGGAGGCCGGCATGTCAGGCACGCACGCGTTCGCGACGCTGATTTTTACTACCAGCTCATCAAGTGAGTTTCCCGCTTGGAAGCCGAAGCTTCGGTGGACCACGCCGGCATGGAAAGGGCCAACGTGCGCGAGCAACGCGCCCTATCACACCTCTTGCAAGTCTGAGGCGAGGCGCAGGACGCTGGTGCCGGTGTTTAGCGTGTACCACAGTTGGCGGCTGGCATCGTCTAGTTAGCTAAGAGTAAGTTAGTACTTGTATGCTACTAGAGTATTAGTGGGAGTAGATAGTTAACTTGGCTATGATGGTTGTTAACGTGGAAGTTCAGTACTCTATATGTTGATCAGACCTGTTACTTTGCTCTGAATGTTGAACTTTCCGTTTGAACGTATGGAATGGGCTGTTATTTTTTTAAATGGGTTGTATTTGTCCTCCACGGGTTTAGAGGCTGACTTGTGGGCCTACCAAGTTGACGCGTACACAATCAGGAGATGATTGTACGTGGAGAGGATGACAGCAGGGACCCGCCAAGGTCATGGCAGTACGCAAGCAAGTGCCTCCTTATTTCAAGCCAATAAAAAATGGCTCCTCCTAGTGGATTTCTGACATCTGGGTCCCATGCCATTGTCAACATAGTCAATAAACGAGAGAATTGCACAACGAGCGGCTGACACCAGGGACCCAGCAGCTCGCCCAGTTATTTTGTTTTGGGTTAATTTGATAAATGCCACTCCAAATCTGGTGTTTCCGAGAAATGCCACTGCAATTTCCAAACTTTGAAAAATGCCATTTCATGCCATTTCTAGTGGCATTTTTCGAAGTCTGGAGTGGCGTTTTTCAAAGTTTGCAAACTGCAGTGGCGTTTTTCAAAGTTTGCAAAAATTGCAGTGGCATTTTTCAAAGTTTGGAAATTGCAGTGGCATTTTTATGAATCGCCATAATTGGAGTGGCATTTATCTAATTTGTTTTTGAGACGGAAGCAGGGTGTCAACTGGGCTGTGCGGGACACTCTGGCCTGTCTAGACAGCCTTTTCTTTTATGTTTACCACAGACCAGCCCAGTAGTTTTTTTTCTTTCTGAAAATGGCTAGCCCAGTTTTTTTGTGATTTGTCAAGTAAGTCGCTTTATCAGGCCTGTTGGGCTGCAAATCTTTCAAGACGAGGAGAGCTTCATTCGGTTGGCCGAGAAAATGGCCTATCAGTAATGAGAAATGGGTTGTACATTTTTAAAACACATCAAACCGGCAATTAGTTTCAAATATCTTTTTTTCATTTCAAGATTTTAAATTGCATTGATTTTTATGCATGGACAATTTATTGGATTTTATATTGATATACATTTATTTTTAAAACCAGTCTGAATGTGACTCGAAATTTCGGGATTAAAAACAGTTCAGACCGCACCGACATATGCAAAATTTTGTATATTTTTTAACCGTGGCCACAATATGAGCTATAATGCTAACAAAAAGAATATGGGCTCCAAAAAACCCGTAAGAATTAGCAAATGGGCTGTAAATTATTTGAAATAATGGCAGATGGCATGTGTGCTGTTTTCCACAGTTTTGAGGCTTTCCTAAAAAAAAGGTTGACGCACAAGCAGTGACCGTTGGATGTCCATCCAACGGCCGTCGTGCTTCTTCAATCTCTGCTCTTCCTACTCCAGCTTCTCAAACAAGAGCCGGCGGGACTTCCTGCTCCCTCCTCCCCGCGGCCGGCTGTGCTGCCGCGCAGGCCTCATCGCCCCACCGTACTCCCATCGCTGGCCTAGCCATCCCTCTACTCACCCACACATGCTGTTATTCTCCGGCGATGGCAAACGAACCAGTAAACCCTCGTACAGTCGTACTCCCCTCCGCGTGGGAAACAACTGCCGAGTCTTCCCTGGCTCCGTGTCGTTCCCTTCCTAGGCCTCGCCGTCGTCCATCGCCCTGGTGCTCTCGGCGTGGCGTGGTCAACGTGGTCAATGACCGACATGCATCTGAAGTGGACTGTATGTGGAGAGGCTGACAACCGGGTCCACGGCCGCACGCAAGGAAATGCCTCCTTATTACGTGCAAAATAATGATTCCTCCACCTGACATCTGGGACCCACCGAAAGGGCCTTTGTATTTCGCGAAAAAAACATTACCGCCGCTGACAGCTCGGACCCACCGGCTATATCTTCGCATGCAAGGAAGTGCCTCCTTATTACACACAAAAAATGAATACTCCCCCTGCTAGCTGGGACCCAGTATAGTGGGCCTACTAAGTTGACAGGGACGGAGGGCTTTGTCAACTTAGTCAATATGCATGATTCTAGCTCGACTGACAGTACGATGTCCATCCAACGGCCATAGTGCTTCTTCAACCTCTGGTCTTCTTGCTCCAGCCGCCCAAAGCAGCGCCGGTCGTGTCGCCTGCTCCTGCCTCTCGTGGCTGGCTGTGCTGCCGCGGAGGCCTCATCGGCCCCATACTACTCCCACTGCTGGCCAGGCCATCCCTCCACTCCACTCACCCACACCCCCTATTATTCTGCAGCGGCGACAGCGCAACCGAACCAGTGAACCCTCGTACTCCTCTCCGCGTGGGCATCCACTACCGCGTCTTCCCCGGCTCCGCGTCGTCCCCTTCCTAGGCCTCGCCGCCATCCATCGCCGTGGTGCTCTCGGCGTGGCGTGGTCAATGTGGTCAACGACAGAATTCCATCGGAAGAGTACTGTACGTGGAGGGGCTGACAGTTGGGTCCACGGAAGCCGCAAGGAAGTGCCTCCTTATTACGCGAAAAATAATTATTCCTCCACCTGACAGCAGGGACCCACCGGATGGGCCACCAGTATTTTGCAAAAAAATGTTTCCCCCTTACTGTTGGGACCCACCGGATGGGCCACCGTATTTCGCGAAAAAAACGTTCCCCCTGCTGTCAGCTTGGACCCACCGGAAGTGCCTCCTTATTATGCACAAAAAGAATACTCCCCCGGCTAGCTGGGACCCACCTTGGTGGGAGGCTGACTTGTGGGCCTACTAAGTTGATGGGGACGGAGGGCTTTGTCAACTTAGTCAATATGAACGATTCTAGCTCCACTGACCGTACGATGTCCATCCAACGGTCGTAGTGCTTCTTCAACCTCTGGTCTTCTTGCTCCAGCCGCCCAAAGCAGCGCCGGTCGTGCCGCCTGCTCCTGCCTCCCGTGGCCGGCTGTGATGTCGCGGAGGCCTCACCTTCCCCTACCACTCCCGCTGCTGGCAAGGCCATCCCTCCACTCACCCACACCCCCTGTTATTCTGCGGCGACGGCAACCTCACATCGCAGCCGAACGAGTGAACCCTCATACTCCTCTACGCGTGGGCATCAACTGCCGCATCTTCCCCGGCTCCGCATCTTCCCCTTCCTAGGCCTCGCCGTCATCCACCGCCGTGGTGCTCTCGGCGTGGCGTGGTCAATGTGGTCAATGACCGACTTCCATCGGAAGAGTACTGTACGTGGAGAGGCTGACAGTTGGGTCCATGGCAGCCGCAAGGAAGTGCCTCCTTATTACGCGCAAAATAATTATTCCTCCACCTGACAGCAGGGACCCACCGGACGGGCCACCGTATTTCGTAAAAAAACATTTCCCCTTAACTGCTAGGACCAACCAGCTACACCTTCGCACACAAGGAAGTGCGCCCGAGCAAAAAAAAGCGATTCGCCCCCCTGACTGCTGGGACCCACCAGCTACATCCTTGCATGCAAGGAAGTGCGTCTGGAAAAAAAAGATTCGCCCCCTGACTGCTGGGACCCACCAGCTACATCTTCGCACACAAGGAAGTGCCTGACAGTTGGGACCCACTTGGTCGAAGCATACGTAGCGTTGTCATTCTGGTCGCGAACGTGTACGTACATACTGGTGAATGTAGAGGCGTGCACATGTCGTAGTAGAGGCGCGCACATGTCGTAGTAGAGGCGCGTCCGTGTCGTAGTAGAGGCGCACAGGTAGCATGTACACGTACATACAGCGGCCAGTGTGCAAGAAAGAAAATACAACTACATATGTGTACATATGGGCGGGGTCTCGAACGCCTACTCGCGCATACGTACAGCCAGGGCTCGTGTACATGGCTGGGTCGGAACGAAGAAACAACGTCGTCGTCGTGTCAATGGGGAGCCAACAGGCTGGGTCGGAATGGAATGCATCGTCGTGTTCATCGGGAGGGCTTGGATGGAACAGGCGATGGAAACGAGGCCTGGCATACCACAGAACGGAGGAAACGCCTTGTGTTCGACCGGCCATGTTCAAAACGGGATCCTGTTCATCAGGAGGGGTCTGGTGTACCGCAAAACGGAGGAAACGGACCTCCTACGGTCAAAACGGGGATCCTGTTGATCGGGAGGGGTGTGGCGTACCGCAAAACAGAAGAAACGGACTTGTGTTGGAGCGCCACAGTCGAAACAAGGGTCATGTTCATCAGGAGGGGTGTGGCGTACCGCAAAACGGGACTCCATGGGATATTGTTCATCTTCACCGTCGACCTCCTCCAGCCTCCACGGGCTACCGTCGACCTCCTCCAGCCTCCACGGGCTCCTGTTCATCCAGCCTCCACCGCGCGCTACTCCACCGGCTACTGTTCAACCACCCCTCCACAGGCACCCCTCCACCGTCTACTATTCATCCAGCCCTCCACGGGGTCGTCCTGTTCATCCAGCCCTCCACTCCACAGGGTCCTGTTCATCCAGCCCCAACCGGCTCGATCGATCAGGGTCCTGTTCATCCAGAGGCAACGTCACCTCTCACTGTTCATCCACCCCCCCCCGCAACGCTCACTTTTCATCCCAGAGGCAGCATCGATCGACTTCAGTTAGTAGCAGTAGCGAAGGAATCGCTCGATCAGGTTCAGTTAACAGCCATAGATCGATCGCTCGGGTTTAGTAACGCGTAGCATGCAGTGCAATCGCTCGGGTTCAGTTAGAGCCCAACAACTTGCTTGGGTTTAGTTAGAGCCAACGCCTCGCACACACGCGTGTACGTGTATGAGAGAAACGCGCATCGCTCGGCCCCCGACCACCCACCGTAACCGGGAACTCCCCAAAATTTTCCTCGCCCTCGCTTCTACCACGGTTTTTTCCATCATGGACGGCTCAAAGAATGTCATGCAGCTACGTCTCCGGCCCGCCTAGGACAAAAATCCCATTTTCTGTCATGATTTTTTGTCATAGAAGTAGGAGCCCACCACACCTATGATGATACCTGGTTTTGTCACAATTATCATCATAGAAGTGTCATAAGTATGACAGAAAAAAATTTCGTTCGGCCCAAAATGTCACGGATGTGTCTTTTTTTTGTAGTGCACATTTGTCATCGTACCGTGCGAACATTATCATCCGAAGAATTTTGATCTGCATCGACATTACGTTGGATCCGAATTCAGCTCAGCGGCAGCAGACGTTAGGGAAGATTCGTCTCTTTCCCTCTTTATATTCTTTTTTCAACCACTAGTTGGCAGTTGACCCTCTATTACTTTTCCTGGAGAACCAGTACTAACCTGATCGGGTACTTTGTGTAGAACGGTATCTACACCTACGTGGTGGATTCTAGTAATTAAACTACTATGCTACTACTTCACGTACTAGTGAATCATCATGCAAAGATCATTTGATTCCCGTTGCTAATACAGTACGAATCAGTTCGGCTATTGTCACTACAGTCGTCACAGTCAAACAAGTTTATTTTTCCTAACTATTCGGTTAGCTCCTAAAATTATGGCACACAGAATATTTTCTGTTGTTTTGCACGACATTATTTTTGCAGGGATATTTTATCGACACTTGTGCATGACGCCGGTCTAGCCAGCGTCTCGTCGTCACCTCGGCGCGCGTCCCTCTGCCGACATCTCCGCGCGGCCACTCCGCCGTGCCGACCTCGGCACTCAAGCCATTTTTATTTAATTATTTACTTCGCTTGAGTTAATTAAGTAGAAGAACTTTTTTAAAAAGGTATATTATTACTATCATTACTTGTTATTACTTTTGTCTTGCACTATTTTATGTGCACAGGTGAACCAACTTCGACTGGTCCGCATCACCATCTCGATGAACTAACGTCATCGTCCCTTCAACAGGCCATATTCCTTAAATTATTTATTTTGCGTGAGTAAGTTATATAAAGGACCTTTTTTTATTTTCCATCTTGTGCTGCTTTATGCATGCAGGAAAATTAACTATGGTCATGCTATGCCGCCACCTCGGCAAGCCGATGCCGTCCTCCCAATCAGCATAAATCAGCTCGCGCGATCACCTTGTTGGTTGAATTGCCATACCGACATGTTCGGTTGCCTTAGGGACTTCAGCATCACTGACAGAGTTCTACCTCGTCAGGTCTTCGGTGCACGGGCCATATTTCTTTTAGTACTCACTTTGCATAAATTATTTATTATGCTACGAATTTTTTAATCTATTATTATTACTATTATCTCCGGCTTGCACCATTTTCTGTGCATAGGTAAATGATCCGGGTTTGGCAGCACTATCACCTCGGCGTACCAATGTACCACGCCACCTCGGCTGGACCAGGGGCTTTGTCACCACTTCATTAACCCACTCCGGGGACTTTGGCGTCATACTGCCGACCTGCTCTGTTGCCTCGGTCGGACTGGGGGTTCCACCTTGCCACATTGGCCGTGCTATGTCACCACTTCGCAATGTCGAGATCTTTCCTCCGTCACCTCAGGAACGGCTTGGGGGTTGGGACCTTGTCCAAAAGTAAGCTCGGGCCGCACATCGACATCGAGCACAGTAACCAGCTAAGTCGCTTCCATGCTCAATTTTTTTAGCTAATGTTCGGTTCGACCAAACTTTATATTTGTGTTAAACAAAGAACTTATTTTGTTCAAAACCCTTGTTTTACCCAAGTTAACTGGGGCTCTTAAATTTATATGAGTCATTTTGCAATAAAACTCTTCTTTTGAGTCGTTGCAAAGTTTTTTCTACCACTCCTTTTTCGACTCAAGTGTACGGTCAATAGCCAGATGGCCTGGTCTCTCTCTAAAGGCGCTCGAGTTTAGTTCGCTAAACTGGCCTTTGAGAAACACTCCGCCTTCGGGATAGGGAGGTTGAAGCTTAAGGCTGACCCGCTTGAAGTCTTGAGACCGGATGTATCATATTAATGCGCGACAGGAGCACAAAAGTAAGTCCAATTTTTGGATTGGCAGAAATGACTTGATTTAGTTCGGGCGTAAAGTTTTTACTGAAGTTTTTTGGTTTTCCAAGCCTATGGCACTTTTAAACTATTTGTGAGTTTCCAGCATAAGTCTCGTAGTGCAACGCCGGACACCTTTAGATATTTGGCAAAAAACATTCTCGGATATTGCTATATATGCATCAATTTTGAATTGTGTATTCAGTCAATAGTTGGATTGCTCGGATCCTGTACTTGCCTCCTACATTCCGCTTTGTTTGGCTAGGTGTGTAAAGGGAGAACCACTGTGATTATGCTTCCAGCTTGCATGGTTAAGCGCCTCAATGGAGAAAGCCGAAAACTGACTGTCACAATAAGCGTAAACTGATAAGCGATCCAATGACAGTGTTAAACTATAAGATTGATGGGGGTCACCACATGTTAAATGATGGGCCGTTCATAACATTGGCCGAAGTGTTAACGACTTGATCTCGGATGTCGCCGAACACTAATCGGGGGCTAGTAGCTGGCCTCCCAACTTTAAGCTCCTATGACTAAGTAAAAGTTATAAAGCCCGCATATCTGATTGCCTTGTTTCCGCTCGCACAACCGCCTCCGGGCACCGAGACGTCGGCTAAGGATTGTCTTCTTACAGCGGAAACACCCTGCGTAGCATCTACAAAGGGGTGGAAGCCGATGATGGGCCACTTTCAAATTATAAAAGGTCGCAACTGAGTCAAAATAAACATATCTCATCATCGTTTGTATTCATTACACAAGCGTTGCCTTCCGTAATTATCATAATAAAGCCATAAATATGCAT
Source organism: Triticum aestivum (assembly GCF_018294505.1). NCBI lineage: Eukaryota > Viridiplantae > Streptophyta > Magnoliopsida > Poales > Poaceae > Triticum > Triticum aestivum. Next base: position 243,793,780 of record NC_057807.1, read on the forward strand.
CAATTTGACATAAGATTTCAGCCAAGCTGGGTTGCCTGGCTCCTGTGCTTACCCCACCATTCCCGATTGTTCGGCTAGGCAGTAAAGGAGCACCTTTGTGATTGTTACTACCGGGTCATCGGAATTAGTACCTCGGACATGGTGAAGCCAAAAGCCAGCCATCTTAATGGATATAATTGGTCGGCAACAACGGAAGTGAAAATTTAGGTTTGCTAAACACCACATAGTTCGGGAACTCCCCCCAAACTGAATCCTCAATATTTTCCTCCCACATTGATCGGAGGTGAGGCTTCATGATCATGATAAGCATGACAACCCAAAGAAAGGAACCGATAGCGGGACTATTTTCTTTGGTAGATGTTTCTTACGTTTAATAGCAATATATCATATCTCTCTTCATACCTTTGTTTATAAAACCATACGGCCGGATTGCCTTGTTTGTCGTAAATCTTTGCCCTTACAAAGGCTTTATAAAGTGGGACAAACACTCCCTAGCTACTGGCCGAGGAGGTTGAAGGTGATGGTCGGTCAACAAAGTTCTGTACAATGTGGATCCGAGCATTAATGATGTAGAGTACTTGGATACATAGAATCATTACACATAATCTATGATTTTACTCCAGATATCGATCCTTAATTCGGCCACCCGCGCCAGCATTAAGGCTCGGGGGCTACTGGGATTTGGGCTTATCATTTACTAATATTGAAGGGGCACAACGATCCCCTGATCTGGTGTTGCCACCCGAAAAGTGTCTCGGGGGCTACTGCATTGCATATTCAATGTAGAAAATTCAGAAGTGCTCAGTGTTCGGCCTGACCGAACTATAGGCAAACGCGTCTTCGGACAACAATAGGTACCATCTAGACCTATCTGGCATAAAGCTCAGTTGCAAGTGGTTGGCTCCATAGAGGGCATCTCTGGCATTGAGCTCGGTTGAACCCTTTTAACTTTTTCAAGACCGAGGTAATCTATGACACCTCGAATATAGTTTGGCGCTGGAGCTCGGATGCAGTCCAGCGTTGGAGCTCGGATGAAAAAATACTTTTCGGATACAGTCCGGTGTTGGAGCTCGGATACATTCCGGCATTGGAGCTCGGAAGCGGTCCGGCGTTGGTGCTCGGCTACAAAAGATACCTCGAATGCAGTCCGGCGTTGGAGCTCGGATGCAAGAGGACACTGCCGCACGGGAACAACTTCAAACCCAAGATGTGGCGTAAAAAATAACAAGGCATTGATAAAGGCCGAGAACTTAAAGGGGCTCCTCGAATACCCGACGTGTAAACTCTTCAGATTCACTTTGGCGATCCTCAAGATCAAAGATGAGAAGATTTGTTGAACCAGTTTTCAAGACCGATGACCGAAGATGAAGAACAGTTCGGAAGAATCGAGGAGCGTACCCAACTTGAAGACCGGTTCAGGGGGCCACTGATGGTGTCCTGGACTAGGAGGTACTCACCGCGTCGTCTCCCGACAAGCTGGATCGGGCCGAGGACCCCCATGATTATTCACTAATGGGCCACTTCGGGCAGCCCATGCCGAATATAAGAAGGATTACACAAGACTTGGCGCATAAGACAAGGACTCCTCTAAACCCTAGGCATGTAGTGCATATATAAACCGAGGCCAGGCTAGTCAATAGACATTCTCATATTCTTTACTACAATCCCATCGTAGATACATGTACTTAGTACTACACCACATATGAATACAATCAAAAGCAGCATGTAGAGTATTATCTCTTCGAGAGAGCCCAAAGCTGGGTAAAATCCTGCGTCCATGTTACCATCGCTCCAAGACGCCTAGCTTAGGACCCCTACTACGAGATACGCCGGATATATAACCGACACCCAGCCATCCCTCTAGGCCCCCCGTGCAGAGCTTTTTCTCCGACGATCCCCACACCACCGCCCCCATCCTGAACCCTAAGATAGATAGTGGGGTACCTCTCCGGCAAGCCCCGCTCCCTGATGCGGCTGGTTCTTCCTTAACTCCAGCGAGCCCCCGCACCCCCTGAAAATCGACTGACCCAAAAGAGAAGGTGGTGGAGCTGGTTAGCCTGTTCGCTCATCAAACTTGAGGTCTCGGGTTCAATAACTACACTTGAGCATAATTTTGTTTTTGTTGGACTTCTTTCTTCCACCCAATGACAGGTAGGCCCTGCATGACAGAGGGAGAAAGTGATCTGGGGCGGTGCCAGGAGGATTCTTTGACTGGTCAAAATGGATGGATATGGTGCTATGCGATCTCGTAGTGACCATATAATCACCTCATCATGTATACGCTGCAACCTCAGCGCTTGTTTCTAGGGTTTGCAGTCTTTACACTCTCTCTCCAGTATATATATACACGTTGGAGCCTCAACGCTTGTAGTTGCTCTCTTCACACTCTCTCACCCTCTCCAGATCTAAACAAGACTTCCTTGGCCTCTCTCCCTCCCCTCACTGCTGGTCAAAGAGCCGGCAGGATTCGTCCGCCGGGAAGGGAAGGAGGCTTAACACTGTCGCCGTCGGCGAGGGAGGGAATCCACTATAGGCGCATCTATTCTCTTTCACCCAGCGGCAGCGCAGGAGGGCCTCCGACCCCTTCTTCCTCGCCGTCGTACATAGTGTGGACCGAATGGCCTCCGATCGGCCACCGAACCACACCGCAAGAACCTTAAGGTATAATTTATTTATTCCACATGCATTGCTCTAGCTGCATTTGGGCTTTTTCTGCTTCAGCACTCGAATCTATGTGTTGGATCAAAAAGGAAAGTGTGGGGAAAGTTGTATAGCATGAAGCTAGGACGTGGTTCAAAGAGGAAAGGAATGGGGGAAAGTTGTATAACATGAATCTAGGACGTGGTTCAAGAAGGAAAGGAAGGGGGAAAGTAGTGTGGAAAGTTGTATAGCATGAATCTAGGACGTGGTTCAAAGAGGAAAGGAATGGGGGAAAGTAGTGGGGAAAGTTGTATAGCATGAATCTAGGACGTGGTTCAAAGAGGAAAGGAAGGGGGAAAGTACTAGTACAGACTGGCTATCCATCACCTACGTTGGTCGAAAAGGTAAAACAATGACAAATGCAGTATGCACATCTATAACAAACTGATCTTTTTGTTTTGAGGGACAAGGCTGTAGAGTTTGAGCAGGACTAGATTTGCTGCACTCACATAGGGGAAGGTGTCTAAAGATTAAAAAACTAGGACCAACACAAATATGCTCCTTGGTTGTTCGTTCTTTGTTGCAACAGACTGTGCATCACCCCTTCATTCATCGGTAGATGCACATGGTGCTGGTGCATCCACTGTCCTGTGCAACTCTTTAGTTGTTGTTAATCTAAGGCCCTATTTGGTTAAAAAGTCATAGGACTTTTTTTAGTCCCAACTAAAAAGTCCCTAGTCCCTACCTGCTTGGTTCCATGGACTAAACATGGACTATAGGTTATTAAATGACATTCCTAAAGACCATGTTACCCCTACTAATGAACTAATAGAGATAAGGTGCGATGCGGGGCAGGGGAAACTATTGGAAAAAGTCCCAAAAAGACTCTCCCTCGCGGTCTTCTTTCGTTAGTCCCAAATGCCCACTTTTAATCCCTAAAAATCCCTCCTATTTGGTTTAGATGGGACTGACAGGGACTTTTTTAGTCCCTACATCAAAATGTCCCTGTAAACAAACACCCTCTAATAATGTCGCTGGAAAATTGATGCAATGCTACAGTTAAAAGGAAATTACATGTTTAATGAATTTTATTGTTAATATAATCTCTCTGTTAATATGAATCAATGCCACCGTTTGAGAAATGCTACTGTCTTGCTTTCTTTCCCATTTAGATAAGTTAGATACTTCTTTTTGTTGGCTTCTGTGTCATCCACCATTATTGACCACTAGTTGTTTCCTTTGCACCTCTGTGTAAATAGGGTTATCTACTTCACCTCGTTGCTATTGTGACCTTTTGTTGCACTGCACAAAACACTTTTGTTTTAAGAGTGTTTTTTGCAGTTCAACCAAAATGTCACACCAACAACATTGCTTGATTGCTTGATCTTAGTGGAACTACACAAGAGGAGATCTTACTTCCTATTCGTGTTGGCAAATTTGGTTCAGATCTTCTTCTTGTGAGTTGTTTGAATTCCACGTCATGAGAGGTCAGTACTAGCCTTCTTCACATGATTGTGTAGTGTGCTTTCATATGGTGTGCTACTTGTACGGTAATGTTGCTTGATTTTAGTGAACTGCACAAGTGGAGACAAGACTTCCAATCTGTATGTGCACCGTAATATCCCATGGAGGTAAGATAAGGATATTTCACAACTGTTGGCCTGTATTTTGCCACTTTCATCAGAAAATTAATGTCGTTGTTCAGTGCTGTACTTGTGCTCCCTAATTGACATGCCAAATCTTACATTGAAGGTGAAGCTTGTCTGTTATTGAACCAAGTGATGAAGGGGAAGAACAAGTGGAAGAAAAACAAAAATCAATTCCCGGTGCTGTAATGAAGCACTGGAACTGTGATGGCACAAGTAATGATATAGTTTTGCATCTTAATTCATTGCTATGGCTAGAACGAGCAATTGTGTTGCCACTGATTTGATGCCACTCTTAATGTAATATGTAATTATCTCTACTTGTGCAAACAGGGATCTTATTTGAAGATACCATATATTTTAGTGGAACAACACAAGAAGATGTTGGAAACATTAAACTAATCGAGGAGTATATAGTAAGCATGGCCACCACAGTAGATAGCAACAGATGGTTCCAGAGAAGTGCTTCATTTGTATGCTCTACACAATAAGCCTCCTGACAAAGGTTGGTACTCGCCCGCTGATTTCATCCATATGATTGAGCTTTGTCATCTCTATTGGTGTTGTGCTACTTTTTAGATACTGTCATGAAAAAGCGGTATTATCCTTGAGAAGTGCTTCATCTGTGATGTTTTAAATATTTCATTTCCTTTTTTTCGAGCAAACAAGGATGCTAGCATTTAGTTGTCCTCTTGTGTTTGCACAATAGGATCATCCTCCGCTGAAGAAGAATATGGAGTACATGAAGTGACTAGTTCCGATTATGCCAGGATGAAGAAGCCCTGTCTATCTTCGCATCAGAAGGAGCAGTTGAAGGATGGTTACATTACTCCCCACAAGACCAAACTAACTTCAGCTCGGAAGGACTGACAGATCTCCATTTTTTTGCTGTGATGCGCAAGCATAATGTTGTTCTAGGATTCTTTCCGGTGAGTTCCATTTTTTTCAAAGTGTGCTCTACATGGACCATGTAGGTGCGTGTTTAAACTGTCAATTCATAGTACAATTTGCTTTATACTAATCATTTTTTTGTATTTGTGCAAACAGGGGTGCTCATCTTGATTTCAATGGGAACTGCACAATGTTCATGAATACATCGAATCATTCATTTCTACCACAAGAAAGGAGGTGCCGATATGTTCAAGGCGTTGCAACATATAAGGGAGAAATCATACAAGCTACGCGTGAATTTGGTTGATTTTGGTGGAACTGCACAAAAAGGACAACTGGTTTATTTAGCACGAGGTGCCATGTCAATGTCTGAACTGATGGAAAACCCTGCCCATTCCACAATCGTAGGCATTTGATATTTTGGAATGGGAAAACCTTGTCAAAGTTTGCTCATTGATGTACGCAAAACAACAAGCATTTGACATTTTGGAATGGGACAACCTTGTCAAATTTTGCTCATTCATGTTAGCAAGAAGACATGTGTTTGATATTTTCGAATGGGACACCCTTTGCTGTCAGCAGCGTCGATCAATTTTTCTTTATTCTTTAGTTGTGAAGTAAATATTGGCTCTGACAAGTGAATCACTGAGATGCATAATCATCGATTGTTTTGAATGTTCTCTATGAATTGCTAGGCCCGTGTGTTTGATTGCAATGTACAGGAACGCTAAAAAGTTGCTCAAACTCTTTGTACTCCCTCTGTTCCTTTTTACTTCGCACACTGTGAATGCTCATACTTTTTTCTATAAGATTGGTCAAAGGAGAGATACTTCGACTGCAGACAAAACTTGTATGCAGACTAAAAAGGACCGGAGGGAGTACATGTGAAACTGCTGCAAACGAGGTGATCACCCTGGGAATAATGCTAGTACGTATTGTTTTGCATGTTCATCCAATGCCAGTGATACAAGAATCCGAACTAATCGAACTAAGTTCATTCATACACGGTCGGATTTCATATAAACATGCCGGATTCCATTACATTTCATACATTCTTCAACTAAAAAGGGGTGCGCTGGAGGTAGAATTAATTAACCGAAGCTACCCACCTGTGTCCGGCTGAGCCGAATAGAAGCTTCTTCTCCAGTGGACTGAGCTTCAGTGACTTAACTGTAGGTGCAGTTACATAATTGACATGTGGCCTAGATGCCTGTTGGGCCCACATGTCAGTGAGCCAACCACACTAGCAGTTAAGTAGAAGCAGCGTCCTTCTCCAACATAGCTCTCCGACTCCACGTCACAGCCAAGAAGCTAATTGGCCATCAATGGTCAACCTGCCTAGATTGGCTTCAACAGGAGGGTAGCAGCGGTGGCCTTACTTGGACCCGAGCGGTGGCGACCTACCGTGTTCTACTCTTCCTTGTTTTCTATGTGGCGCGGACTTGTTGGCAGCGGGGCGTGGCCTCGACGGAGCCGGCGATGTCCTCTGTCGCGTTGTCGGCGGGGCGGCGCCTCAACGGAGTGAGGAAAATCCCCCCCCTCGTTGCCGATAGGGTGGGGCCTCGGCTGAGCCGCCGATGTCCTCTGCCTCGTTGTTGGCGGGGCGGGGCCTCGGCGGAGTAGGGCCTCCACCTCGGTGCCGGCGGGGCAGGGCCTCGGCGGAGCCGGCGGTGTCCTCTGCCTTGTTGTTGGTGTCGTGGGGCCTCGGCGGGGCAGGGCCTCGTCGATGCCAGTGGAGCGGGGACTCATCGGAGCCGGCATTGTCCTCTGCCTCATCCTCGGTCTTGCCAAACAGCGCCTCACCCGCTTCAACGCCCTCTTTGTAGGCGGCCGCAGCCTCCGCCACCCGCATGCGGTACTGCTAGCGCTCGAGGCGGCTCTCGCAGGCGGAGCGGTACGAGTCGAGTAGCGCCTCCTGCTCCGCCCGCTCCGTGGCGATAAGCTCCTCCGCCTGCAGGTGCTCCTGGAGGAGATGGTGGTTGTAGGCGGCGTCGGCCTGCGCCTCCTAGAACTACTCCTGACGCTTCTGCCTCACTGTGTCCATGTATTGGGCACGGGCCTTGCAGATGGTCATGGTGCAATGCACCAACAAGGATGGCGCGGAGGAGGGGGTTGGCGCCGGATCGTCGACTACCATGTTCTCCATTGGGACGTCGTCGTCCTCCGGCTACCTGTCGGCCAGCCAGTCGGCAACAATTGCTTCCATCTCCTTGTGCTCCTCCGTCCACCCATCCCGAAGAGCACTGGAGAGCAAGGAAGCCATGGTGGGCAGTAGTGGTGTGGAAAGGAGAAAGGGAACAGAGGCGGATGTCTGGGGATATGGCCGGTGCAGCAGTTTATATAGCAATGGTGGGTGGCGGAGGGACGGACATGTGGCGCCAGAGTAGCCACCTTGGCAACCATGTATCATTAATGTGGGCGGCAGATGGACGGACGGACGACACTTGTGTCGTATGAAGGCGGAGCAATCGCCTGCACCAAGAAGCGAGGCAGGCGGCGCCGACCATTTCGGGCAGAAAGCACATGCGGGCGAGGGAGGCGGTCTGGGTGGGCCAGGGTAGTCAGACTCGTGCTTGGCAGTGGGTCGGTCCAGCAGCCGGACATGTTGGCTCGCCAGCGAGCTCGCCGAGCTGAGCGACAACAATCAGACAATGGGCCTAGCTTCCGACCAGGAGTCGGTGCCACTGTCCAAGCCGGTTCATGTCGTGTTCACCATAGAGCAGGTGTGGCCGCACTTCGACGCCCTAATGGCGGAAGAGCTACCAGTGCAGGAGGACCTGTGTTGCAACCACCGTCTCCTCAACAAGCACCGGTGAACAAGCGAACAACAATGCCGCCGCAGACATGTGTCCCTATGATCCTGGCTTCCCGAATGAGCAGCGGGCGCTGTATCAGACCATCCATAGGGCCTGCGAGGCCCTCTCCATCATCCTTCGAGTTGTTGCGCTCGCCGCCGTCTCGCGTTGTCAACATGGTCAATGGACATGAGGAATGAGGAGATGAATTACTTGGAGAGGATGATAGTGGGGGCCCACCAAGGCCATAGCCGCACGTACGCAAGTGCCTCCTTATTATATACAACTGTAATTTTTTTTGCTTCCTCTTGGTTTCCTGACATCACGGTCCCACACCACTGTCAACATATATAGTCAATAAACGAGAGAATTGCACAAGGAGTGGCCGACAGCTGGTACCAAGTAGCTTGAGAAGTATTTGTGTTTTTGAGGTGTGAGCACTACAAAGTTTTCCTTGAGCGATGTTTTCATTGTTATTCAGAGGAGAGCAGGGTATTAACTGGGCGGGCTGTGCCCCGTCTAGCCCAGGCTAGATATCCAGCCCAGATATTAATTTGTTTTCAAGCTGAAAATGGCTAGCCCAGCTATACTTTTTTTTAAGGAATACCCAGGCAAGGTCAACTTGTTATTCTCCGCCCCACTGGGCTACAAATCTTTCCTATGAGGGATGCATTAGGCTTAACAAGAAAATGGGCATTAAGAAATAATAAATGGGATGTAATTATAAAAAGTTAGTTGTAACTATAAAAAATGCACCAAAAACGTAATTAGTTTATAAAATATTATTTTTGGATTTTGAAAATTTTAATTTCATTAATTGTTGTGTGCGAAATGTTTCCTTGGATTTTTACGTAATACAAATTTATATTGAAATTGTATTTAATCTGACTAGAAATTTTGGGATAAAAATATTTCGGATCCCATCAAAATGTGGGAAAGTTTATTGAATTCTCTTTTGAATGGTTGGTTGAAATTATTAATTGTTGTCCTAGCTAGAAAATGGGTTGTAATTTTAACAAACCGTAAATGGGCTGTAGTAAATTCCATTAGAATTCAAAAATGAGCTATACATTCTTACAAATCTCAAATGGGCTATATGTTCTCTGCCACACACTTGTGGGCCAATTAAGTTGACGCGTCTCCTAAAAAAAATAAGTTGACGCGTATGCAAGGCTTTGTCAACTTATAGTCAACACACGATTCTAGCAGCAGTAGCTGTTGGATGTCCGTCCAATGGACGTCGTGCTTCTTCTTCAATCTCGGATATTCTAGCTTCACCTGCCCAAAAAATGATTCCTCCCCCTGACTGGGGCGCATCATTTCGGAGGCTGACCTGTGGGCCTACTAAGTTGACGTGTACCAAGGGCTTTGTCAACTTAGTCAATATAAATGATTCTAGGTGCAGTGACCATACGATGTCCATCCAATGGCCGTCCTGCATCTTCAACCTCTGGTCTTCTTGCTCGAGCCGCCCAAAGCAGTACCGATCGTGCCACCCGCTCCTGCCTCCCGTGGTCGGCTATGCTGCCGCGGAGGCCTCATCACCCCCTATCACTCCCACCGCTGGCCAGGCCATCCCTCCACTCACCCGCCCCCCCCCCATTATTCTGTGTCGACGGCCTCACACCACAGCCGAACCAGTGAACCGTCATACTCCTCTCCGCATGGGCATCCACTGCCGCGTCTTCCCCGGCTCCAGGTCGTTCCTTTCCTAGGCCTCTCCGCCGTCCACCGCTTTGGTGCTCTCGCCGCAGCATGGTCAATGTGGTCAACAAACAACTTCCATTGGAAGAGTATTGTACGTGGAGAGGCTGACAACTGGGTCCACGGCCGCAGCAAGGAAGTGCCTCCTTATTACGCACAAAATAATGATTCCTCCACCTGATAGCAAGGACGCACCGGATGGGTCATCGTATTTCGCGAAAAAAACATTTCCCCCTGACTACTAGGACCCACCAGCTACATCTTCACATGCAAGGAAGTGCGTCCATATTACGGAAAAAATGATGCCCCCTGACTGCTGGGACCCAGCAGCTACATGTTCACACGCAAGGAAGTGCCTGACAGTCGGGACCCACCTGGTCGAAGCGTACGTAGCGTTGTCATTCTGGTCGCAAACGTCTATGTACATACTGGTCGATCGGTTAGTCTGCAGGCTGCAGCGATGAACCGTGGCCGTGTAAGGAAGGGCACGTGTCATAGTAGAGGCGCACACGTAGCATGTACATGTACGTAGAGCCAGGGTGCAAGGAAGTAAATACGGCCACATACTTACATACGGGCGGGGTCTCGAATGCCTACTCGCGCATACGGACGGCCAGGGCTCGAGTACATGGCTGGGTCGGAACGAAGAAACTACGTCGTCATCGTGTTCATGGGGAGGCAACAGAATGCGTCATGTTCATCAGGAGGCAACGGAATATGTCGTGTTCGTCCGGAGCCAATCGGCTTGGACAGAATAGCCGATGGAAACGAGGCCCGGCGTATCGCAGAACGGAGGAAACAGCTTTGTGTTCGACCGGCCACGATCGAAATGGGATCCTGTTCATTGGGAGGGGTCTGGAGTACCGCAAAACGAAGGAAACAGACTTCTCTTGGACCTCCTATGGTCGAAACGGGGTCCTGTTGATCGGGAGGAGTGTGGAGTACCGCAAAACAGAGGACACGGACTTGTGTTGGAGCGCTACGGTCGAAATGGGGGTCCTGTTCATCGGGAGGGGTGTGGCATACCGCAAAACGGGACTCCACGGGATACTGTTCATCTCCACCGTCGACCTCCTCTAGCCTCCACGGGCTACTGTTCATCCACCGTTGACCTCCTCCATCCTCCACCTGCGACTGTTCATCCACGGGCTCCTGTTCATCCAGCCTCCACTGCGCGCTCCTCCATCGGCTACTGTTCAACTAGCCCTCTCCACGGGGTCCTGTTCAACCACCCCTCCACGGGCTACTGTTCATCCAGGCCTCCACCGACTACTGTTCAACCAGCCCTCCACGGGGTCGTCCTATTCATCCAGCCCTCCTCGGGGTCTTGTTTATCCAGCCCTCCACGGGGTCCTGTTCATCCACCCCCCAACCGGCTCGATCGATCGGGGTGCTGTTCATCCAGCGGCAACACCACGGGGTCATGTTCATCCAACCTCCCACCGGGAACTGTTCATCCAAACCCCAACAACGCTCACTGTTCATCAAGAGGCAGCATTGATCGGCTTCAGTTAGCAGTAGTAGCGAAGGAATCACTCAGGTTCAGTTAACAGCAAGGGATCGATCGATCGGGTTCAATAAAGTAGCTAGTGCAATTGCTCGGGTTCAGTTAGAGCCCAATGCCTCGCTCGGGTTCAGTTAGAGCGCAATGCCTCGCACACACGCGCGTACGTGTACGAGAGTAACGCGCATCACTCTGCCCCCGACCACCCACCGTAACTGGGAACTGCCCGATATTTTCCTTGCCCTCGCTTCTCCCACGGTTTTTTCCATCATGCACGGCCCAAAGAATGTCATGCACCTGCGTCTCCGGCCCGCCCAGGACGAAAAGCCCATTTTCTGTCATGATTTTTTGTCATAGAAGTAGGAGCCCACCACATCTAAGATGATACCGGGTTTTGTCACAATTATCGTCATAGAAGTGTCATAAGCATGACAGGAAAAAAAATTCGTTCGGCCCAAAATGTCACGGATGTGTCGTTTTTTGTAGTGGAGTCATCACCATCCCATCGAATGAGAAGGATGCGATCATTTGTGTGGACAAGATGTATCAGGACGCGGTCGCGGCAGAGGCGGCGGTAGCAGCAGCTCCCGCCAAGGGAAGCAAAGGAAAGAAGAGGGATTGTAGGGACTCTGGCAAAGAGACCGGGAAGCGTGCCCCCACAGAGTGCAAGGCACCCGTTGACGATGTGTGGGAGTGTTCCAACGGCAAGAGATCCAAGGTCGCTGCACCCCAAGTGAAGAATGTCCCGGCAGGGCTGGCTCGCGTTGATTCTACTTTCACCATCACCGCCACCCTCGATTACAAATAGGAAAGCGCGCTCGTTGCCTTCCTACGAGCAAATATCGATGTGTTTTCCTGGCAACCATCTGATATCCCCAGTGTTCCCAAGGAGGTAATCAAGAACCACCTTGTTGTCTGCCCACATGTCCGACCTGTCAAGCAGAAAATCTGGAAGCAGGCCTTGGAGAGTGTTGGTGTTCTGGGAACGGGGGTCCCCAGACTTGCCTGCCTGCGGCCTGCGGCGTGGCTCAAGTGGTGGCACAGTACGACCCATCTTCACCAACTCAAGCTCAAGACGCTCGCGAGGGGCCAAGCCTCGCGGGGCGGATGACGAAAGGCTTCCTCAGGAACGGCCTCACCAGGTAGGCTCGCGAGGAGGCGGAAAGATCAAGGCAAGGGTACCTCGCGAGGTGCTTGTGACGCAAGACATGACAATCGAGACAAGGCGGGCACCAGGCGGGCGCCGGCATGTGCAGTGTCCTTGTTTCCTCTTTGGTGCAAAGGGGGCAAGCACAGGCACGGAGTACCGAGGCATCGAGCAAAGGTTACCATTTCGGTGCAACGAGACCAAGACCAGCAGAGCGGCAGGACGGAGGTCACCGTGGAGCCCAAGACGGCATCATCGCCAGTGCCTTTGGCAGCCAAAGACCAACTTTAGTCAGGATAACTTGTACTAGATGTTCCCCTTCAAAATGGCTGTTGTTGGCGCCCTTCCCGCTCAATATTTGGGAAGAGCACCAGGGCCTCTATATATAGAGATAGCCACCACGTTAGGAGAGGGATCAAATCCTTCTTAGGCAAACCACCACCAGAAGAACACCTCTCGCGAGGCTGTTACTCCCTTGTACTGTTCATCATCAGCCCCTGAGGCAATCCACCACACCACACACTGGAGTAGGGTATTACACCACAACTGTGGCCCGAACCAGTATAAATCTTGCGTCCCTTGTGTTGTTCATCGTTTAGCTTAGATTCCCAGTGAGGCGTTGGAACGTGGATCGGTAGGGGGAAGATCTTCGCGTGCACCCAGAGTTCGAACCTTAAGAGTTTTACCGGAACCTGATATCCGACATTTGGCACACCGGGTAGGGGTGTGCCGGAATCTTTCTTCCGTCGTCCTGCGTTTCACCGCTTCATCGCCTCCATGTCCGGCGACCCGACGGCCAACGCTGACCACTGGGCGGCATGGCCTGCCCATGCCGCACCGCCTGCCCAAGGTGACCTCAACCCCGTGCCTCAGGCAGCCCGCGCTCCGTAGAATGCTGCGAGGCGCGGGCGACGCGGTCAAGCGCCGCCTGCCCTCACCCTGCGGCAGGTACGATCAACAGCAAGGGCCTCAAACCACGCCGCGTCCACAACACCCCACACCCGACGGGAGCAAGCAAACATGAAGGCTGCGCTCACGGTGGCTCGAGAACTACTACGGTGTAGGCTGCAGGAAAGCGGCCACGACGTGCTGCTGGAGCGCGTCGCTGAGCTCCTGGATGCCACTACTTCAGGGGCACCTCCATTCTGTGTCCAACTTCCACCCCAGGCCCCGGGCGGCTCACACGGCAGGCCCATCCGTGCCTGCGCGCCCCCAGGCGCACCTCAAGGCTTCACCAACACCAGCTTGGCCGTCAATGCTGGGCGACAGGTTGCATCAGCACCGCCCCTAGTAAGCGAGGGCATACGCATCACTGCCTATGGCCCGGGTGGGCCGCCGCCCTACCACCCTCAAGATGGTGCTTCAAGTCAAACCGCGTGGAGTGTGGGGCACTATGGTGAAGCCTTTGGGGTGGTGACCCCGGAGGCTTATGTGCCCCACATGGTGGATTGGGAATACGCAATGGAAGAAGACCACGGCTCGTTCCTTGGGCCAGGCTGGGAGGAAGAGACGCCGGAAGCCGAGCCCTTTTAGGAGCCTCAAGGAAGCCTCGCCAACCGCACCGGCGGAAGCAGCTATCGGGTATCGCTTATTGCTCAGGAGCAAGCTTATGCTAACCATGGGTCACAAGAAGTCTAGGTCACCATAGCAGAAGGCTGCCCCAGTGCGGCAGGTTCCCTCCCCTCAGGAGGAGGGCACTGGGGGCTGCAGGAGAGGGGCTGGCAGCCAGGTCCCTCCCCACGGCGCGTGGAGCAAGGTGTTCCTCGGAGGTAGGCCCTCTACCGGGGAGGTGCCGCGAGGCCTGCCCCCGGCAGAGGACCCGTGGTCATCGGGGGAACCGCTGGCGTACCCTTTTCCCCATTGGCGTCGTCCTGGTTTCCGGTCGCCGTCAATGGCGGTCAAGGGTGGCGCAAGGCGGGGCCCTCATCTGGTGATATGAAGCATGGCCGGTTCCTGTGAAGAAGGCGTAGTGCCTGTGAAGCTCGCCGCCCGTGACACTCTCACGTAATAATGAGTTCGGGCTGTACACGCCCCGAAGTCTCCGGAGAGCCACCCTCGGGCCTCGGGGGCTCCCTCCCACGCCCAGTGGCAGCACTTAGCTCCGCGCTGGTGAGAAGACGTCGAAGACTAGACTAGGTGCCGGATGCGGCCTTTTGCTTTTGCTTCCTTTTATGTGGATAAGCTTTCTCGTTTCGAATCTAAGTTGAAGTTGAATTTGTGTTTGCGTATGCGGGGAGGGGCGTCTTGTCTTGTTTGCGTGCTTTCTCATATTCTGGTTTCTGCTCAAGTTGAAATTCACACCAGCTGCCTCCCCCTCGCGAGCCTCTCGCGGGTGGGGCTGGGCCCAGCACTCATGCGCATGCCCTCTCGTGGCCAGCACTCGCTCTCGCAAGGCTCTTGCCGCATGGTCAGCAGTCCTCCCGAGGGACCCTCGGAGAGTCGCCACAAGCCTACCCGAAGCTCGCCTAAGATAAAGGTAAAATCACAGCAACCAACTCATCGCAAAGCCCATAACATCATACGAGCGCCCATCCGGTGCCGTCCTTAACAACGCGCGGATAACAATCCTTTTACATGAGGGGCTTCCCCTCCCAAAATGCTCTTACAACCTTCAGGGCCACGCCCGAGCTTTTTCTGTGCAGGATAAAAAACCAGGGGGCATAGGATCAATCGGACATGTCGCTCACCACGTCCTCTTGGTCGCCTCCAGCAGCGTCGCTGGCGCCGCTGTCGCTGCCGCTGGCCTCACCCCCGCCGTCGTTGGCACCGTCTCCGCCGCCGTTCACCACGTCGCCTTCATCAGGAACAACAACTACCCCTTCATCATCAGAGGTGAAGGCCCGGACGAGCGCATCCACATTGTCCTCCACCCACTGCGCTAGGTTGCCTCGGATGGCCTCGGGCACCGGGGCGATGGCGACGTCGAAGTCAAAGAGAGGGTCGACATTCTGAAGATGGCTGAAGACGCGGGAGAAGGCCCATGCAAGCAGGCCGTGGCTCCTCTCCTCGACAAGCTGGCGAGCCCTCTCAGAGCGGCCCTCTAGATGCGTCACCATGTCAGTGAAGAACTGTAGATTGCCTGTGTAGTTGGTCACGTGAGGCTCCTCTGCAGCCGCTTCACAGATGTTGCCCAAGGCCGCGTTGGCCTTTTCCCTGAGTGTCCGGAGCATGGGACCATGCATGTGCTCCAGAGTCTGCTGCTGGCGGATCTCATCTTCATTTTGCCGTGCAACGGCCTCGGCATCATCGACCCTCTGTTGGAGAAGAAGCAGCTTGGCGCGAGAGGAGGCCAGCTCAGCCTGCACCATGACTAAGGCGGCTGTGGTGGCCTCGGCATGCCTTGGTCCAAAGAGCGATGGTCCGGCCCGCAACCTCGGCCTTGATCAGCTCCAACCTCTCTTCATACTCGCATTCAAGGCCGGAGCGAGCTTCCGCCACACGACAGTCGATCTCTTCTTGGATCCGGACCTCCCGCGCGCCGACATCGTCCTCCGCCTGGGTAACCTGGCGCTCCCTCGTCTCCAACCGCTCAAGATCGAGGTTGTGCTCGGCAGCCTCCAGCGTCAGCGCTTCCGCACCTCTGGAGCTCCTCCTCTTCGACGGGCGCCCCTTTCAGCGATGCAAGGGCAGCTTGGTGCAACTACACTTGCTGCTCCAGGGAATTACACCGGGCTTGGAGCTCCCAGGCGTGCTCCTCAGCGGCTTCGCATCGTCGGTCTGCCTCCTGAGCCTCCTCGATGGCTCGGGAGCAGGCCTTCCGCGAGACTACCAGAGATGCTTCGGCCTTCGCGTTGTCTAGATCATGCTGGTGGCGCGCGAGACCGACGGCCACCTTCAGCTTGTGTCGTTCCTCGGTCAGCCGCATGCCTTTAGCTTCAAGACGCGTGTCCTCGCCCACGAGCTCTGCACCAAGCTGGCTCACCGCGTCTGTCGCCTTCTGGAGAAACTCTCGGTGGACGGTGCTGCGCTCCCGCACACGCCCGAGCACGCCGTCAACATCGTCCTCCGTCATCGGCGTCGACGGAGGACCCTGAAGTGGCTCGCCCCCTCTCGGCAGGGGGCTGAGGGCTGGCGCCCCCACAATCACCGAACGGGCCCCGCTAGGGACCCAGCCTGGCGTAGATCCATCCCCTGAGGAAGAGCCGAAGATTGACTTCAACCATGCGCCACCCATGATCAGGAGAGGAGCACGGGGCAAGCTGGTTGTGCCTCGGGAGAACTCGCGAAGGAAGAACGGCGTGCGCACGGGCTCCAGGCACACCGCGGGTTGGCCAACCTCTCCAGCCGGACTCACATCAGGGGTGGCGCACAAGCTCGGGACGCTCAAGGTCCGCGGTGAAGATGAAGCCTGAGGAGGCGGCTCCTTGGCCGGCTCCACAGGCTCGGCTGGAGGGATCCTGAAAGGCCACAGTCAGCGAAGGGAACGGTAATCAAGGGGGTCACAAGGAGAAGGGACTTACTCGTCCCTGGCAAAGTACTTCCTATGCTTCAGCGGGCGGCAGGGGCGATCACAGTCACCCGAAGCCTCCTTCCTCTTGCCGAGGGTGTTGTAGTCTATACGGAACCGGCCCAAGCTCTCGACATGAGGGCCGGTGCGTGGCATGGATTGCGAAGCATCAAGGCGGCCTGCCTCAGGGGCGCCAGGCTGGAAGGAGCGGTCAGGTGCCACCCTTTGGCGGCCTGACGAGGCCTCGGGAGTTTCGGTCTCGAGAGCCACAGGTTGCGTCTCCCCATTAGCTACCACCTCAGGGAAATTGAGGGAGTCCTGGATTAGGGGGTATCCGGACAACCGGACTATATACTTTGGTCGGACTATTGGACCGTGAAGATACAAGACTCAAGACTTCGTCCCATGTCCGGATGGACTCTCCTTCGTGTGGAAGACAAGCTTGGCGATCCGGATATTAGATTTCCTTCTTTGTAACCGACTCTGTGTAAACCCTAGCCCTCTCCAGTGTCTATATAAACCGGAGGGTTTAGTCCTTAGAGACAGAATCATAATCATCATAGGCTAGCTTCTAGGGTTTAGCCTCTACGATCTCGTGGTAGATCAAGTCTTGTAATACTCATATCATCAATATCAATCAAGCAGGAAGTAGGGTTTTACCTCCATCAAGAGGGCCCGAACCTGGGTAAAACATCCTGTCCCTTGCCTCCTGTTACCATTAGCCTTAGATGCACAGATTGGGACCCGCTACCTGAGATCCACCGGTTTTGACACCGACATTGGTGCTTTCATTGAGAGTTCCTCTGTGTCGTTGCTGCAAGGCTTGATGGCTCCTTCAATCGTCAACAACAACATGGTCCAGGGTGAGACTTTTCTCCCCGGACAGATCTTCGTGTTCGGCGGCTTCGCACTGCGGGCCAATTCGCTTGGCCATCTGGAGCAGATCGACAGCTACGCCCATGGCCATCAGGGCAGGTTCGAAAACTTGAACTACACGATAGATATCCGCAGAGACTTGATCTTCAACGGATTCTGGCCTACGCGAGGAGCGTCGAACAGTCACGATGAGCACGGCTTAGACCTGCTGTCGTACAATACTCGGGATATCGCACCTGCAGGAGCCCCGGACCTAAATCCGGGGCAGATTGCATCGTTCGAGGATGAGTGGATGGACCCCGCCCCGGAGGCCTCACACTCATCGGTGTTAGAGCCGAACATAGACTTCACCCCCAAGGAAGCCTGTGACACTGGACCCCCAAACTCGTGTCCGGTTGTACGCTCTAGTCCGCGCACCCCTGAGCCCGCCGAATCTGGTTGGGCTCTGGTAAGGGAGTTCACCGCTGCGGATATCTTCCAGCACTCGCCCTTTGGCGACATGCTGATCTCGTTAAAGTCTCTCTCTTTGTCAGGAGACTCTTGGCCGAACTTTGTTCAGCTCGAGTGGGAAGCAGGCGACGAGGGAATTCGCCGCCCACCCACCACCCACTTCATTGCCACGGTCGATGATTTGACTGACGTGCTTGATTTCAACTCTGAAGACATCGACGGTGTGGACGACGATGTAGGAGAAGAATAGGAACCACCTCCCATGGGGTGGTGGACATCCACCTCCTCATATGATATATATGTGGTGGACACTTCGAAAAAACCAATGGCGATGAGGCAATGGAGGATAACCCCTTGTCGGTGTCAAAACCGGCGGATCTCGGGTAGGGGGTCCCGAACTGTGCGTCTAGGAGGATGGTAACATGAGACAAGGGACACGATATTTTTACCTAGGTTCGGGCCCTCTCGATGGAGGTAAAACCCTACTCCTGCTTGATTAATATTGATGATATGGGTAGTACAAGAGTAGATCTACCACGAGATCAAGGAGGCTAAACCCTAGAAGCTACCCTATGGTATGATTGTTGTGTCCTACGGACTAAAACCCTCTGGTTTATATAGACACCGGAGAGGGCTAGGGTTACACAGAGTCGGTTACAATGGTAGGAGATCTACATATCCGTATCACCAAGCTTGCCTTCCACGCCAAGGAAAGTCCCATCCGGACACGGGACGAAGTCTTCAATCTTGTATCTTCATAGTCTTGGAGTCCGGCCAATGATGATAGTTCGGCTATCCGGACATCCCCTAGTCCAGGACTCCCTCAGTAGCCCCTGAACCAGGCTTCAATGACGATGAGTCCGGCGCGCATATTGTCTTAGGCATTGCAAGGTGGGTTCCTCCTCCGAATAATTCATAGAAGATTTTGAACACCAGGATAGTGTCCGGCTCTGCAAAATAAATTCCACATACCACCGTAGAGAGAATAATATTTACACAACTTCAATCTGCTGACGTATTTTGTGGCATGATGTCACGCCACGGCCAAGCCTTTACTCGAATTGTTTTTATTGTTCCACCTCAGCGCGTTTAGCGAAGCGGTTTCCTTGGCACGTCTTGTCAAAGCAGAGATCGTGTCCCCTTATCCCAGGATTCTCATCAATACGGACGTGGGTAACCCAACCGCGCCATTAATTGCGGCGCTTGGGAGATAAGCGAGTTTTACCGGGCTGGTGGGGACGCATAGTTTCGTCCACTCATATATAAGGGGATAAGGATCCACCTTTTCACCTACGCCTTCTTCCTCCTTTGCTTATCCATCTCCGCGCACTCGAGCTCCAGCGCCCAAGTCCGCATATCTCACCTCAACCTTCTCCAACCATGTCCGGAGCGGGAGGCAAGTGGATGGCCTCCTCCGTCACGGAGGGGCACATCAAGAAGTTGCGCAAGGCCGGATATTTATCCAGCGATATCGCGCACCGGCTCCCCGACGAGGGGCAGGTCATCCCCACCCCCAGGCCCCATGAGAGGGTGGTGTTCCTTCCCCATTTCCTCCGTGGACTGTGCTTCCCACTCCACCCATTTGTCCGGGGGCTCATGTTCTACTACAGCCTGGATTTCCATGATCTGGCCCCGAATTTTATCTTCAACATCTCGGTGTTTATCGTCGTGTGCGAGGCTTTCCTCTGCATCTAGCCCCACTTCGGTTTATGGCTAAAGACTTTTAATGTCAAGCCGAAGGTAGTGGGTGGCCGCCAAGCGGAGTGCGGAGGCGCCATGGTGGGCAAGATGCCCAACGTCACCTAGCTCGAGGGCGCCTTCGTGGAAACCATCAAAGGGTGGCAATCGGGGTGGTTCTATATCACCGAGCCGCGTGACCCTGAATGGGCAGCGGCCCCCGAATTCAGATCTGGCATCCCCACACGGCCCACCTCCTGGAAAGAGAAGGGCCTGTCGTGGGGTGATTCGGAGGAGCTGACCGGACTCCAATCCTGTCTCCAAACCCTAGTGAACAAGAAGCTCAAGCTTGTCAACGTAGTCCAGGTCATGCTCATCCGCCGGATTCTCCCGTGCCAACAACGGGACTTCAACTTATGGGAGTTCGATCCGGCACAGCACCAGACCTTGAGCAGGCTCTTCGACACTACGTATGAAGAGGCCTGGAGGGTGCTGTTCAAGGGCGCCGAGGCTCCCGCATCCGCTACCGAAGATCGCGAACTCAGCTCGCAGCGTCCGGCTGGCGAGGTAAGCTATATTATCCTTTACGGGACACTTGCTTTCCATAGTTTGAGTCTATGTGGGATCTAAACTCCCATTACCTTTAACAGGCCTGGAAGAGGACGTCCGGACAGGTTAACTATCCGGCTCCCCTTCCGGAAGACCTAGCGGATGCCCGTTTGACAGGGCTGCTGGTCCTGGCGCCTTACGTGGTGCCGGGGAAGAAGGCCAAGAAGAAGGCCACGGGAACTCGGAGGAGTTCCCGGCGCCAGGTGTTATCGGACTCATCGTTCGATGACTCCAAGGCGGACTCCTCCCATGAGGATGAGGAGGAGAAGAAAGAGGCCTCTCCCCCAGCTGGGGGAGAGAAGAAGAGGAAGGCTTCCCCAACGGGGGAGGCCGAAGGGTCCAAGAAGGGAAGGACCCTTCCTCTGGACTGTTCCACCAACACCGACGACGGCGACGAGGAGTGGCCCTCGAGGGCCAAGCCCCTGGCGAGATCGTAACTGTCTGGATTCTAGAATAGCTTATGATTTTTCTTTTCATCGCATAGTGTCTTCTAACGCCGAACACAACCCTGTAGTCCGCCCAAGGATGATCTCCCCGCTTCGTTGAGCGGGTCCCTGGGTTCGTCGGATGTGAATAACGCTTCACTTCCGACCGCCTCCTCCCCTCATGACGCAGACGACGCCGAGGCGGGGTCCCAGAAGGGGACCGACCAGGAGGAGGAGACCCCGGAGGTGCCACAGGGCAACCTCACGGACTCTGGACCGGACTCCGCACCGGAACCTTTAGTGGTTCCGGAGTCCGGCGGGCGGCCCCATCGTAAGAAGGGCGAGACAGCGACGCCGGTGACCTCCATCCAACCAGAGGCGCCGGATAATTTGCTGGAGGCGCTTAACGGCGCTTCCATAGATGAGGAGCACCGCACCGTTACGAGTGCGGTGATTCAGAAAGTTCAGTCCGCCAAGAGCGGGCTGACCGAAGCCTGCAGCAGCCTTCTAACAGGCTTTGAGGTAAGGATTTTAAGATATGTAAAATAGTACCGCATAGACAGTAGCCCCTGATGCTCAGTTCGGTGTTTGGAAAGAAAAGCCAAATTGAGGATCTAAAAAAGATATTCGCAGGAGTCTAACACAAATATGTCAATATGGGAATGCAGGCTGCGCTGCTGACCTTTGCCGCACTGACTGCAGAGGTCACTGCCTTGAAGCAGAGCCTCGAGCGGTCCGAGAGCGAGCTCGGCCATGCCAAGAAGCAGCTCGAGGACAAGGAAGGTAAGTAATACCTTATTAAAGTGATACCTTATAGAAAGGATTTGGTTGCAAAAATGACAGGAATAGCGTGGGTATTGCAGGGGCTACAAACGAGGTGGCGACCCTGAAGGAGGTGGTGTCCGCGGCCGAATGCAATGCGGCCACAGAGCGCGCCGAGTGAGAGAAGCAGGAGGCGCGGGTGGCGGAGGTGTAGCAAGAGCTCCAGGCTCTCATGGAAAAACACAAGAGTTTGGAGCGTGACTCGAAGACTCGAGAGTCCGAGCTTGCGTCGGCTCTTGAGAGCGCCAAAGCCGAGGCCCGAAAGGCCCTCCAGGAGATCGAGGCAGTAAAGAAAATAGCGGCGGGTAAGGCATTCTTCATGCAAAGCAAGCATGTAAAAGTGAATTACTTGTTACTTACCCGAATTCGGAGCTCTCCAGGAGCGTTCGCAGATCTGCCCCGTAGCGTGTCCGATGCTGCCGCGTTCTACAGAGCTGAGGAGGGGAGCTCGACGGAAAAGGTGTTCTGGTCTCAGTATGCTGAGGCCGGACATCGGGTGCCCCTGAGCGACCAGCGGAAGCAGCTGGTCGAGCTCCACAAGGTGGCCGAATAGGCCATGAAGGGCCTCATAGTTCGGCTGTGGCCCAAAGGAGCCATGCATGGGAGCTACTTCGGCCTGGTGCGGCGGCTGGTGGATGCCTGTCCATGGGTTGAAGTCATCAAGCACTCCGCCTGCATTGAAGGTGCCCGTCGGGCCCTTGCCCGTGCTAAAGTGCACTGGGGCAGGATGGACGCCGAGAAGCTTGTGACGGACGCGCCACCGCCGGGCAAGGAGTATTGCACGCCCGAGATGTACTATAAGGGTGTCCTGAAGGGCGCCCGCCTTATTGCGGGTGAATGCTCCGAAGATGTAATTTTTGAGTAGACTCGCATTTTGTTATCCTGTGCGCTGAAAACTTTGTTCATATGCGCTAAGCAACACTTGTTAATTTAAAATATTACCTTCTGTGCGGCCGTTTATCAAATCTGAGAGATGGCAAGTCGTTGGCTTCGGCCCCCATGCCACGAGTGCTGGGGTGTTTGGGATAAACTTGAGCGCTCTTGTTCCCATTTTTGGGTCCTTCTAGGGAGGTGCTCAACACAACGAACGAGGCAACCGGACTTATAATGCTTGAACACTCTCACTTAGCCATAGAATTCTATAATTTTAAATTTCGGCGAAGCCCCTAGAGTTCGGAAGGCCGAATTCGGGGCGCTAAACAAGCCTGGGGCCGGACAAAGCCGGCTCCTCGCTCTAAGCGGCATAAGTCTTTAGGTACTCGAAAAGACCCATTGAACAGCGACCAACTCTCGCCTTATCATGATGGTCAGTTTTAGCTTTCTCCACTGAGGTGTTCGACCCAGCTCAACTAGGGCACAATCGCAGTGGTTCTCCCAGCGCTACCTTAGCCGATATAACGGAACGTAAGGTACCAAAACATGGGAGCCGGGCAAACCCAACTATTGACCCAAGACATGATTCAGAGCCGATGCATATCATGCTATAAGTTCGGGATGCCGCACTTGTGAAAGTGTTTGGACTTATCACACCATACTTTGGGGAACTTAAGCCCCTGGTGTATTTGGCCGTACCAAAGCGTACGGGTGCAACATGTCATAACTGAACATATATAAAAAGGAATGCAATGATAGGCAAAAAGCGATGCATTGTTTATTCAAAAGATACTGCCATGGAGGCAGAATGATACAAATAGTGCGATAAGTGAGGGGTGGGACTATTTAACATGTCCCCCTCCAGGGGTAGGCTGCGGAATGGTATGTAAAACAAGTATAATGCTCGTAATGGAGACCACCTGGATATTCGTCGTAGCCTTTCTGCTTCCCTGGCTGTTGCATCGTGAGTTCGGCAGATCTACTGCCGGACAGGGCTTCTGGAAAACGGAGTCCTGAGAAAAAAGAAAAAAAGGAAGAATGACAAATTCGGGAGCCCCTGGTGTGGTTGATCCGCACTCTTGGCATGCCGTGGTCGTGCCCCTCCCCCTATGCCCATGGTATCTCCAGAGCGTACTGATGTACGCGTGGCACTGGTCTCGCGATGTTGCGAGGGCTGGGGTTGGGGCTGCATTGCTACGTGTGCTCGGAACATGCCAAGTGGTCATGTTGTAGGTTACTCCGAGCGCGCTTGACGGTGTCCGGTCGCTTAACAGCCGGACTCGAGAATTGCCTTAAGAGGCTACTCTGCACTTCCGCTGCGAGAGCCGCTGTATGCTCCTCCGTTCGGAGAGAGCGTTCGGTGTTTCCGTTGACCGTGATGACTCCTGGAGGGCCTGGCATCTTGAGCTTGAGGTATGCGTAGTGCGGCACCGCATTGAACTTTGCAAATGCGGTTCGACCGAGCAGTGCATGATAGCCGCTGCAAAACGGGACTATGTCGAAGATTAACTCCTTGCTTCGGATGTTATCCGGGGATCCGAGGACCACTTCAAGTGTAACTGAGCCTGTACAATTGGCCTCTACACCTGGTATGACGCCTTTGAAGGTCGTCTTTGTGGGTTTGATCCTTGAGGGATCTATGCCCATCTTGTGCACTGTATCCTGATAAAGCAGGTTCAGGCTGCTGCCGCCGTCCATTAGGACTCTAGTGAGGTGGAATCCATCGACGATTGGGTCTAAAACCAATGCGGTGAATCCGCCATGGCGGATACTGGTGGGGTGGTCCCTTCGATCAAAAGTGATCGGGCAGGAGGACCACGGATTGAACTTTGGGGCGACTGGCTCCATCGCGTATACGTCCCTGAGCGCATGCTTCCGCTCCCTTTTGGGTATGTGGGTTGCGTATATCATGTTTACCGTCCGCACTTGTGGGGGGAATCCCTTCTATCCTCTATTGTTCGGCGGCCATGTCTCCTCCTCGTCATCGCTTTGCAGCCCCTTGTCGTTACCTTCGGCGATTAACTTGCCTGCCTGCTTGAACACCCAACAATCTCTGTTGGTGTGATTAGCTAGCTTTTTGGGAGTGCCGTGTATCTGGCACAAGCGATCGAGTATCCGGTCCAAATTGGACGGGCCTGGAGTAGTTCTTTTGAATGGCTTTTTCCGCTGACCATTTAGAGCCTCTAAATCCGGCGTTGACTGCCGTATCTTTAGTATTATCGCCTTTAATGCAGCGTTTGTGCTTATTGCGACGCGACCTGCCATTGCTGTCTTTGGTATCCGAACTACTAGAGTTTTTGGTTAGGTTGTTACTGCGAGCTAGCCAGCTGTCTTCTCCCGCACAGAAGCGGGTCATGAGTGATGTGAGGGCTGCCATTGATTTTGGCTTTTCCTGTCCTAGGTGCCGGGCAAGCCATTCATCGCGGATGTTGTGTTTGAAGGCTGCAAGGGCCTCTGCATCGGGACAGTCGACGATTTGATTTTTCTTGGTTAAGAACCGTGTCCAGAATTGTCTGGCCGATTCGTCTGGCTGCTAAATTATGTGGCTTAGGTCATCGGTGTCTGGCGGTCGCACATATGTGCCCTAGAAGTTATCGAGGAATGCGGTTTCCAGGTCCTCCCAACACCCAATTGATTCTGCTGGCAGGCTGTTGAGCCAATGCCGAGCTGGTCCTTTAAGCTTGAGTGGGAGGTATTTGACGGCGTGAAGATCATCACCGCGGGCCATGTGGATACGAAGGAGATAGTCTTCGATCCAAACCGCAGGATCTGTTGTGCCATCGTAGTATTCAATGTTCACGGGTTTGAACCCTTCGGGGATTTGATGATCCATTACTTCATCTGTGAAGCATAGGGGGTGTGCGGTGCCTCTGTATTGGGCTATATCACGACGCAGCTCAAACGAGCTTTGTCTACTAAGTTCGGCCCGGCCGGGGTTGCTGTATCTGGCGTGACGGTTGTCGTCGCGTATCGTAGGGCGCCCACATGATCCGTAGATCGATCTTGTTTGCCTTGCCTTATCCTCCAATATGTCTTGCAAGTCAGGCACGTTCCCCTGTGGCTTTGTACTTTTCGAGCGACGCCGGGGTGCGGCTTTAGTGAAGGGCCTAGAGGCCTCTCTGTCGCGGCCACGAGGTGGCCGGTCGGTCATATTGTGCGCCGGTGATGTAGGTTTATGTGCTTCCTCCTCTAATCGGGGCAGCAACTTGTGTTTGGGGTAACTTTTGGAGGGGCGTTCGAGTTCATACTCTTCGGCCGCGAGGACTTCAGTCCATCTGTCAGCTAGCAAGTCTTGGTCAGCTCTAAGCTGTTGCTGCTTTTTCTTGAGGCTGCTTGCCGTGGCCATAAGCCTGCATTTGAAATGCTCTTGTTCGACGGGATCCTCAGGCACGACAAATTCGTCGTCGTCGAGGCTTGCCTCGTCTTCGGAGGGAGGCATGTAATTATCGTCCTCTACCTCTTCGTCTGCCACTCTCTCACGAGGGCTGGCTTCTCCGTCCTCCTGTGCTGAATCTTGCTGGAGGGGGTTGTCTTCGGCACTGTTCGGGGTGTTATTATCTCCGGTGCCGGAATCTCCATTCTTGCTTTGGCGGGATTTGGAGCGGCGCCGCTGACGCCGGCGCTTAGGCTGCTTTTTGGAGGGGTCAACCTCTGCTGTTCCATCGCCATTCCCATCCTTTGGGGTGTCCACCATGTATATGTCATATGACGAGGTGGCTGTCTAGTGCCCTGTAGGTGCTGGTTCTTGGTCGTCTCCGGCATCGTCGTCCATACCGTCGATGTCTTCGGAGTCGAAATCTAGCATGTCGGTTAAGTCATCGACAGTGGCTACAATGTGGGTGGTGGGTGGGCTTTGAATTTCTTCGTCGTCCGCATCCCAACCGTTCTGACCATAATCCGGCCAGGGCTCTCCTGATAAAGAGAGACACTTTAGCGAATTCAAGATGTCGCCGAAAGGCGAGTGCTGAAAGATGTCCGCAGTGGTGAACTCCATGATCGGCGCCCAATCGGATTCGATTGGCAGAGGCGCGGAAGGTTCAGGGTCCGGAGAGGACTCCGACACCTTGGAGTCACAAGCTTCACAAGGGACAGGGTCGGTATTCAGCTCTATCGTCGTAGAGGTAGCAGCCCCCGAGGTGGTGTCCAGCCACCCATCCTCGATTGGCGGCGTCGGCTCCGAGCTAAGGGTCGGAGCGGACTCTTGTGCGGCCACCAGGGCACTGTCCGACAGCAGAGCTAAATCATGCCCATCGTGACAGTGCGGCATGCTCGGCTGTGGCTCGAATCCGTCGAAGATCAAGTCTCCGCGGATGTCGGCCGTATAGTTCAAACTTCCAAATCTGACCTGATGGCCAGGGGCGTAGCTTTCGATCTGCTCCAGATGGCCAAGTGAATTGGCCCGCAGTGCGAAGCCGCCAAATACGAAGATCTGTCCGGGGAGAAAAGTCTCACCCTGGACCGTGTTGTTGTTAATGATCGAAGGAGCCATCGGGCCTATAGGTGACGACACAGAGGAACTCTCAATGAAAGCACCAATGTCGGTGTCAAAACCGGCGGATCTCGGGTAGGGGGTCCCGAACTGTGCGTCTAGGCGGATGGTAATAGGAGACAAGGGACACGATGTTTTTACCCAGGTTCGGGCCCTCTCGATGGAGGTAAAACCCTACTCCTGCTTGATTCATATTGATGATATGGGTAGTACAAGAGTAGATCTACCACGAGATCAAGGAGGCTAAACCCTAGAAGCTAGCCTATGGTATGATTGTTGTGTCCTACGGACTAAAACCCTCCGGTTTATATAGACACTGGAGATGGCTAGGGTTACACAGAGTCGGTTACAATGGTAGGAGATCTACATATCCGTATCGCCAAGCTTGCCTTCCATGCCAAGGAACGCCCCATCCGGACACGGGACGAAGTCTTCAATCTTGTATCTTCATAGTCTTGGAGTCCGACCAATGATGATAGTTCGGCTATCCGGACATCCCCTAGTCCAGGACTCCCTCACCCCTCAAGGAAGGAAGCAAAGCATGGGAGCCGTCGGTGCCGCTCCAAGCCCCGCCATAGAAATACCGTTACAGGAGACGAAAACAATCCGGATGGTGCCGAAGATGAATACAACCCCGATCAGCCTGCCTTCGAGCAGACCGAACAGGAAGACGGGCAGGTCAGCCCACACGAACAGGCGACGGACGGATACCCGGAGGAGGACAACTACATGCCCCCCTCCGAAGACGAGATTAGCCTCAGCGACGACGAGTTCGGCGTGCCTGAGTACCCCGTAGAGTAGGAGCTCTTCAAGCGCTGGCTTATGGCCACTGCGAGGAGCCTGAAAAAGAAGCTGCAGCAGCTCCAAGTTGATCAAGACCTGCTCACAGACAGATGGACCAAAGTCCTGGCAGCCGAGGAATACGGACTCGAGCGCCACGCGGCCGACCGGCCACTCTGTGGCCGGGATAAAACGACGTATTAGCCCGAATACCAGCCCGCACCCCTACGCCAATACACTACGGCCCGGGGCAATAGGCAGAACCTGCAAGATATACTAGAAAACAAGGCAGGATAGCCAAGATCGATCTACGGATTGCGGGGGCGTGCCACAACCCGTAACGATGATCGTCACGCCGGATACACTATCGACAAGTCCGGCCGGGCCGAATACAACCAACCGGACTCGTTCAAACTGCGTAGCCACATAGCTCGGCATAGAGGCGCTGCACACCCCCTCTGCTTCACTGGTGAAGTGATGGATCATGAATTCCTAGAAGGGTTTAAACCCATAAACATCGAATCATACGATGGCACAACAGACCCCGCAGTATGGATCGAAGATTTCCTTCTCCACATTCACACGGCCCGTGGTGACGATCTACACGCCATCAAGTATCTTACCCTTAAGCTCAAAGGACCGGCTCAGCACTGGCTAAACAGCCTGCCAGCAAATTCCATTAGCAGTTGGGAAAACCTGGAGGACGCGTTCCTCGACAACTTCCAGGGCACGTACCTGCGACCACCGGATGCCGATGACTTGAGCCACATTACCCAACAGCCCGGAGAGTCAGCCAGGAAATTCTAGACTCGGTTCCTAACCAAAAAGAACCAAATAGTCGACTGTCCGGATGCTGAAGCCCTGCGGCCTTTAAGCATAATATCCGTGACGAGTGGCTCGCCCGACATCTCGGCCAGGAAAAACTGAAGTCCATGGCGGCCCTCACGACACTCATGACCCAATTTTGCGCGGGCGAGGACAGCTGGTTGGCTCGCAGTAGCACCACGCCAATAAATTTCGGCACCTCAGATGTCCGCGACAATAACGACAAGCCATGGCGCAACAGACATAAGCAACAGAACAACGGCGACAACACTGAAGACACGACAGTCAATGCCGGATTCAGTGGCTCGAAATCCGGTCAGCGGAAAAAGCCGTTCAAAAGGAACAATCAGGGACCATCCAGTCTGGACCGCATACTTGATCACTCGTGCCAAATTCATGGCACCCCAAATAAGCCAGCAAACCACACTAATAGAGACTGCTGGGTCTTCAAACAGGCCGGTAAAATAAACGCCGAAAACAAGGACAAGGGGCTGCACAGCAACGATGACGAGGAGCCCCGGCGTACGAACACGGGGGGGGGGGCAGAAGAAATTTCCTCCCCAGGTGAAAACAGTCAACATGATCTACGCCACCCACATTCCCAAACGGGAACGGAAGCAAGCACTACGGGACGTCTATGTGATGGAGCCAGTCGCCCCAAAATTCAACCCATGGTTAGCCTGTCCGATCACCTTTGATCGTAGGGATCACCCTAGCAGTATCCTTCATGGCGGTTCAGCCGCATTGGCCCTAGACCCAATCATCGACGGATTCCACCTCATGTGAGTCCTTATGGATGGCGGCAGCAGCCTGAACCTGCTCTATCAGGACACAGTGCAGAAAATGGGCATCGACCCTTCGAGGATCAAGCCCACCAAAACCACCTTCAAAGGTGTAATTCCAGGAGTAGAGGCCCGTTGCACGGGCTCCATAACACTAGAAGTGGTCTTCGGATCTCCGGGTAACTTCCGAAGCGAGGAGTTAATCTTTGACATCGTCCCTTTCCGTAGTGGTTATCATGCACTGCTTGGACGAACCGCATTCGCTCGATTCAATGCGGTACCACACTATGCATACCTCAAGCTCAAGATGCCAGGACCTCGCGGGGTCATAACAGTCAACGGAAACATGGACCGCTCTCTTTGTACAGAAGAGCATATTGCAGCCCTCGCGGCAGAAGTACAAAGCAGCCTTCTCCGGCAAACCACCAATCCGGCGACAACAACCCCGAATACCGTCAAGCGAGTCCGGAGTACCCCGCAACAGGATTGCCAGGCACGCCAAGAGCGCGACTAGCAGTTCGGCCTCCGCTCCAGCCCCATCAAGGCAGCATTCGTGCCGCGCGTACACAATTACGCACTCAAAATACCATGGGCATAGGCGGAGGCGCAATAGTGACTCAGTCAACAGTGCGGTACAGCCGCAACATACTTTAATAACCCCCTTTATCTTTCAGGACCCTGCTTTCGGGCAGCCTCTTCAAAAGAGCCGGATTGTCAGACTTTCAAAGGAGAGAAAACCATGGAGGCAAAAGGCTCCGCGCACAAAGGGAATACCCAGGTGGAATCTGTTCACAATTGTTATACCTGTTTTATATACCTACATGCGGCCTGCCCCTGGATAGGACATGTCAAATAGTCCTATTTACTTCTGCTTAACGCATTCATTGTAAACATACGCTTAGACGTATTATTTATCAATGGGAGATAATATATAGCGTCAGCTTATTATTCCTATTTGCACATTTTTCCTATAAATGTTTATTTAATATTGCACCCGTACACCTTGGTACGTTCAGTTTTCCAGGGGCTTCTTATGGCTCCCCATAATGCGGCAAGATAAGTCCGAACACTTTCAACAGTGCGGCACCCCGAACTTATAGCATTATATGCATCAGCTCTGAATCATGTCTTGGGTCAAAAGTTGGGTTTGCCCGGCTCCCTTGTTTTGGTACCTTACGTAGCGTTATATCGGCTAAGGTAGCGTAGGGAGAACTACTGCGATTGTGTCCCGGTTCTTCCGGATGAGCACCTTAGTAGAGAAAGCCGAAAACTGACCGGCATGATGCGGCGAGAGCTGGTCGCTGTTCAAGAGGTCTTAAAATCCTTAAAGATTTTTTACGCTTTAGGCGAGGAATCGGCCTCGTGCGATTTAGGCGTATATAGCGCCCCAATTCGGCTTTCTGAATTCTAGGGGCTTCGCCGAAATTTAAAATTGTAGACTTCTATGGCTAAGTGAAAGTTATAAAGCCGCATAGTCTGATTGCCTTGTTCACTACGCCAAACACCTCCTCCAGGGACCAAATATTTGGATAAAGAGTGTCTGGGTTTTTTCCACGAACACCCCAGTACTAGTTATTTGGGGGCGGAAGCCGACGACTGGCCTACTTTCAGAATTTTATAAACGGCCGCACAGAAGGTAATATTTTAAATTAAAAAGCACTATATAGGTCAAATAACTTCGTCTTTATATTACAAAAATGACAGAAATACATTCACTCAAAGATCGTGTCCTTGGTACATTCATCGGCCACGAGATGAGCGCCTTTCATAACACCATCATAATATTTTTCGGGACAGCGATGCGCCTTGCCCTCCGGCGGTCCATCCTTCACCAGCTTCTCCACATCCAGCTTGCCCCAATGCACCTTCGCACGAGGAAAGGCTCGGCGGGCACCCACAATGCAAACGGATCGCTTGATCACTTCAAGCCGCGGACAGGCATTTACCATCCGCTTTATCAGGCAGAAGTAGCTGGCGGGCAGGGGCTCACCAGGCCACATCCAGACTATGAAATCTTTCATAGCCACTTCGGCAGCCCTGTGGAGTTCAACCAATTGCTTCAATTGGTCACTTAGAGGCATCGGGTGTTCGGCTCCAGCATACTGGGACCAGAACAACTTCTCCGTTGAGCTCCCCTCTTCGGCACGGTAGAACTCCGCGACATCTGATATGCTGCGTGGCAGATCTACGAATGCCCCTGGAGAGCTCCGAATTCGAGAAGTGAAAGAAACGTCTCCTCCACATGCTTGCTTTGCATAAAGGATGTCTTACCCGCCGCTATCTTCTTGGCCGCCTGGATTTCCTGTTGGGCCTTTTCGGCTTCGGCCTTGGCATCTTTCATGCTCAAAAGGGCCTTTGCAAGTTCACACTCCTTCATCTGGAAGTCATGCTACAAAGACTCGAACTTCTTGCCAAGCTCCTGGAGCTCTTGCTGTACCTCGCCCACCCTAGCATTTTGCTTTTCACGCTCAATGCGCTCCATGGTCGCCTTGTTTTCGGCCTCGGACAACGCTTTCTTCAGGGACGCCACCTCGGTCGTGGCCCCTATTACAAAGTCATGACGCTTTGTCGTTAGCGTCACCAATTCTTTCTATTCTTTATGATATGTGAACGGGGTATCACTCACCTTTGTTCTCTTCGAGCTGCCTCTTCGTGAGGCTGAGCTCTCCTTGGGCCTGCTCCAGGCCCCATTTGAGTCCGGTGACCTCCACTGTGTGGGCAGCAGCGGCAAGCAGCACCGCCTGCTTATTCACATAGACACCTACTATTAGACTCATGCGGATTATGATTGACCCTCCGTTTGGCTTTTCATTCCGAACACCAAACAGAGTCTCAGGGGCTACTGTCTATCGGGTGATAATTTCACACACTTTTGATTACTTACCTCAAAGCCTGTCAGGAGGCTGGTACAGGCTTCGGTCAATCCGCTTCTGGCGGACCGAACCCTCTGAATCACCGCACTCATAAGAGTACGGTGCTCTTCATCCATGGAAGTGCCGCGAAGCGCTTCCAGCAGACTATCCGACGCCTCTGGCGTAACGGAAGTTATCGGCACGGACGGCCCGCCCTCCTTGGCGAGGGGCTGCCTGCCCGAATCCGGAACCTTTGGGGGTTCCGGTATAGTGTCCGGCTGGTAGCCCGGCTTGCTACGGCTCCCGTCGGCACAATCCACGAGGATCTTACGCCCCGTGTGCCCGGCGTCTGGAATTTCACCTTGGGGCGTCTCCAGAGTCGCCTCCCCTGCTCTGGGAGCCTTTGGGACAACACCTCCGTGTCATCCGCAGGCCAAGGGGAAGTGGCCGTTGGGAGGGAGTTCATCACCGAGTTTCTCAAGGAACCATCCGAAGAGGATACCTCGGGATGGACCCTGGCCGGACTGCATATACGTGTTCGGCGTTATAACAGACTATGAAGCGAAGTCGCACTAAAGTACAACAGAGTGCAAATACTTACGATCTTACTAGGGGCTTCCCCCTGGGCAGCCACTCCTCCTCGCTGTACGCGACCGTGGTGGAGTAATCCGGAAGGGACGCCTATCCCTTCTTGGGCGGCCTAGCCTCCCCTTCTGGGGCGGCTTTCCTTTTCTTCTCCTCCCCAGTGCGGGGAGGCAGAGTTTCTCGTGTTTCCCCCCGCCTCCGCGGGAGGAATCTGCCTCGTCGTCTCCGGACGACGAGTTTATGACAGCCTTGCGCCGGGGACCCTTCCTAGTCCCCTGGGTCACCCTCTTAGGCCCTTCGGCCTCCTCAGGTGGGGCGGCCCCTTCCTTTTCCTCCTCCCCTTCGGGGGAGGAGTGTGCCTCATCGTCTTCGGACGAGGCGTCCGGTAAGACCTTACGCCGGAGACCCTTCCTGGTCCCTGGGGCCTTCTTTTCGTCCTTCTTTTCCGGTGCCTTGTAGGGCGCCGGGACTAGCATCTCCGTCAGGAGAGTGTCTGCTGGACCTTCTGGCAGTGGAGCCAGACAGTCAATCCGCTCCGCCGTCACCACATACTCCGTATTAAATACACACGATGACTTAAGATCCTCCCATGAGTACGCTGGGAAAAATTACATCTGGTGATGGTCAGAAAACTCACCGGACGGGGGAGCCGCGTGGCATGAAGTCCGCGGTCCTCGGATTGGGGAGGAGGTATTCCGGAGGCCTTGAACAACACCTTCCATGCGTCCTTGTGTGTCATGCCGTAGAGCTCTCTAAGTGTCTGGTGTTCGCCAGGACAAACTCCCACAGATTAAATGCCCGTGTTTGGCACGGAAGAATTCAGTAGACGAGCATGACCTGGACCACGTTGACAAGCTCGATCTTCTTGTCCATCATATTCTTGATGCAGTTCTGAAGTCTGGTCAGGTTCGTAGGCTCACCCCAAGCCAGGCCCTTCTTTTCCCAAGAGGTGAGCCGCATGGGAATTCCGGATCGGAATTCGGGGGCCGCCGCGCAGTTGGCGGCGCGTCGCTCGGTGATGTAGAACCACCCCGATTGCCACCCTTTCACGGTCTCCGCGAAGGAGCCATCAAGCCAGGTAACATTGGGCATCCTGCCCACCATGGCGCCTCCGCACTCCGCTTGCTGGCTGCTCACAATCTTCGGCTTCACGCAGAAGATTCGTAGCCACAAGTCGAAGTGAGGCTTGATGCGGAGGAAGGCCTCACACACGACGATAAACACCGAGATGTTGATGATAAATTTTGGGGCTAGATCGTGGAAGTCTAGCCCATAGTAAAACATGAGCCCGAGGACAAAGGGATGAAGTGGAAACCATAGTCCATGGACGAAGTGGGCGAGGAACACGACCCTCTCATGGGGTCCCGGAGTCGGAATGATCTGCCCTGCGTCCGGTAGCCGGTGCGCGATATCTGCGGCCAAGTATCCGGCCGCCCGGAGCTTCGTAATATGCTCCTTGATGGTGGAGGCCACCCACTTGCCTCCTGCTCCGGACATGTTTGGCTATGCGGAGGAGGTGTGAACTAGGGCGCGGGAGCTCGAGGGGGCAAGAATGGATAAGCGGAGGAGGAAGAAGGTGTGGGTAAAAATGAGGAATCCTTATTCCTTTATAGAGGTGACGAAAACGGTGCGCCTCCCCACTTGCCCGTTGAAAATCGCTTATTTCCCAAGCACCACGATTGATGGCAGGGTTGGATTCTCCATACCCGTATTGATGAGAATCCCGTGATAAGGGGACATGATCTCTGCTTCGACAAGACGTGCAGAGGAAACCACCTCGCAATATGCGTTGTGGCTGGTTGTGGGGAAACTGTTCGAATAATGACCCGACCGTAGTGTCATGTCACATTGTCTAAAGTTGTCAGCAGATTACGTTTGTGGGATATCATTCTCTCTACGGTGGTATGTGAAGATCATCTTGCAGATCCAGACATGATTTAAGTGTTCGATAATTACTATAGAGTATTCGGAGATGGAACCCGCCCTGCAATGCCGAAGACAATCTACGCGCTGGACTCATCGTCATTGAAGCCTGGTTCAGGGGCTACTGAGGGAGTCCTGGATTAGGGGGTATCCGGACAGCTGGACTATATACTTTGGCCAGACTATTGGACCGTGAAGATACAAGACTCAAGACTTCGTCCCGTGTCCGGATGGGACTCTCCTTTGCGTGGAAGACAAGCTTGACGATCCGGATATTAGATTTCCTTCTTTGTAACCGACTCCGTGTAAACCCTAGCCCTCTCCGGTGTCTATATAAATCGGAGGGTTTAGTCCTTAGAGACAGAATCATAATCATCATAGGCTAGCTTCTAGGGTTTAGCCTCTACGATCTCATGGTAGATCAACTCTTGTAATACTCATATCATCAACATCAATCAAGCAGGAAGTAGGGTTTTACCTCCATCAAGAGGGCCTGAACCTGGGTAAAACATTGTGTCCCTTGCCTCCTGTTACGATTAGCCTTAGACGCACAGATTGGGACCCCCTACCCGAGATCCGCCGGTTTTGACACCGACAACAATCACAAGCTCCGGAGGATGACGCCTCGCGAGCCCCGCATGGCATCAGCGTCTCGACACCAGACCCCACAACCTTCGGTGATGCTTGCCTCCCTGCACCACCTCCTGAGGTAGGATCGACGTGGGCAACGGGGGGAGGAACCACGACAACTAGATTCTCGCGGGGTCCCATGAGGTCAGCCGTGCGCAACCCGCATTCGTCAAGGCGGGGCATCTGCCTCACAAACTTGGACCTGCCGGAGAAAATATACAAGAGGGCGCTCCCGTGCCGGACACTGCCTGGGGAGGGGTCGCCGGTCAGGACCCTCAGCACCTTCCTCAGCATTTCAGGCACAAGATCCCCTTCCTGGAGCCTCGTGCGGCCTTGATGCCTAGTAGAAGTCCACATCGGACGGGAGTGGCACTAGATAGGAGCGATGCAGCACTGGAGGAACTCCTTCACCACCTGGGGCGCCGTCACGCCAAACGTCCTCAACCTCTCGAAGCAGCACCAGATAAAAGCAAGCTGGGGACTTGTGAGCTTCTCATGGCCCCAGCCTGGATTGGGGACAGCAGGCAATGTCGGGTGCGCGAGCAGGGGGCTGGGCACCCCGACATCCACATACAGCCACCGTCCTCGGAACCCGCTCATGGAAGGTGGGAGGCTGAAGTCGATCCCCAAGGCGGCCGTCTCCGGCGCGGCCTGGAAGCTCACGCACCCCGAGCATTGAGATGGGTCAGTCAAGCGCAAGGAGAAGTAGTGGCGCGGGAGAGCAACGGAAGGAGGAATGCCCACCATGGCCTCGTAGACAAAGGCGAAGACAGCAAGAAGAGTAATGGATTGGGGACCGAGATGCATCATATGGATCTGGTAATGGGAAAGCACCGCATTGAAGAAGGCAGAGAAAGGAGGAACCAGGCCCGCCCACAGGCCGTCGGTGAAGAATCGAACATCCGTGACGATACTGTCAAAGGAGGCGTGGGACGCGGGCCGTCATCCTTCCGCACTCATTGAAGCTGGAAGCGAGGGCGGAGCGGACCTTGTCCAAGGCTTCCAGATTAAGTATTAGCGACTGGTCGACGGCGGGCGCAACCGCCGGGGGCGAGCTGGCCGAAGGCGCATGCTTCTTTCCCTTCTCCCTTTTTGTTAGCGCCATGGCGACGGAAAGAGAGCAGAGCTCAAGTCAGATTGGAAGCAGGAACAGAGGCTCAAGGAAGGAAGGGGAACAGGAAGCTCATGGGCAGCAAGGAGGGAATAACCATGTACAGACTCGTGGCCGCTTAGCCAGGCGCATAATGGGGGAGCGTGGGGAAGCGGATACGCCCACGTCCAATCAACCACCACACGGCGACCAAGGCCGCAGGCTGTTGGGGCCCACGGCGCTCCGCACTTTCCCCTTCGTTTCTCTACTAAGCCAAGTCCGAGCGCGCCTTGGGCCCGAGGGCTACTATCGGCGTTCTGGGAACGGGGGTCCCCATAATTGCCTGCCTGCGGCATGGCTCAAGTGGTGGCCCAGTACGGCCCATCTTCAGCAACTCAAGCTCAAGACCCTCGCGAGGGGCCAAGCCTCGCGGGGCGGACGACGAAAGGCTTCCTCAGGAACGGCCTCACCATGCAGGCGCGCGAGGAGGCGGAAAGATCAAGGCAAGGGTACGTCGCGAGGTGCTCGTGACGCAAGCCATGATGATCGAGACCAGGCGGGCGCCAGGCGGGCGCTGGCCTGTGTAGTGTCCTTGTTTCCTCTTTGGTGCAAAGGGGGCAAGCACAGGCGCGGAGTACCGAGGCATCAAGCAAAGGTTACCATTTCGGTGCAACGAGACCAAGACCAACAGAGTGGCAGGATGGAGGTCACCTTGGAGCCCAAGACGGCGTCATCGCCAGTGCCTTTGGCAGCCAAAGACCAACTTTAGTCAGGATAACTTGTACTAGATGTTCCCCTTCAAAATGGCTGTTGTTGGCGCCCTTCCCGCTCAATATTTGGGAAGAGGACCAGGGCCTCCATATATAGAGATAGCCACCACAGTAGGAGAGGGATCGAATCCTTCTCAGGCAACCACCACCACACGAACACCTCTCGCGAGGATGTTCCTCCCTTGTACTGTTCATCTTCAGCCCCTGAGGCAATCCACCACACCACACACTAGAGTAGGGTATTACACCACAACGGTGGCCCGAATCAGTATAAATCTTGCGTCCCTTGTGTTGTTCATAGTTTAGCTTAGATTCTCAGCGAGGCGTTGGAACGTGGATCGGTAGGGGGAAGATCTTTGCGCGCACCCCAGAGTTCGAACCTTAAGGGTTTTGCTGGAACCTGATATCCGACAGAGAGGCAGCAGTTCATTATGGAAGAGATCAAGAGACTTGAGGCAGCTGGATTGGTCAGAGGAGTACTGCATCCCATGTGATTGGCAAATCCAGTGGTAGTCCAGAAAGCTAACGGGAAGTGGAGGCTTTGCATAGATTTCATAGATCTCAACAAGGCTTGCCCGAAGGACCCATTTCCCTTGCCGTATACTGATCAGATTGTGGACTCCACTTCGGCTTGTGATTTGCTCTCCTTTCTGGATGCGTATTCTGGATATCACCAAATCTTCATGTCCAAGGAAGATGAATAGAAGACATCGTTCATCACTCCATGTGGTATGTACTGTTTTGTTTGCATGCCATTCGAATTAAAGAGTGTGGGGTCCACTTTTGCAAGGGCAGTCCAGATTGGTTTCGAGCCACAACTTCATAGAAACGTAGAAGCCTATATGGATGATATTGTGGTCAAGACCAAGGATAGGGCCACCCTTATTCAAGATTTTGGGGAGACATTTGCTAATCTGCGCAAGATCAATTTGAAGCTCAACCCGGAGAAGTGTGTATTTGGTGCTCCCTCTGGCAAGTTGCTTGGGTTCTTTGTGTCCCATCGCGGGATCGATGTCGCTGTCAAAACCAGAAATCTCGGGTAGGGGGGTCCCGAACTGTGCGTCTAAGGTTGATGGTTACAGGAGACGGGGGACACGATGTTTACCAAGGTTCGGGCCCTCTCTATGGAGGTAATACCCTACTTCCTGCTTGATTGATCTTGATGAATATGAGTATTACAAGAGTTGATCTATCATGAGATCGTAATGGCTAAACCCTAGAAGCCTAGCCTGTTATGACTATGGTAATGAGTATATCCTTTCCGGACTACACCCTCCGGTTTATATAGACACCAGGGGGATCTAGGGTTACATAGAGTCGGTTACATAGGAAGGAATCTTCATACTTGATCGCCAAGCTTGCCTTCCACGCCAAGGAGAGTCCAATCCGGACACGGGCACAGTCTTCGGCCTTCATGTCTTCACAGCCCACCAGTACGGCCCATGGATAATAGGCCGGACGCCCGAGGACCCCTTAGTCCAGGACTCCCTCAGTAGCCCCTAAACCTGGCTTCAATGATGAGGAGTCCGGCGTGCAGATTATATTTGGCATTGCAAGGCGGGTTCCCTTCTATCCGAACTCCAAGATAGTCTTCGGATGCAATGATAGTATCCGGACCTGTCACACACACCATACACAACCACAGGGAGAATATAATTTCACTTGAATCCAATCCACTGACAAATTTTTGTAGCATGACATCACGTACCGGTCATAATTCCGAACCGCTTTTGTGTCCGCTGCTCCACGTCCCGAGATGCGGTTGCCATTGACACGTCTTGTCAAAGCAGAGATCGTGTCCCCTTATCGTGGGATTTTCATCAATGCAGGCATGGGTAACCCAATCGTGTCGTTTATACAGCCCTTGGGAATAGGCGAATTCTAAGGCAAGTGGGGAGGCGTTCAATATTTACTGCCTTTATAAGGGGATAAGGATTCCCCCTTCCTCTCACATGCCTTCTCTCTATCTCCGCCCTTCCAATCTTGAGATCCAGAGCCCAAGTTCTCATCTCCTTTCCACTCGAGCTAGTACTCAACCATATCCAGATTCGAAGGTCAGGGCAAGTGGATGGTCTCCTCTGTCAAGGAGGGCATTACTGAGCTTTGGGCGGCCGGATACTTGGCAAAGGAAATCGCCCATCGGCTGCCGGCCGAGGGACAAGTCGTCCCCACACCGAAGCCCAACGAGAGGGTGGTATTCATCCCTCATTTCTTCCGTGGACTAGGGTTCCCACTCCACCCTTTCATCCACGGGCTGATGTATTATTACGGGATAGATTTCCATGATCTGTCCCTGAACTCCTTCCTCAACATCTCGGCGTTTATCGTCATGTGTGAGGACTTCCTCCGCATCCAACCCCATTTCGGGCTGTGGCTCAAAGTCTTCAATGTGAAGCCGAAGGTGGTGGATGGCCAGCACGCGGAGTGCGGAGGAGCCATGGTGAGTAAGCTGTCCAACGTCTCCTCGCCGAAAGGCACTTTTGTGGATACAGTAAAGGAGTGGCAGAAACAGTGGTTCTGCATCACGGAACCCCGCGGCACCACTTGGGCCACAACTGCCGAATTCCGGTCCGGCGCTCCCATGCGACTCACCTCCTGGGTCGAGAAGAGTCCGAACTGCTGTTCGCCCGATGAGCTGATTGCGCTGCAGCCGCGCGTTCAAAGCATGATAGCCAAGAACTTCAAGCTCGTCGATGGAATCTAGGTGATGCTAGTTTGTCGGATCCTCCCATGCCAGCACAGAAGCTGCCCTCTGTGGGAGTTTAATCCGAAGAAGCATCAAACCCTGGTGAGGCTCTTCGAAACCACTCACGACGGTGCCTGGAAGTTGCTCTTTAAGGGCAATGAGAAGACCGCCATCCACAGATTCAGACCGTGGGCACGACATTAAACACCTCGCCAGCGAGGTATGTTATTTATAATGTATCCCCTACTTGCTTGTTTTGAGGATGATGTCTGAGCTTTTTATCATTGCTTTTTCAGGATTGGATGGAGAGGGAGAAGCGGATCCAGTGTCCGGCTCCGTTGCCTGAAGAACTGGTCATCCCGCATCTAGCGAAGATGCTGGTGCCGGCACCATATAAGGCGCCGGAGAAGAAGGCCAAGAAGAAGGCCAAGGGGGCCAAAAGTGGCCCCCATCGCAAGGGCGCTTCGGACGTGACGTCCGAAGACGAAGAAGCCCATTCCTCCGTCCCTAAGGACGATGATGAGGAAGAGGAGGAGGAGGAGGAGGAGGAGGAGAAGAACCCTCCCCCTGAGGAGGGAAAGAAGAAAAGGGGGGCTTCCACGAATCTGGAGGTGGGAACGCCCAAGAAGGGGAAGGGCGCCCTTGCGGTCAACACCGCGTGGGACGTTGACAACAGTCTGGAGTGACGCCTCCGCACTAAGCCTCGGGCCACGTCGTGAGTGCTATGACTCACGTATACAAGTGTACCCGGCCTCTCCTTTTTATTGTTTTGACGTGGTTAATTGTGCTATTGCAGTCCGGCACGTGATAGCATCTAGCGATCCTCATCCGGAGGTTCGTTGGATCCGGCGGAAATGGCCAGCATGCCGCCGCCGCCCGCTTATTCCCCCGAGGCCAAGGATGACACCAAAGTGTTGTCCCACAGGACCGCTCCAAGCCAGGGAGGGGCCCAGGACGCTGTCCAGGAGGCGCCGCAAGGCGAGACCTCCGCTGCCGGACACATGGGGGAGCAGATCCCCATGGAGACTAGCGAGGAGGGACATATTCAGTTCGACCCTTAGCTGAATACGATTCCGGGGACCGATACGGCCCCGGAATCCGGCGCGCGCCTTCCTTCGAAGGAGAGGGGGTGCTCCAATTCCACCGATGGCCCCTGTCCAACCAGGGGCACCGGATAACCTGATGGAGGCGCTACGAGGCGCCTCCATTGTGGATGAGCACCGTGTCCTTATGGGTACGGTGATCGAGAAGGTTCAGTCCGTCAAGAGCGGACTAAACAAGGCCTGCAACAATCTGTTGACAGGTTTTGAGGTAAGTCATGTAAAAGAGAACACCCCATGTTGACAGTAGCCTCTGAGACACTGTCCGGTGTTCGGAAAGAAAGGCTGGACAGAGGATCAACCCTTTGTAGGACACTAACTTGATATGTATGAATGAGCAGGCGCGCTGTTGGCCGCTACCTCGCATGCTGCCGAAGTCTCTGAACTGAAGTAGAGGTTGGAGCAGGCCGAGAACGAGCTCGGCGAGGTGAAGATTCAGCCCCAGGAGAAGCAAGGTGAGTGACGACTTGCTGTGTATTCGGAAAGTATAAGCGGTGAGTATTGACTGGAGTGTCATAATATGGGTAGGGGAGGCGAGCGAGGTCGAGGCCCTGAAAAATGCCC
Organism: Triticum aestivum; assembly: GCF_018294505.1. Taxonomy (NCBI): domain Eukaryota; kingdom Viridiplantae; phylum Streptophyta; class Magnoliopsida; order Poales; family Poaceae; genus Triticum; species Triticum aestivum. Next base: position 243,835,362 of record NC_057807.1, read on the forward strand.
TGGCCGAAGCCGAGGGGAAGGTTGTCCAGCAGGAAGCCGCTCGTAAGAAGCTCAAGGGCCGGGTCAGCGAGGTCCACCAGGAGCTCAGGACGCGGTGAAGAAGTGCGAAGCCATGGAGCGGGAGGCGTCGGTTCAAGAGACCGAACTTACCAAGGCTCGCCAGAGCATGGAGACTGCACGGAATGAGTCCCGGGACGCTCTCCAGGAGATGCAGGAGGCCAAGAAGGTCGCCGTGGGTAAGGCTTTTAACATGCAAAGCAAGTATGCAGAGAGGAAGTACCTTTTACTAACCCAGATTCGGAGTTGCCCAGGGGCTTTTGCGGGTCTACCATGCAGCGTGTCTGATACTGCGGAGTTCTTCCGAGCCAGAGAAGGGAATTCCATGGAGAAGCTATTCTGGTCATAGTATGCTGCGCCAGAACATCCGGTGCCCTTTACCGATCAATTGAAACAGTTGGTCGAGCTGCACAGGGTGGTCGAACTGGCCATGATGGATTTAATAATCCAGCTGTGGCCAGCCGAAGCTATACCTAGCAGCTATTTTGGCCTCATGAAGCGGGTGGTGGAAGCCTGTGCGCGGCTAGACATCGTCAAGCGATCAGTCTGCATCGAAGGTGCCCGCATGGCCTTCGCCCATTGCAAGATGTGGTAGGCAAAGATGGACACCGTCGAGGTGGCCTGGGGGCCGCCAGAGGGCAAGGAGCACCGCACACCCGAGCGATATTTTGCAGATGTCCTAGAAGGGTCTCGACTTGCAGCAGCGCAGTGCGGGCAGGACATTGTTTTCGAATGAATACACTCGTATTTTGTCCTTGCCTTGTATGATAAAAACAAAGCCGGTTTGTAATATAATGTTTGTTATGTTTTAATTGTTTCCTCTTGTGCGGCCGTGTTGTATGGAATCTGAGGGTTGGCCAGTCGTCGGCTTCTGCCCTCATGTAGGTAGTACGGAGGTGTCTGGGATGGAATCTAAACAATCTTATCCAATTATATGGTCCTTGAAGGAGTTGTTTAGCGCAATGAACCAGGTAATCAGACTATGCGGCTTAAACGCCCTCACTTAGCCATAGGAATTTTATAATAAAACATGGGCGCAGCCCCTGGTATATGAACCAGAGTGCTGTCAGCGTCTGGCCGGGAAGTACCGATCCTTCGCGGAATGCGGAAAAAATCTCCAACGATTTGTGACCTCCGAACAGCTAACCGGCTCTCGCCGCATCATGACAGTCAGTTTTCAGCTTTCTCTATTGAGGTGCTCATCCAGTTTAGACCAGGGCACAATCGCAGTAGTTCTCCCTTTACTACCCTAGCCGATGTAGCGGAACATAGGGTAGCAAGCACAGGAGCCGGGCAACCCAACTATTGACCAAAGACATGATTCAGAGCCAATGCATATAATGCTAAATTCGGGGTGCCGAACTTATCTATAAGAAGTGTTTGGACTTTGTTGCCGTATTATGGGGCGATGGGGAGCCCCTGGCAAATATGAAACGTACCAAAGTGCACGGGTGCGAGAATATAAGTAATTGATGGCAAAGGAAAATAGAAAGAGACCAGAGGTAGTATCTGGGGCCCCTTGACTTGGGCTGTGAACTGTTTCCATTATAGTTGGGTTAATGCGTCAAAGCACATTTATACAAATAGTGCGAGAAGCGACCGGCTATTTAACATGCCATAACCAAAGGAGAGCTGCATTTGGGTACTGAAAAACAGGTGGAGTGACCGTTGGATTGTCCTCTAGGGCTTCCGTTGTATGCCTGTGCTCTATGCCAATCTGGTGTACTTGTCCTTTGACAGGACCAGTAATCAGGCCGTTGAAGGAGGCTTGTATAAAAGAGACCTAATCGGGACTGGGACGGAGGCTGCATTGCTAATCGAGCTCTTGACGAGCCGAGCTATCTTGTTGCAGTGTGGTCTGGACCCTCTTGGTGATGTCCAGGGGCTCGGCAGCCGGATTATGGTTCTGCTTGAGAAGGCCACTCTGTACCTCTGCTGCTAGGGCGACTGTGTGCTCCTCTGTACGGAGGGAGCATTCGGTGTTTCCATTTACTGTTATGACGCCACGTGTGTCACGCCCAGTATGCGATACTATCCTAAAGAGACTCGAAGGTCCCACCAAGGATAGAACCGCATATTGATATGCTTTTGCAAGGTGGATATCATTACAACAACATTACATAATACATGGGGATACATACAAAAGGCATACAATGCCACACAAATACAACATCATCTTACATAAGAGCACCATCCGACTACGGATGAAACACAAACAGAAACTCAAACGACATCCACCCTGCTAGCCCAGGCTGCTGACCTGGAACCTATCCCCTGATCGAAGAAGCAGCAGAAGAAGAACTCCAAAACAAGCAAACATCACTCTCGCGTCATGATCATCACATAACCTGTACCTGCAACTGTTGTTGTAGTAATCTGTGAGCCACGAGGACTCAGCAATCCCATTAACATGGGTATCAATACTAGCAAAGCTTAATGGGTAAGGCAGGGGTAAAGTGGTTAGGTTGCAGCAGCGACTAAGCATGATATGGTGGCTAACATACGCAAATAAGAGCGAGAAGAGAAGCAAATGAACGGTCGTGAAGCTAGCAATGATCAAGAGGTGATCCTGAACTCCTACTTACGTCAAACAAAACCCAAAACCGTGTTGATTTCCCGGACTCCGCCGAAAAGGGACCATCACGGCTACACACGCGGTTGATGCGTTTTAATTAAGTCAAGTGTCAAGTTCTCTACAACCGGATATTAACAAATTCCCATCTGCCACATAACCGCGGGCACGGCTTTTGAAAGATAATACCCTACAGGGGTGTCCCAACTTAGCCCATCACAAGCTCTCACGGTCAATGAAGGATATTCCTTCTCCCAGGAAGACCCGATCAATCTCAGAATCCCGGTTTACAAGACATTTCGACAATGGTAAAACAAGACCAGCAAAGACGCCCGATGTGCCGACAAATCCCAATAGGAGCTGCACATATCTCGTTCTCAGGGCACACCGGATGAGCAAGACATCGGGTGGGCATAGACCCTGGTTGCCCAGGGGGCGCCGGACATCCCCCAGGTTGGGCCAGCACCCGGAGGAGCATTGGCCCGGGGGGGGGGGGGGTAAATAAAGATGACCCTCGGGCTCCGGAAACCCAAGGGAAAAAGGCTTAGGTGAGGCAAATGGTAAAACCAAGGTTGGGCCTTGCTGGAGGAGTTTTATTCAAAGCGAACTATCAACGGGGTCCCATAAATCACCCAATCGCGTGAGGAATGCAAATTCAAGGAACATAACACCGGTATGACGGAAACTAGGGCGGCAAGAGTGGAACAAAACACTAGGCATAAGGCCGAGCCTTCCACCCTTTACAAAGTATATAGATGCATTAATTAAATAAGAGATATTGTGATATCCCAACATAATCCTGTCCATCATGGAGCAATCTTCAACTTCACTTGCAACTAACAACGCTATAAGAGGGCCTGAGCAAATGCGGTAACATAGCCAAGCAATGGTTTGCTAGGAAGGGTGAAAAGGTTAAAGGATGACATGGCAATTTGGGAGGCTTGAGCAACAAAGGATAGGTAGCGCGGCAAAGCGATAGAACGAAGCAACTAGCATAGCAATGATAGTAGTGCGATCCAAGGGGACGGTCATGTTGCCTGAAATCCAGCTAGGAAGAAGAACGAGTCCATGAAGAAGACGAACGGATGAAGCCGAACCAAGCGTAGTCGAACGAATCCTCACGATCGCAACGAAACGGGAACTAACGAGAAGGAGCATAACCGGAAAGAAGCAAACAACAAGGTAAACACACAACACATAGACATGGCATGATGCTCAACCAAGTATGATGCATGTCCGGTTTAATGAGGCATGGCATGGCAAAGTGCAACAAACAATACTAAAAATTAAGTGGAGCTCAATATGCAACTCGTTGCATATTGACGAAACACCACATCCAAATATTTAGTTAACTCTCGTTTATGCTACTCACCAATATTAAATGTTGTTAAACATGGCAAGAGGTGAAGCATAATAAAACTAACTATCTAGGCAAGTTTAAATGAGGCCGGAACAACAAACAACAATTCCGGAAAATCCCCATATGCGTATTTTGGATTTGGTACTGTTCTGCCCTAAAACATATTTTATAGTTGTTAAACAGGAAAATAAAGTGCACCATGTTAAACTAGGCATTTTTTCACCCCATTTACATATAAAGTTTATTTAATAGCAAGCTACGGTTATTTAGTTATGAAATAAATCATTTTAACATGGCATTTATGCAAAATTAAACAAACAACAAGTTTAAACATATTTGACATGGATGAAAGTGGCATATTATGAAACTAGATGCAATGCTAAGCATTTTACATGTTTAAACCATTTTAATCCGATGCATGGTTCATGAGTTATTATATGCATGATGTGCGAGGACTTTTCTGTAAAACAGGCGTTCTCTGGATAATGCTAAAATCGCGGAACTGGAAAAAAACATAACACGGGCCAAAACAGAAGGATCTGGGTTGCTCACATTGGGCCAGGCCCAGTCGGTGGAGAGGATGCAGGCCGGCTGGCTTCGGCTGGGCCTGGCGCTGGCTGCGGCCTGTGGTCAATGCTCGAACAGAACGAGCGTAGTGAGAGGAGGGGAAGTCAGCAGCGGCGCGGGATGCAGCAGACGTGAGGTCCAGGACAGCAGCAGGCGGTGGATTCAGGCGGCGGCTGCACAACGCGCTCCTGCAGGACACGAGCGCGAGAAAGGTCAGGGAGGAAGAGGGGAAAAGAGAAGGAGGAGCAGGGGCACACGGCGACCTGCGGGGCTTCACCCGCGACTGAGCTCGCCGACACTGAGCGACCGGAGGCGGGGAAGGCGTTGAGGATGACCCGCAGCGATGGCTTGTGCGGGACTCCGGCGAGGAGGAGGTCGAGGCTGGCACGCGGGGCTCTGGGACGAGCGCGCCCCTCGGGCAGAGGCGCAACGGCTCTTCTCGTTGCAGGGGTAGCAGGTGGCAGCGGCAGGGACTTGGCGGAGGGCGGCGCTGGAAGCAGAGGAACGACGCGACAATGAGGGCGGCACGCTGGCGTGAGGCGGCACAGAGAACGGGAAAGGCCGGATCCAGGCGCTGGAGATCGTCGGGGTCCCGTTCCCGGCCGGATCGAGCAGATGCGAGGTCGTCGGGGCGGCGAGCTCATGTTCGAAAAGACACAGAGAGAGAGAGATGTGAGGCGAGGGAGAAAACGGAGAAGGAAGAGGAAGGAGGCAGGGAAGCGGGGACGGCCTGGCTGGAGAGGTCGGCGACGCGACAGCTAAGGGGAGCAGCGCGGCTGTCGGTTTCAGAGACGAGCGGGAGGAGGGCCGGTGCCTCGTGAGCTGCTCGGGGGGTGAGGAGGTGGGCGCTGGAAGATGCGGTTGGATGGATGGATCGATGGAATTCGGTGGGGATTGGCCGGCGTTGAAATCCAGGGAGACCAGGCGGCTGCGGGATGGATCCCGAGAGAGTGGCGGCGGGGAGGAGGATTGGACGGGAGACGGGTCCTTAATTTTTGGGTTAGTCTAGATTTAGACCAGGAGTCCCTTATATAAGGAAAGAGGGGGAGTTTAGGGTAGATTCGGACCCTCCGATCGAAATCGGGCGGTTGAGAAAAATAAACTAGGTGAGTACAATAAATAAACGATGATATTTAGGGGATGTTTGAGGATGATCCGGACCTGTTGGTCATGACCGAGCGGTTCGGGTTTGGGGCAAGTTTCGGACGCATGCGAGGGGTCTCAGAGAGGTCGACGAAGACAACGGGTTTGATGAGCTCAAAGGAGAGAGAGAAGAGAGTGGTCCGGTTGAACTGAGAGAAGGTCAACGGAGACAAAGAAGATGCAGCAACCACGAACGACTACGAGTTTTATGAAAACATGCGGATGCAATGCGTATGATGTCATGATGAATGCAACAAACAAAAATAAAACACATGGCGACAACAAAGTAACTGGAAGGCTTCTGGAGCGTCGGTCTTGGGGCATTACAACACTCCACCACTACAAGAGGATCTCGTCCCGAGATCTAGGATGGCACCGGAGGGAAACGGAAGAGGAAGAGAAAAGGTAAAACTAAGTAGTGAAACCAAAGAACTTTGAGAGGTTGAAAAGTTGAAAGAAAGAACACAACGGAGTTGACCAAGATTGGAAACAGTTCGTTGGACAAGAGGAACAAGGAATTTGATGAGAACCAAGAGCTTAGGGGACAAGGTAGATTTTGAAGCCACTCCGATTAAAATTACCTGGAGAAGGAATAAGAGTAAAGAATTCGGGTAGCACCCCGGTTGAAAAGAGACACGCATGACTTGATAAGATGAAAAGAGCTTGAAGAGATGACACGACATTCCGGTCAAATGGATAAGCATGAAAAAAACACGATCCTCAATTCGAGATGATGAGTGAAGAGAGCAACAACACAATGCCTCCGGAAGAAAGAATAGAAGGTAGATCATTGGATTAACAGAATGGAGAAGAAACTGCCAACTTCTGCCACAAATGAGCTTGGAAAGCACCCTTCCAAGAAGGTTATAACGGAGTTGTTGGAAAACCAACAACGAAACGAATAAGTTTGTAGTGGGCTTATAGAATACTTCTCAACACTTGAGGTGAAATTCTGCCACTAACGAAAAACAATTGCTTGTTTGAGATCAAAGAAGAGATGAAAACTTCTTTCGCCGAGAGGATAGGAGAAAACTCGGATCATTGATAAGCACCACAAATAGCAACATTCCTTAGGGCAGGCTTTAGGCGAAATCTATACCAAGATTACTCCAAAGAAGAGATTGATGGATTTAAAATACCTCATTCTTGACAACATGTGAATCGCGAAACCTAAATGCAAATTGCCAAGAATGATATAACACCACCTCAAAAGCTAAGGTAGAAAGAATTGCACTTTGAAATGCAAGAATCAGAATACTTGAACCCCTTAGAAAAAAAACATGTGTTGGGCACCATGTTTATTTTTTGAGTATAGCTTGGCGGATCTTAACTCCGAGAGAAATCTTGAAGAACAATTGAAGAATGAAAAGAATCCTTGACGAACCATCATGTAGAGCCTCCATGAAGAACTCCGATAACAAAAGGATGATAAAAAGAAAGAGAAGTTGAAAACACAAGGTGAAGCCTTGCGATGATTTAGATGGAGCTTTGCGACGAGACAATGCAGAAAACATGGAACTCTGGAAAAGGAAAAGATGAAACACTAGAACCGAGTATTACTTCATCATGAACAATCTCCAAAAGAAAAGAATTGAATCACCTCGAGGAAATAAGAATAAGATTTATTGTATGCTTATCCTTCATAAAATTAAATTGATGGCAAGCAATGGATTTGGCATACTACTTATTCCCGTAGAAAGGATTAAGAGAGATATAGCGCATACTTGAGAAGGTATTGATGGAACTACCGGTGAGATTTTGAAACAACGAATGAATTAATATGATAACGAAGGAAGTGAAATCTTGAACGAACCACCATAAGAATTGAAAATGAATGAAGAAAAGATAAAGAAACACCGAGAAGAATTAGAAAACGAACGAGGATACTTGAGAGATTGAGATACATGAGAACGAAGAGATCATGAACTGATTAGAGGATATTTGAACGATGCACCTGTAAGATTTGGAGAACGGTAGCTACACGCTGAGAATGAAGAATTGTGACATGATGGCCTTCGGAGGAAAGAAATGGAAACAACTCATGAAATGCTCCGGATGGGTGAAAATAATTCCCAAAATCGTAAACAATTATGAGAGGATGGCATCAAACTTGAACTACGCATCTTTGGAAGAACGGGTAAGGATTTAAGAGGAACTCTTCTTCAGTCTTCACATGCTGAGAATGACGACGAGAAACACCACCATGAATTGTTGAGATACTACGGAAGAATGAAAAACAAAGAGGTTGAGCCAACAATGAAAGATAATTTGAAATCGATTTTCGAAAATATCTGATTGATGAAATTCATTCTTACGTCAAACTTCGAAAAGAATTTGGGAATGGCACCGGGAAAATTAGGAGAGTTAGGTAAGATCCTGGGCAAAGACCTGTGGGTTAGGGCCCACTAAAAGGAACACCGTTGAAATGATTACTTGAAAAGGAGATTGCACCGGTTGAATTAAATGGCTTGAATGAGGTAACAACCTCGAAATAGTTAGAATTGATGCGGAGTGGAAACACGAACCTTCAGAGATATCTTCAGCACTCCGGAACAATTGAATAGCAAGCGGGGAATGATTAAGAGATACACCGGCATATGCAAACACTTGAAACGAGGAAGGGAATATGATTAACACCGAAAACTTGACTCAAATCCACCGGAGAAGAAAAATAACGAAGAATGGTGAACTCAAAGCTCCGTTAGTATCTTCCTGAGAATCACCGGATAAGAACATTGACGGGAAAAGAATGGAGAAACTTCACATCCATAAGATGGATACTTGATTAAGATATCTGAGTCCTTGAAGAAAAGGGTGGGAGGGCGGGAAAACAAAGGCAACTTGGGGAAGATGGAACAAACACCGTTGAGAAGACTTAGAATTGATCTTGCGGATGTTGAAAATGATCGGATCCACTTGAAGAGAAACACACCAGTTGGAAAAGAGTTGACATGACAACCTCAATGATCAAGAAGGATTAGTACTCCCATAGAAATATGAGAACACTGTTTAGAAAAGGTATGGAATCAACACTTGACATTGAAGCAACTCGAATACCACAACTCAAAACAAAACAAAGATTGGCTTGCAGAAATAAGCCTGAACAAATACATATGATAGAGATTTACCCAATCCCATATCAGACATCTATCGGAAAGATATTCTAGGAGCTACTTGAATTCCTACCTATAAACTCCCGAAACTTTCTGGTTATGCAATCTGGTGTTGGGGATACAGGGGAAGCAATATATCTCACCCAAACTAACCATCCCTACATCCAGCTGTATCCATCTGCCAACACATAACCAAGAAAACTCCGGAAATCTGTACCTCAACCTTCGAAAAGCATCTGTTATACGAGCTATGGCAATACTCCCGAACTCCCCAGTACTCGGTGGCGTCGAAGTTATCTCACCAACAACTGCATAAAAGAGATTTTTGATGTCGGCAAAACTCAGCTATTCCAGAACTACAACGATAAAATTGTGACGACAACACCTCGGAGCTCAACTCCCCGGGACACTGCCACAACCCCTAAATGTCAGGAGGCACCAAGAACAATGTTCTCATCACACGAATATCGGAACGATCCCAAGATACCCGCGTGATCCTAAAAAAATTGTGAAAAATTGAGGAGAGGAAAGACAAAACATCTACCTCGAGAGTCCTCACCAGAGCGACGAACGGGGCTGAGAAGTAAAAAAGAATCCTACTCTCCGATATATATAATCCTGAGACTCAAAATAGTTTTCTTCTAGACTCAACAACGGCCAACAATCAAGGGGGCTCCTATGGTCGGTCGAGGCTCTGATACCAACTTGTCACCCCCAATATGCGATACCATCCTAAAGAGACTCGATGGTCCCACCAAGGATAGAACCGCATATTGATACGCTTTTACAAGGTGGATATCATTATTACAACATTACATAATAGATGGGGATACATACAAAAGGCATACAATGCCACACGAATACAACATCATCTTACATAAGAGCACCATCCGACTACGGATGAAACACAAATAGAAACTCAAACGACATCCACCCTGCTAGCCCAGGCTGCCGACCTGGAACCTATCCCCTGATCGAAGAAGAAGCAGAAGAAGAACTCCAAAACAAGCAAACATCGCTCTCGCATCATGATTATCGCATAACCTGTACCTGCAACTGTTGTTGTAGTAATCTGTGAGCCACGAGGACTTAGCAATCCCATTACCATGGGTATCAAGACTAGCAAAGCTTAATGGGTAAGGAAGGGGTAAAGTGGTGAGGTTGCAGCAGCGACTAAGCATGATATGGTGGCTCACATACGCAAATAAGAGCGAGAAGAGAAGCAAAGGACGGTCGTGAAGCTAGCAATGATCAAGAGGTGATCCTGAACTCCTACTTACGTCAAACATAACCCAAAACCGTGTTCACTTCCCGGACTCCGACCAAAAGAGACCATCACGGCTACACACGCGGTTGATGCATTTTAATTAAGTCAAGTGTCAAGCTCTCTACAACCGGATATTCACAAATTCCCATCTGCCACATAACCTCGGGCACGGCTTTCGAAAGATAATACCCTGCAGGGGTGTCCCAACTTAGCCCATCACAAGCTCTCACGGTCAATGAAGCATATTCCTTCTCCCAGGAAGACCCGATCAGTCTCGGAATCCCGGTTTACAAGACATTTCGACAATGGTAAAACAAGACCAACAAAGCCGCCCGATGTGCTGACAAATCTCGATAGGAGCTGCACATATCTCGTTCTCAGGGCACACCGGATGAGCAAGATGTCGGGTTGGCATAGACCTTGGTTGCCCAGGGGGAGCCGGACATCGCCCAGGTTGGGCCAGCACCCGGAGGAGCACAGGCCCGGGGGGGGGGGGGGTAAATAAAGATGACCCTCGGGCTCCGGAACCCCAAGGGAAAAAGGCTTAGGTGAGGCAAATGGTTAAACCAAGGTTGGGCCTTGTTGGAGGAGTTTTATTCAAAGCGAACTGTCAACGGGGTCCCATAAATCACCCAACCGCGTGAGGAACGCAAAATCAAGGAACATAACATCGGTGTGATGGAAACTAGGGCGGCAAGAGTGGAACAAAACACTAGGCATAAGGCCGAGCCTTCCACCCTTTACCAAGTATATAGATGCATTAATTAAATAAGAGATATTGTGATATCCCAACATAATCCTGTCCATCATGGAGCAATCTTCAACTTCACCTGCAACTAACAATGCTATAAGAGGGGCTGAGCAAATGTGGTTACATAGCCAAGCAACGGTCTGCTAGGAAGGGTGAAAAGGTTAGAGGCTGACATGGAAATTTGGGAGGCTTGAGCAACAAGAGATAGGTAGCGCGGCAAAGGGATAGAACGAAGCAACTAGCAAAGCAATGATAGTAGTGAGATCCAAGGGGACGGTCATCTGTCCTGAAATCCAGCTAGGAAGAAGAACGAGTCCATGAAGAAGACGAACGGATGGAGGCGAACCAAGCATAGTAGAACGAATCCTCACGATTGCAGCAAAACAGGAACTAACGAGAAGGAGCACAACCGAAAAGAAGCAAACAACAAGGTAAACACACAACACATAGACATGGCATGATGCTCAACCAAGTATGATGCATGTCTGGTTTAATGAGGCATGGCATGGCAAAGTGCAACAAACAATACTACAAATTAATTGGAGCTCAATATGCAACTCGTTGCATATTGACGAAACACCACATTCAAATATTTAGTTAACTCTCGTTTATGCTACTCACCAATATTAAATTGTGGGGACCCCGACTCATAAGTCGTGATCATCGAATGCACGTGTACAGTGATCCCAGAGATCAATGCTCACTGAACACACAGAAGCTGAATAAGAAGAGTCTTATATCCATACATACTGTTTTACACAAGTAGGACCATTACGGTCAAGTCTTGAGTATATCATCGCAGCGGAAATCTTTGTCGATAACTTGGACCCATGCCATCTGCCTTAACCCTACAGGCATTCTGACGGGGAAGCGTCCTAGCTCGCATGTTCGTCATCGAAGTATTCTCCATCATATCCTGTTCTTTCATGCCTGGTCAATAAAATAACCAGTGGCAAGCCAATGAGTACTTTGAATGTACTCGCAAGCAACCCATGTTTTGGTTCAAGATACAACAATGCATGATATAGGTAAATTTTTGCAGAAAGCTAGTTTTGAGTGCAATGACATGCTCAACAACTTGTAAGACATGCATCAAGAGAAATCAAGTAACCATGAGGACAGGTTACAGATATCAATCATAAATAGAGTGGGCACCAACCCATCTCAATCACGTCAAGTCCTTTGACTTGACCCAAGTAGTTACCCGAACACACACACTGGTTTGTAAGCTCTGGACATAGTTTAAGCAGCACCGCCCAACCGTCCTTGACCGTGGACACGGCTATTTGAATAGTTTTACACTCTGCAGAGGTTGCACACTGTACCCACAAGATCCGAGGAACTTCCATGTCAACCACGACCCGCGGTACCTCAAGTACCCGAGGTAAGCACCCGATCACTACCTTTCCCTAGACGACACTAACATGGAGTCCACTCGATTGGTAGTAACCCCCGTGCCCAACATTATCACTTAACATTTTCGTGGAGCCACGCTCCATAATCATCACACATCACAAGCACGGGGTACCAACGGTGTGTCCGGTGCCCCATAAAAATGTTCTTGGCCGCCCTACCTGGCACGACCCCGTCCCGAGAGAGTGCACCAACAACTCTCCCGTCACTAGTAATGCGGGCTCCAAGCTAGTATCGGTCTAGGTAATCAATAATGCCCTTTCCCATATAAGGGTAGAGTGGTTGCGCATGTAAGGTTGGGACAGTCATCAAATCTTAAATCTAATCCGTTTTCGAAAACAACACACACACTTGCCTCGGTACACCACTTCGTCATCAAGTGGTTACCCATCTCATCATCTCCCTCGGGCATAAGTGGCACCCGACGGGCTTTTCGAAAAGTCTTTTGAAAATGCTTTGCCTCCTTCACCATGCATAAACCCGCCCCTTTTTGCGTAGCACTACTTTAGCATCCTATCTACTCCCACCGTCATAACCCTCATAAGAAGGTAGGGTCATGCACAATGCAAGTATCAACGAGGAAGTACGGTGGCAAACCATCAAAGTGGATACCACCTCATCATGATTCCGTTGCAACAACAATATGGTGCTATATGACATGCATAAAAAGGGTTTCATAGACATGGTCAAAGGGCTGCTTGCCTGGTTCATCAGAGTCTTGAAATCTTCTGGTCCTTCTCCAAGTACTCCGTCTACTTCGTCAACTAACGTCGGAAACAAACACAATAAGCAACACAACAAGGCAAAAGTAAAAGCGCTCTAAAAATGTGAGTTGGACTTTTTAGGATACCTCTGGTCATATGAGGAGTGACCAAAGTGGTTTCATTAGGATTTGATGAATGGATATCTCTGAACATTTCAATATGATGGAATCAAGGGATTTGTGGATTTGCAAGAAGTGTACAGAAATATATTTTTGAAAAATGAGCAAATATACCCATTTAACAAAGGATGATTTTAGAAGCATCTAGGAGTTGGTTTCACTGGATTTGGAGTTCAAATGAATTTGCAGAGTTGACAAATATGAAGAAATGGCTCATAATATTGTGTGGCACAGAAAGTATTAACAAAAATGTCCGTAAACTAAGTTATGAACTTAGAAGCGTGTAGGAATTTGAATCATGGCATTTGGATCAATTTTGAGCTCTCTGTGATTTTCTAAAGTTCATCACAGAAATGGGAAAATGGGATTTTATTTAATTTGTGTGAAGGAAGGTTTTCTGGAAAAATGTGCATGTTGCACCAGCAGGTAGAGCATGATTTATAGAGTCACTAGAAATTTGAATCATCAAATTTGGAGTTAATTTGAATAGTTTATGGATTTTTGAAGCTCGCTGGAAAAGAAAAAGAAAAGGATTTGTGTTATACCTAAACTGTGCGCAGGGCGCAGTTTAGCACCGCAGCGCACTGGGCCGGCCCAGCTGCACGGCCACGTGGCTAAGAAGGGCCACGCCGAAGGCGTACTGGCCAAGTACGCGTCCCTGTGGGGCAGGCGGCTTCCCTGGTCCCGCCTCCACTTAACCTGACCTGCGGGCCGGCTTGGTTGCCGCTACCGCCGACGGGCGGGGCCGGCGTGCTGACGCGGCTTCGTCCTCAACCTCCCGCCCGAACCAGGGGAGGCGAGGCAGAGGGACACGCGTTTCCGGTGATCCGGCCACCGGCGTGCTCAGGGGGCCCGGACGCGTCCAACCATGGGTGGCACGGTCGCCCAGGGGCAACGGGTTCAGCAGGGCGTCGGCCGCGGCGGACGAGGCTGACGGTGACGATGGAACTCGACGGCACGACCACGGGGAGGAGAGGGAGAAGAGCGGGAGGGCCCGCGGTGGTGCTGGAGATGTTCTGCTGCATCCCAGAGGGGAGCGAGAGTGGTGGTGGATGCGAATTTTGGCAGAGGCCGACGGCATGGCTCCGACTATGGGGGTGGTTGGAGAGCACGAGGAGGGGAGTGGGTTGGTCCAGGGGATGCACGGGAATGAGAGAGGGCCAAAGGAGTAGAGAGGGGGCTCAGGGGTGGCCTTAAATAGCCGACCCGTGGCTCACCGTGGACGCGGGGCATGGGTGGCCGCGGCAACGGCTCGGGAGGCCAGGATAGAGGGCAAGGACTTGTCTGCGGCGTTAGTGGGGGTGGAGTAGGGCGCCAGGAAGAGAGAGAAGGAGCGGGGACGTGTCAGAGGCATCGCGCGTGTGAGGCTGCCCATTGGAGCCCTCGGGCGGCCGGTGCGCGTGCGAGAGGAGGCAGCAGGAGGAAGAGAGAGAAGGGGGCCAGCTCGGTGGCGTGTTGCGGACGTTGAGGCACCTCGACTGGCGCGAGGGGGAGGCTCGAGGTGGACGGGAGCACCGTGTCAACGGTCGGGAGCGCGGTAGCGTGCTCCAGAGCGCGTCTTTGGTTGGCATGCGCGGCTTTTCTGCGCGCACTCGCGCGTCCACTTGTGTCTAGTGGCTGCAGGGGGGAGTAAAAAATGTGGCAAGGGCATTGGATGCCTTGGGTAGCCAGTAGAGGAGAGGAGGGGTGGAGAGAGAGTGAAAATGCTGCTGTCCAGAGAAGGAAAGTGGATCAATGCCCCCCTTCATCATTGCTTCTCGGGCAGGGAAGCACACCACAGGTAGAGGGGGACTAGGAGAGGTTGTGGGAAGAAGTTCAGCTCATGGAGATGAGTGGAAGAGATCAAAAATGGCATTTTGGTAAAGTGTCAGAAGGTGTTTGATAATGGTTTGGGCAAGTAGATGATTTCCATTTGTCATGAGGATTGACAGGGTCATATGGTATGATAAAATAATAGGTTCCACCAATATTGAGTCCATTTGGGCAAAGTTGACAATGCAACTTTTGTGAACCCCAGAAATGAACAGAAATGGATTTTCCAAGACTTAGTCATGCAAATCTATTCTCCTTGATGCACCACTTGGTGTAGTATCATCACTAGAGGCTCTGAACATGTCCACAAAAGTTGAGATCAAAAGGAGAAAGTTGTCAATGTAGAGTTGTTCAAATTTGGTTCTGGACAGGAAGGGTTTTGGGGCACTTTGATCAAGTTAACTTGTTCTCCAACTTGTGCCATTTGGTCTAGATTAATTATTAGACCATTTGAGCATGTTCACAAGGTTTGAGAATGTTTGGACATGTTTGGCAATGTAAAGTTGCTCAAACTTCAAAATGGACAGAAATGGTTTTGAGGGGATTTCATGGAGTTATACTATTCTCCATGACATGATACTTGTCAAGATCATCAAACATGTCATATGTGACATGCTAGAATTTTCTTGGAAGTTTTGGAGAATATTTCCTTTGTAAATATTTCAAAAGCTTGAAATATTCAGAAAGGGTTTTTGAGGGATCTGACCAATATTTTGAACATGACCATGTGTTGAAACTCTTATATATGGACACTGTATGTCCACTGAGTTTCCCTGATTTTTGTCAAATATTTTTAAAACAATAAAATAATTTTTCCCTATTAAAGACCATTTCTGGCCTTAAGAAAAAGCTTTTAAATAAAATAGGAAAATAACTTTTAAATTTATATTTTTGTGGTTTCTGGGTATCCTATATCTAATAGGAGTCAAATATATTTTTGGAAAGATTTTTACTGCCCTTAATTAAGTACTTGCAGTGCAAACCTCAATTCAGGGGTTTTTGAAAAACTAATTTTTGAAAATACTATTTGGCCAAATTATTTTTGTAAGAAATTATTTTTATGTCCTGTACACATGGCATGATCATTGGTCAAGGTTTTTGGATCAAGGGGAAGGAGTATAAGGGTTGGAGAATTTATTTGATTTTTAGAGCACTTGCAAACAGCAGACAAACATTCAATCAAAGCAAAGACAAAACACTCAAAAGTTTTTGTCAAACCACATTTTAGCATGATTTATTGACTTAAGTGTTGTGGCATGAAAATCAGGGTGTGACAGACCTACCCCCCTTACAAGAATCTCATCCCCGAGATTCCCAGACTAGGCGCGGAAAGGAGTATGGAAACTTGGATTTGGGGTAGTCTTCACGTCCTCATACTGCTTCTGCTTCTGAGTGGTGCTCCATTGAATCTTGAAGGACCTGGTGTTGTAGCTTCATGTATGACGCTCTTCTTGATCCAGGTTGCTAATGGGTAGCTTGCGGTAGGTTAGATTGGGCTAGGGGTCGATGGCTCGGTGGTTAATGCCCTCGTAGAGATCGGGCAATTAGGAAGTTGGAAACACTTCCGGGGTTGTGATGCATGGAAAGCGTTGTGCACAATGGGTAACTCAGGTGGTAACTCTAGCTGGTAGCCGTCTACTCTTCGTCTTGAAGTGATCTCGGAGGGGGTTGTTAACTCTTGGAGTGATCTCGAAGGGGGCCGATGAATCTTGGTGTGGGTCTCCTTGTCATGGAAATGCTTGGTTCCTTAAAGAGGAATGGCTTGCAGATACACCTGGTCTTCGACATGGATGTTTACTTCTTGATGATGGTGGTAGTTCTTCCCCCTTGGCATGGCGGTCTTCAAATGTTCCTGGACTAGCTGAACGGCTCTTCTTCTGTCTTCAGGTGGACAAGTAGGTCACCAAATGATGATGACAATTATCTTGTCTAAGCACTCCATGAAGGCTTTGTTCACGGGGTACATAAAGTAGGCTGGGGAATTAGTGGTGGTCAGGGTTGAGTATGGTCCAAGGGGGTTCTAGATCTAGTGTCAAGGCCCTAAGGTCCTGATCCGACCATGTTGTAGCTTGGTAGGGCTTAAGGGTTTCAAGGATTCTAGTGTGCGAGTGAACATTTATCATCTTATCTTTAAGCACGGTTTCTGAGATGCCAATAGTCTATCTAGTCCTTCACCTCATATTACCAAAAGAATCATCTCGCATAGCTCAATTCCAATCATCACTCATGCTATTCATATCCTCATGACTCCCAAGAGGAGGTCTAACAAAATCATATATGTCTACAATCCCCAAACTCATATGTATGTCTACCCCTAAAAATCCATGGGTAGAACATATAAGCTGCTAAGCTTGAACGTGACAATCCCAGTGCTCAGCCTGTTCTTCCAAGGTCTAAGATAAAGCACCTCTATCCTAAGGAAACATGTCGTATGCCACTCCAAGATCTTGTTTCCTTCCTATGAAACAACTCCAACAACCCATTAACTTCCATTAATCACTACATAATCCATTAATTCTACAAATCCAACGCCTATGCTGGTGTTCCACATGATCTCCTAAAGTCCTTATAATCCCCAATACTTGAAAGGGCTGCCTTACTATAGTCAGTCCACCAATTCCCGTTATCATGGTCAAGTAACCTCCAAGGTCAAGTTTATATCAACTCCGACATTTAATCCAATCTCCTAGTTTATTGTCCACCGAGAAACATGGTATCATGATTAAGATTATTGTTCTAATTCCAATTTACTCCGAACCATGTAGACTTACTCAGCGTCTATACTCAACTAGTATCACCTATTTAAATCCAAATATTGTGTCCAACGAGAATTTCCACACTTTCCCCCAAGTCATTATCGTAATATCAACTATCACCTATCAATATCCCCTGCCTAAGACAAATCCATATACTTCCAAGAATTCCAGCTTGCGAACACAATTATCCTACTAAATCCAATTTACTCAGGGGTAAAGAAAGCTATGCTAATCTATACTCATGATCCCACCAAGTTCATCTACCAACATCAAAGCCTCATAATCCACCAAATAGTCTCATATAATTCCTCAAGTCATTGATATAAACTCATCAAGTCATTTGTCCTCTGTTCCTATATCCTCAAATTGGTCTTCCCTATGGCATCGTCAGTTTTGGTGCTATCTTAGGATGATAATGTGCTCGTTCACTATGTCCACTAAGTCCATAATGAACCCAGTGATAAGCAAGGTTACGGAGGCTTAACAGGTTCTCTTGCAATTCCGTAGGTTAAGCTCATGGTTAAGGATTCGAGTTGTGGTATCTCGTGAAGTCTCGAAGGGTCTAGGAATGGGTTTCTAATCTTGAGGGGCAACCATAACTCTAAGGGGCTGCACTTGGTCGAGGAGGTTGTAGCAAAAGTCTTCAGTGCTTGTTGGTTGCCGAGGTAGAATCCTTGGTGTATCTTGTCTTGCTTGTCTTCAGTTGAGGAGAGAGATGAGAGGGAAAAGTAGCATAGAGGAGGGGAATGCCTAAAGGGGGTTCTATAGTGCTAGTGCAAACAAACAGGTGCAAAAAGGGCCAAACAAAAGAAACAAGGTGAGGAAGGTGATATAGTCGCATGCTTGTCGCCTAGGGCAAAAGTGCGACCTATATCAAAACACAAACAAATAAAAACAAGCAACACACAATCATGGTTCTATTCGAACTATCATACGGACTCGACTGCGCATAGGGGGTACACGACTCATCCTACCCTAGGGGTTCTCGGACTCAGTAGTCGTGCCTTGTGCCTCATGCAGTCTTCTGAGTTTTCCTCAGGTGTTGCTACGTCTCTTGTAGTTGTTCGATGAAACAATCCGGGTTGAGCCTGAAGATTCTTCAACAACTTCTCGCCTGTTGAAGTGATGGGGTGAAGGTGGCTCCTCGTAACTGGCATTGACTTGGTCTTCTATTGTCTTCTTAATCACGACGATCCCTTTTTGTCTTCTAAGCCGTCGATGGTACCAGGTAGGTAATCCTTTATGCAATGACATTATCAAGGCGTAATAGAGGTCCATCATGTCAGTTACGTTGATGACAACATCGACACCAAGAGCGGGGGATGAGGAGAACCGTTTTCCTGCTCACTATGGTGAGGCGGACCAAATGGCTAGGTTCTCATCCATCGGTGGTTGCCGATACAACAACGGTAGTGACAGGGTTACTCTATTAGCGATGTATATCATGATCTTGCATATTCTATGCCCTGATCATCGTAGGCTAAGGTTGCATCATCTTGGGGCAGTGTCAAGGGTGTCACCATCTCCTGGGTCTTCAGGTCCTCATTCCTCGAGGATGTATCTTCTGTTGGTATCGTCTTGTTGTGATGTCGCCAATCTTGTGTTCAGGAGGTGTGGGTGAATGTCTGGCAAGGCATCTTCCTTCTAGATTATCCACGAGGATTACAAGGAATCCAGTGGTCAGGGGCATAAGGGTTCTAGCGACCAAAGGTTTTGAAGGGGAAGAGATCAATAAGGAAAGTATACCTTAGTTTTCGAAAAACTGAGAAGGGAAGAGAAGTACAGATAGTTTTGAAAACTAGTAGTAGTTTTGGAAATAGTTTTACCCTAACTAACGACCATGCTAACTAAGGCTTCCTACAGTCAGGATGGCTCTGATACCAGCTCTGTGGGGACCCCGACTCATAAGTCGTGATCACCGAATGCACGTGTACAGTGATCCCAGAGATCAATGCTCACTGAACACACAGAAGCTGAATAACAAGAGTCTTACATCCATACATACCGTTTTACACAAGTAGGACCATTATGGTCAAGTCTTGAGTATAACATCGCAGCGGAAATCTTCGTCGATAACTTGGACCCATGCCATCTGCCTTAACCCTACAGGCATTCTGACTGGGAAGCGTCCTAGCTCGCATGTTCATCATCGAAGTATTCTTCATCATATCCTGTTCTTTCATGCCTGGTCAATAAAATAACCAGTGGCAAGCCAATGAGTACTTTGAATGTACTCGCAAGCAACCCATGTTTTGGTTCAAGATACAACAATGCATGATATAGGTAAATTTTTGCAGAAAGCTAGTTTTGAGTGCAATGACATGTTCAACAACTTGTAAGACATGCATCAAGAGAAATCAAGTAACCATGAGGACATGTTACAGATATCAATCATAAATAGAGTGGGCACCAACCCATCTCAATCACGTCAAGTCCTTTGACTTGACCCAAGTAGTTACCCAACACACACACTGGTTTGTAAACTCTGGACATAGTTTAAGCAGCACCGCCCAACCGTCCTTGACCGTGGACACGGCTATTCGAATAGTTTTACACTCTGCAGAGGTTGCACACTGTACCCACAAGATCCGGGGAACTTCCGTGTCAGCCACGACCCGCGGTACCTCAAGTACCTGGGGTAAGCACCCGATCACTACCTTTCCCTAGACGACACTAACATGGAGTCCACTCGATTGGTAGTAACCCCCGTGCCCAACATTATCACATAACATTTTCGTGGAGCCACGCTCCATAATCATCTCACATCACAAGCACGGGGTACCAACGGTGTGTCCGGTGCCCCATAAAAATGTTCTTGGCCGCCCTACCTGGCACGACCCCGTCCCGAGAGAGAGCACCAACAACTCTCCCCGTCACTAGTAATGCGGGCTCCAAGCTAGTATCGGTCTAGGTAATCAATAATGCCCTTTCCCATATAAGGGTAGAGTGGTTGCGCATGTAAGGTTGGGACAGTCATCAAATCTTAAATCTAATCCGTTTTCGAAAACAACACACACACTTGCCTCGGTACACCACTTCGTCATCAAGTGGTTACCCATCTCATCATCTCCCTCGGGCATAAGTGGCACCCGACGGGTTTTCGAAAAGTCTTTTGAAAATGCTTTGCCTCCTTCACCATGCATAAACCCGTCCCTTTTTGCGTAGCACTACTTTAGCACCCTATCTACTCCCACCGTCATAACCCTCATAAGAAGGTAGGGTCATGCACAATGCAAGTATCAACGAGGAAGTACGATGGCAAACCATCAAAGTGGATACCACCTCATCATGATTCCGTTGCAACAACAATATGGTGCTATATGACATGCATAAAAAGGGTTTCATAGACATGGTCAAAGGGCTGCTTGCCTGGTTCATCAGAGTCTTGAAATCTTCTGGTCCTTCTCCAAGTACTCCGTCTACTTCGTCAACTAACGCCGGAAACAAACACAATAAGCAACACAACAAGGCAAAAGTAAAAGTGCTCTAAAAATGTGAGTTGGACTTTTCTAGGATACCTCTGGTCATATGAGGAGTGACCAAAGTGGTTTCATTGGGATTTGGTGAATGGATATCTCTGAACATTTCAATATGATGGAATCAAGGGATTTGTGGATTTGCAAGAAGTGTACAGAAATATATTTTTGAAAAATGGGAAAATATACCCATTTAACAAAGGATGATTTTAGAAGCATCTAGGAGTTGGTTTCACTGGATTTGGAGTTCAAATGAATTTCCTATGAATTTGCAGAGTTGACAAATATGAAGAAATGGCTCATAATATTGTGTGGCACAGAAAGTATTAACAAAAATGTTCATAAACTAAGTTATGAACATAGAATCGTCTAGGAATTTGAATCATGGCATTTGGATCAATTTTGAGCTCTTTGTGATTTTCTAAAGTTCATCACAGAAATGGAAAAATGGGATTTTATTTAATTTGTGTGAAGGAAGGTTTTCTGGAAAAATGTGCATGTTGCACCAGCAGGTAGAGCATGATTTATAGAGTCACTAGAAATTTGAATCATCAAATTTGGAGTTAATTTGAATAGTTTATGGATTTTTGAAGCTCGCTGGAAAAGAAAGAGAAAAGGATTTGTGTTATACCTAAACTGTGCACAGGGCGCAGTTTAGCACCGCAGCGCACTGGGCCGGCCCAGCTGCACGGCCACGCGGATAAGAAGGGCCACGCCGAAGGCGTACTGGCCAAGTACGCGTCCGTGCGGGGCAAACGGCTTCCCTGGTCCCGCCTCCACTTAACCTAACCTGCGGGCCGGCTTGGTTGCCGCTGCCGCCGACAGGCGGGGCCAGCGTGCTGACGCGGCGTCGTCCTCAACCTCCCACCCGAACCAGGGGAGGCGAGGCAGAGGGACGTCGACGGCAACTGCCGGCGCTACCGGCCACCGTTCCCGGTGACCCGGCCACCGGCGTGCTCAGGGGGCTCGGACGCGTCCAACTATGGGTGGCACGGTCGCCCAGGGGCACCGGGTTGAGCAGGGCGTTGGCCGCGGCGGACGAGGCTGACGGTGACGATGGAACTCGACGGCACGACCACGGGGAGGAGAGGGAGAAGAGCGGGAGGGCCCGCGGTGGTGCTGGAGATGCTCTGGTGCATCCCAGAGGGGAGGGAGAGTGGTGGTGGATGCGAATTTTGGCAGAGGCCGACGGCATGGCTCCGGCCATGGGGGTGGTTGGAGAGCGCGAGGAGGGGAGTGGGTTGGTCCAGGGGATGCACGGGAGGGAGAGAGGGCCAAAGGAGTAGAGAGGGGGCTCGGGGGTGGCCTTAAATAGCCGACCCGTGGCTCACCGTGGACGCGGCGCACGGGTGGCCGCGGCAACGGCTCGGGAGGCCAGGAGAGAGGGCAAGGACTTGTCTGCGACGTTAGTGGGGGTGGAGTAGGGCGCCAGGAAGAGAGAGAAGGAGCGGGGACGGGTCAGAGGCATCGCACATGTGAGGCTACCCATTGGAGCCCTCGGGCGGCCGGTGCGCGTGCGAGAGGAGGCAGCAGGAGGAAGAGAGAGAAGGGGGCCAGCTCGGTAGCGTGTTGCGGATGTCGAGGCACCTCGACTGGCGCAAGGGGGAGGCTCAAGGTGGACGGGAGTGCCGTGTCAACGGTCGGGAGCACGGTAGCGTGCTCCAGAGCGCGTCTTTGGCCGGCATGCGCGGCTTTTTTGCGCGCACTCGCGGGCCCACTTGTGTCTAGTGGCTATAGGGGGAGTAAAAAATGTGGCAAGGGCATTGGATGCCTTGTGGAGCCAGTAGAGGAGAGGAGGGGTGGAGAGAGAGTGAAAATGCTGCTGTCCAGAGAAGGAAAGTGGATCCATGCCCCCCTTCATCATTGGCTCTCGGGCAAGGAAGCACACCACAGGTAGAGGGGGACTAGGAGAGGTTGTGGGAAGAAGTTCAGCTCATGGAGATGAGTGGAAGAGATCAAAAATGGCATTTTGGTAAAGTGTCAGAAGGTGTTTGATAATGGTTTGGGCAAGTACATGTTTTCCATTTGTCATGAGGATTGACAGGGTCATATGGTATGATAAAATAATAGGTTCCACCAATATTGAGTCCATTTGGGCAAAGTTGACAATGCAACTTTTGTGAACCCTAGAAATGAACAGAAATGGATTTTCCAAGACTTAGTCATGCAAATCTATTCTCCTTGATGCACCACTTGGTGTAGTATCATCACTAGAGGCTCTGAACATGTCCACAAAAGTTGAGATCAAAAGGAGAAAGTTGCCAATGTAGAGTTGTTCAAATTTGGTTCTGGACAGGAAGGATTTTGGGGCACTTTGATCAAGTTAACTTGTTCTCCAACTTGTGCCATTTGGTCTAGATTAATTATTAGACAATTTGAGCATGTTCACAAGGTTTGAGAATGTTTGGACATGTTTGGCGATGTAAAGTTGCTCAAACTTCAAAATGGACAGAAATGGTTTTGAGGGGATTTCATGGAGTTATACTATTCTCCATGACATGATACTTGTCAAGATCATCAAACATGTCATATGTGACATGCTAGAATTTTCTTGGAATTTTGGAGAATATTTCCTTTGTAAATATTTCAAAAGCTTGAAATATTCAGAAAGGGTTTTTGAGGGATTTGACCAATATTTTGAACATGACCATGTGTTGAAACTCTTATATATGGACACTATATGTCCACTGAGTTTCCCTGATTTTTGTCAAATATTTTTGAAACAATAAAAATAATTTTTCCCTATTAAAGACCATTTCTGACCTTAAGGAAAAGCTTTTAAATAAAATAGGAAAATAACATTTAAATTTATATTTTTGTGGTTTCTGGGTATCCTATATCTAATAGGAGTCAAATATATTTTTGGAAAGATTTTTACTGCCCTTAATTAAGTACTTGCAGTGCAACCTCAATTCAGGGGTTTTTGAAAAACTAATTTTTGAAAATACTATTTGGCCAAATTATTTTTGTAAGAAATTATTTTTATGTCCTATACACATGGTATGATCATTGGTCAAGGTTTTTGGATCAAGGGGAAGGAGTATAAGGGTTGGAGAATTTATTTCATTTTTAGAGCACTTGCAAACAGCAGACAAACATTCAATCAAAGCAAAGACAAAACACTCAAAAGTTTTTGTCAAACCACATTTTAGCATGATTTATTGACTTAAGTGTTGTGGCATGAAAATCAGGGTGTGACATAAATGTTGTTAAACATGGCAAGAGGTGAAGCATAATAAAACTAACTATCTTGGCAAGTTTAAATGAGGCCGGGACAACAAACAACAATTCCGGAAAATCCCCATATGCGTATTTTGGATTTGGTACTGTTCTGCCCTAAAACATAATTTATAGTTGTTAAACAGGAAAATAAAGTGCACCATGTTAAACTAGGCATTTTTCCACCCCATTTACATATAAAGTTTATTTAAAACCGAGCTATGGTTATTTAGTTATGAAATAAATCATTTTAACATGGCATTTATGCAAAATTAAACAAACAGCAAGTTTAAACATATTTGACATGGATGAAAGTGGCATATTATGAAACTAGATGAAATTCTAAGCATTTTACATGTTTAAACCATTTTAATCCGATGCACGGTTCATGAGTTATTATATGCATGATGTGCAAGGACTTTTTTGTAAAACAGGCGTTCTCTGGATAATGCTAAAATCGCAGAACCGGAAAAAACATAACACGGGCCAAAACAGAAGGATCTGGGCTGCTCACATTGGGCCAGGCCCAGTCGATGGAGAGGATGCAGGCCGGCTGGCTTCGGCTGGGCCTGGCGCTGGCTGCGGCCTGTGGTCAACGCTCGCACAGAACGAGCGTAGTGAGAGCAGGGGAAGTCAGCGGCGGCGCGGGATGCAGCAGATGTGAGGTCCAGGACGACAGCAGGCGGTGGATTCAGGCGGCGGCTGCGCAACGCGCTCCTGCAGGACACGAGCGCGAGAAAGGGACAGGGAGGAAGAGGGGAAAAGAGAAGGAGGAGCAGGGGCACACGGCGACCTGCGGGGCTTCACCGGCGACTGAGCTCGCCGGCACTGAGCAACCGGAGGCGGGGAAGGCGTTGAGGACGACCCGTAGTGACGGCTTGTGCGGGAATCCGGCGAGGAGGAGGTCGTGGCTGGCGCGTGGGGCTCAAGGACGAGCGAGCCCCTCGGGCAGAGGCGCAGCGGCTCTTCTCGCTGTAGGGGAAGTAGGTGGCGGCGGCAGGGACTTGGCGGCGGGCGGCGCTGGAAGCAGAGGAATGATGCGACAACGAGGGCGGCGCGCTGGCGTGAGGCGACAAGGAGCACGGGAAAGGCCGGATCCAGGCGCTGGAGATCTTCGGGGTCCCAATCCCTGCCGGATCGAGCAGATGCGAGGTCGTCGGGGCGGCAAGCTCCTTTTCAAAAAGACACATAGAGAGAGAGATGTGAGGCGAGGGAGAAAACGAAGAAGGAAGAGGAAGGAGGCAGGGGAGCGGGGACGGCCTGGTTGGAGAGGTCGGCGATGCGACAGCTAAGAGGAGCAGCGCGGCTGCCGGTGTCGGAGACGAGCGGGAGGAGGGCCGGTGCCTCGTGAGCTGCTCGGGGGGTGAGGAGGTGGGCTCTGGAAGATGCAGTTGGATGGATGGATCGACGAAATTCGGTGGGGATTGGCCGGTGTTGAAATCCAGGGAGACCAGGCGGCTACAGGATGGATCCCGAGAGAGTGGCGGCGGGGAGGAGGATTGGATGGCACACGGGTCCTTAATTTTTGGGTTAGTCTAGATTTAGACCAGGAGTCCCTTATATAAGGAAAGAGCGGGAGTTTAGGGTAGATTCGGGCCCTCCGATCGAAATCGGGCGGTTGAGAAAAATAGACTAGGTGAGTACAATAAATAAACGATGATATTTAGGGGATGTTTGAGGATGATCCGGACCTGTTGGTCATGACCAAGCGGTTCGGGTTCGGGGCAAGTTTCGTACGCATGTGAGGGTTCTGAGAGAGGTCGACGAAGACAAGGGGTTTGATGGGCTCAGAGGAGAGAGAGAAGAGCGTGGTCTGATTGAACTGAGAGAAGGTCAACGGAGACAAAGAAGATGCGGCAACCACGAACGACTACGAGTTTTATGAAAACATGTGGATGCAATGCATATGATGTCATGATGAATGCAACAAACAAAAATAAAACACATGGCGACAACAAAGTATCTGGAAGGCTTCTGGAGCGTCGGTCTTGGGGCGTTACAACACTCCACCACTACAAGGGGATCTCGTCCCGAGATCTAGGATGGCACCGGAGGGAAACGGAAGAGGAAGAGAAAAGGTAAAACTAAGTAGTGAAACCAAAGAACTTTGAGAGGTTGAAAGAAAGAACACAACGGAGTTGACCAAGATTGCAAACAGTTCATTGGACAAGAGGAACAAGGAATTTCATGAGACCCAAGAGCTTAGGGGACAAGGTAGATTTTGAAGCCACTCCGATTAAAATTACCTGGAGAAGGAATAAGAGTAAAGAATTCGGGCATCACTCTGGTTGAAAAGAGACGCATGACTTGATAAGATGAAAAGAGCTTGAAGAGATGACACGACACTCCGGTTAAATGGCTAAGCATGAAAAAAACACGATCCTCAATTCGAGATGATGAGTGAAGAGAGCAACAACACAATGCCTCCGGAAGAAAGAATAGAAGATAGATCATTAGATTAACAGAATGGAGAAGAAACTGCCAACTTCTGCCACAAATGAGCTTGGAAAGCACCCTTCCAAGAAGGTTATAATGGAGTTGTTGGAAAACCAACAACGAAACGAATAAGTTTGTAGTGGGCTTATAGAAAACTTCTCAACACTTGAGGTGAAATTCTGCCACTAACGAAAAACAATTGCTTGTTTGAGATCAAAGAAGAGATGAAAACTTCTTTCGCCGAGAGGATAGGAGAAAACTCAGATCATTGATAAGCACCACAAATAGCAACATTCCTTAGGGAAGGCTTTAGGTGAAATCTATACCAAGATAACTCCAAAGAAGAGATTGATGGATTTAAAATACCTCATTCTTGACAACATGTGAATCGCGAAACCTAAATGCAAATTGCCAAGAATGATATAACACCACCTCAAAAGCTAAGGTAGAAAGAATTGCACTTCGAAATGCAAGAAGAAGAATACTTGAACCCCTTAGAAAAAAACATGTGTTGGGCACCATGTTTATTTTTTGAGTATAGCTTGGCGGATCTTAACTCCGAGAGAAATCTTGAAGAACAATTGAAGAATGAAAAGAATCCTTGACGAACCATCATGTAGAACCTCCATGAAGAACTCCAGTAATAAAACGATGATAAAAAGAAAGAGAAGTTGAAAACACAAGGTGAAGCCTTGCGATGATTTAGATGGAGCTTTGCGACGAGATAATGCGGAAAACTTGGAACTCCGGAAAAGGAAAAGATGAAACACTAGAACCGAGTATTACTTCATCATGAACAGTCTCCGAAAGAAAAGAATTGAATCACCTCGAGGAAATAAGAATAAGATTTATTGTATGCTTATCCTTCATCAAATTAAATTGATGGTAAGCAATGGATTTGGCATACTACTTATTCCCATAGAAAGGATTAAGAGAGATATAGCGCATACTTGAGAAGGTATTGATGGAACCACCGGTGGGATTTTGAAACAACGAATGAATTAATATGATAACGAAGGAAGTGAAATCTTGAACGAACCACCGTAAGAATTGAAAATGAATGAAGAAAAGATAAAGAAACACCGGGAAGAATTAGAAAACGAACGAGGATACTTGAGAGATTTAGATACATGAGAACGAAGAGATCATGAACTGATTAGAGGATATTTGAACGATGCACCTGTAAGATTTGGAGAACGGTAGCTACACGCTGAGAATGAAGAATTATGACATGATGGCCTCCGGAGGAAAGAAATGGAAACAACTCATGAAATGCTCCGGATGGGTGAAAATAATTCCCACAATCGAAAACAATTATGAGAGGATGGCATCAAACTTGAACTACGCATCTTTGGAAGAATGGGTAAGGATTTAAGAGGAACTCTTCTTCGGTCTTCACATGCTGAGAATGACGATGAGAAACACCACCATGAATTGTTGAGATACTACGGGAGAATGAAAAACAAAGAGGTTGAGCCAACAATGAAAAATAATTTGAAATCGATCTTGGAAAACATCTGATTGATGAAATTCATTCTTACGTCAAACTTCGAAAAGAATTTGGGAATGGCACCGGGAAAATTAGAAGAGTTATGTAAGATCCTGGGCAAAGACCTGTGGGTTAGGGCCCACTAAAAGGAACACCGTTGAAATGATTACTTGAAAAGGAGATTGCACTGGTTGAATTGAATGGCTTGAATGAGGTAACAACCTCGAAATAATTAGAATTGGTGCGGAGTGGAAACATGAATCTTCAGAGATATCTTCAGCACTCCGGAACAATTGAATAGCAAGCGGGGAATGATTAAGAGATACACCGGCATATGCAAACACTTGAAACGAGGAAGGGAATATGATCAACACCGAAAACTTGACTTAAATCCACCGGAGAAGAAAAATAACGAAGAATGGTGAACTCAAAACTCTGTTAGTATCTTCCTAAGAATCACCGGATGAGAACATTGACGGGAAAAGAATGGAGAAACTTCACATCCATAAGATGGATACTTGATTAAGATATCTGAGTCCTTGAAGAAAAGGGTGGGAGGGCAGGAAAACAAAGGCAACTTGGGGAAGATGGAACAAACACCGTTGAGAAGACATAGAATTGATCTTGCGGATGTTGAAAATGATCGAATCCACTTGAAGAGAAACACACCGGTTGGAAAAGAGTTGACATGACAACCTCAGTGATCAAGAAGGATTAGTACTCCCATAGAAATATGAGAACACTGTTTAGAAAAGGTATGGAATCAACACTTGACATTGAAGCAACTCGAATACCACAACTCAAAACAAAACAAAGATTGGCTTGCAGAAATAAGCCGGAACAAATACATATGATAGAGATTTACCCAATCCCATATCAGGCATCTGTTGGAAAGATATTCTAGGAGCTACTTGATTTCCCACCTATAAACTCCCGAAACTTTCTGGTTATGCAATCTGGTGTTGGGGATACAGGGGAAGCAATATATCCCACCCAAACTAACAATCCCTACATCCAGATGTATCCATCCGCCAACACATAACCAAGAAAACTCCAGACATCGTGTACCTCAACCTTCGAAAAGCATCCGTTATACGAGCTATGGCAATACTCCCGAACTCCCCAGTACTGGGTGGCATCGAGGTTATCTCACCAACAACTTCATAAAAGAGATTTTTGATGTCGGCAAAACTCAGGTATTCCAAAACTGCAACGATAAAATTGTGACGACAACACCTCGGAGCTCAACTCCCCGGGACACTGCCACAACCCCTAAATGTCAGGAGGCACCAAGAACAATGTTCTCGTCACAAGAATATCTGAACGATCCCAAGATACTCGCGTGATCCTAAAAAATTTTTGTGAAAAATTGAGGAGAGGAAAGACAAAAAATCTACATCGAGAGTCCTCACCAGAGCAACGAACGGGGCTGCGAAGTAAAAAAGAATCCAACTCTCTGATATATATAATCCTAAGACTCAAAATAGTTTTCTTCTAGACTCAACAACGACCAACAATCAAGGGGGCTCCTATGGTCGGCCGAGGCTCTGATTTCAACTTGTCACACCCAATATGCGATACTATCCTAAAGTGACTCGAAGGTCCCACCAAGGATAGAACCACATATTGGTACGCTTTTGCAAGGTGTATATCATTATTACAACATTACATAATAGATGGGGATACATACAAAAGGCATACAATGCCACACGAATACAACATCATCTTACATAAGAGCACCATCCGACTACGGATGAAACACAAATAGAAACTCAAACGACATCCATCCTGCTAGCCCAGGCTGCCGACCAGGAACCTATCCCCTAATCGAAGAAGAAGAAGAAGAAGAAGAACTCCAAAACAAGCAAACATCGCTCTCGCATCATGATCATTGCATAACCTGTACCTGCAACTGTTGTTGTAGTAATCTGTGAGCCACGAGGACTCAGCAATCCCATTACCATGGGTATCAAGACTAGCAAAGCTTAATGGGTAAGGAAGGGGTAAAGTGGTGATGTTGCAGCAGCGACTAAGCATGATATGGTGGCTACCATACGCAAATAAGAGCGAGAAGAGAAGCAAAGGAACGGTCGTGAAGCTAGCAATGATCAAGAGGTGATCCTGAACTCCTACTTACGTCAAACATAACCCAAAACCGTGTTCACTTCCCGGACTCCGCCAAAAAGAGACCATCATGGCTACACATGCGGTTGATGCGTTTTAATTAAGTCAAGTGTCAAGTTCTCTACAACCGGATATTAACAAATTTGCATCTGCCACATAACCGCAGGCACGGCTTTCGAAAGATAATACCCTGCAGGGGTGTCCCAACTTAGCCCATCACAAGCTCTCACGGTCAATGAAGAATATTCCTTCTCCCAGAAAGACCCGATCAGTCTCGGAATCCCGTTTTACAAGACATTTCGACAATGGTAAAACAAGACCAGCAAAGCCGCCCGATGTGCCGACAAATCCCGATAGGAGCTGCACATATCTCGTTCTCAGGGCACACCGGATGAGCAAGATGTCGGGTTAGCATAGACCCTGGTTGCCCAGGGGGCGCCGGACATCGCCCAGGTTGGGCCAGCACCCAGAGGAGCACTGGCCCTCGGGGGGGGGGGGGTAAATAAAGATGACCCTCGGGCTCCGGAAACCCAAGGGAAAAAGGCTTAGGTGAGGCAAATGGTAAAACCAAGGTTGGGCCTTGCTGGAGGAGATTTATTCAAAGCGAACTGTCAAGGGGGTCCCATAAATCACCCAACCGCGTGAGGAACGCAAAATCAAGGAACATAACACCGGTATGACGGAAACTAGGGCGGCAAGAGTGGAACAAAACACCACGCGTAAGGCCGAGCCTTCCACCCTTTACCAAGTATATAGATGCATTAATTAAATAATAGATATTGTGATATCCCAACATAATCCTATCCATCATGGAGCAATCTTCAACTTCACCTGCAACTAACAACGCTATAAGAGGGGCTGAGAAAATGTGGTAACATAGCCAAGCAACGGTTTGCTAGGAAGGGTGAAAAGGTTAGAGGATGACATGGCAATTTGGGAGGCTTGAGCAACAAGAGATAGGTAGCTCGACAAAGCGATAGAACGAAGCAACTAGCATAGCAATGATAGTAGTGAGATCCAAGGGGACGGTAATCTTGCCTGAAATCTAGCTGGGAAGAAGAACGAGTCCATGAAGAAGACGAACGGATGAAGCCGAACCAAGCGTAGTAGAACAAAACCTCACGATCGCAAAGAAACAGGAACTAACAAGAAGGAGCACAACCGGAAAGAAGCAAACAACAAGGTAAACACACAACACATATACATGGCATGATGCTCAACCAAGTATGATGCATGTCCGGTTTAATGAGGCATGGCATGGCAAAGTGCAACAAACAATACTACAAATTAAGTGGAGCTCAATATGCAACTCGTTGCATATTGACGAAACACCACATCCAAATATTTAGTTAACTCTCGTTTATGCTACTCACCAATATTAAATGTTGTTAAACATGACAAGAGGTGAAGCATAATGAAACTAACTATCTAGGCAAGTTTAAATGAGGCCGGAACAACAAACAACAATTCCGGAAAATCCCCATATGCGTATTTTGGATTTGGTACCGTTCTGCCCTAAAACATATTTTATAGTTGTTAAACAGGAAAATAAAGTGCACCATGTTAAACTAGGAAATGTTCCACCCCATTTACATATAAAGTTTATTTAAAACCGAGCTATGGTTATTTAGTTATGAAATAAATCATTTTAACATGGCATTTATGCAAAATTAAACAAACAACAAGTTTAAACATATTTGATATGGATGAAAGTGGCATATTATGAAACTAGATGAAATTCTAAGCATTTTACATGTTTAAACCATTTTAATCCGATGCACGGTTCATGAGTTATTATATGCATGATGTGCAAGGACTTTTTTTTGTAAAACAGGCGTTCTCTGGATAATGCTAAAATCGCAGAACTGGAAAAAAACATAACACGGGCCAAAACAGAAGGATCTGGGCTGCTCACATTGGGCCAGGCCCAGTCGGTGGAGAGGATGCAGGCCGGCTGGCTTTGGCTGGGCCTGGCGCTGGCTGCGGCCTGTGGTCAAAGCTCGAACAGAACGAGCGTAGCGAGAGCAGGGGAAGTCAGCGGCGACGCGGGATGCAGCAGACGTGAGGTCCAGGACGGCAGCAGGCGGTGGATTTAGGCGGCGGCTGCGCAACGCGCTCCTGCAGGACACGAGCGCGAGAAAGGGTCGGGGAGGAAGAGGGGAAAAGAGAAGGAGGAGCAGGGGCACACGGCGACCTGCGGGGCTTCACCGGGGACTGAGCTCACCGGCACTGAGCGACCGGAGGCGGGGAAGGTGTTGAGGACGACCCGCAGCGACGGCTTGTGCGGGACTCCGGCGAGGAGGAGGTCGAGGCTGGCGCGCGGGGCTCAGGGACGAGCGCGCCCCTCGGGCAGAGGCGCAGTGGCTCTTCTCGTTGCAGGGGAAGCAGGTGGTAGCGGCAGGGACTTGGCGGAGGGCGGCGCTGGAAGCCGAGGAACGACGCGATGATGAGGGCGGCGCGCTGGCGTGAGGCGACAAGGAGCACGGGAAAGGCCGGATCCAGGCGCTGGAGATCATCGGGGTCCCGTTCCCGGCCGGATCAAGCAGATGCGAGGTCGTCGGGGCGGTGAGCTCCTGTTCGAAAAGACACACAGAGAGAGATGTGAGGCGAGGGAGAAAACAGAGAAGGAAGAGGAAGGAGGCAGGGGAGCGGGGACGGCCTGGCTGGAGAGGTCGGTGACGCGACAGCTAAGGGGAGCAGCGCGGCTGCCGGTGTCAGAGACGAGAGGGAGGAGGGCCGGTGCCTCGCAAGCTGCTCGGGGGGTGAGGAGTTGGGCGCTGGAAGATGCGGTTGGATGGATGGATCGATGGAATTCGGTGGGGATTGGCCGGCGTTGAAATCCAGGGAGACCAGGTGGCTGCGGGATGGATCCCGAGAGAGTGGCGGCGGGGAGGAGGATTGGATGGGACACGGGTCCTTAATTTTTTGGTTAGTCTAGATTTAGACTAGGAGTCCATTATATAAGGAAAGAGGGGGAGTTTAGGGTAGATTCGGACCCTCCGATCGAAATCGGGCAGTTGAAAAATAGACTAGGTGAGTACAATAAATAAACAATGATATTTAGGGGATGTTTGAGGATGATCCGGACCTGTTGGTCATGACCAAGCGGTTCGGGTTCGGGGCAAGTTTCGGACGCATGCGAGGGGTCTGAGAGAGGTCGACGAAGACAAGGGGTTTTTGATGGGCTCAGAGGAGAGAGAGAAGAGAGTGGTCCAGTTGAACTAAGAGAAGGTCAACGAAGACAAAGAAGATGCGGCAACCACGAACGACTACGAGTTTTATGAAAACATACGGATGCAATGCGTATGATGTCATGATGAATGCAACAAACAAAAATAAAACACATGGCGACAACAAAGTAACTGGAAGGCTTCTGGAGCGTCGGTCTTGGGGCGTTACAACGTGGACCGGGCATCTTGAGCTTGAGATAAGCGTAGTCTGGCACCACGTTGAATCTAGCAAACGCGGTTTGTCCGAGTAGTGCGTGGTAGCCGCTGCGGAATGGGACGATATCGAAGATTAGCACTTCGCTTCGGAAGTCATGCGGGGAACCGAAGACCACCTCCAGCGTGATTGATCCCGTACAACGGGCCTCTACGCCTGGTATGACTCCTTTAAAGGTAGTCTTTGTGGGCTTGATTCGTGCGGGATTAATGCCCATTTTGCGCACTGTATCCTGATAGAGAAGGTTGAGGCTGCTACCACCGTCCATTAGGACTCGTGTTAGGTGAAATCCTTCAATGATTGGATCGAAGACCAGTGCGGCTGAACCACCATGGCAGATGCTAGTTGGGTGATCTCGACGGTCAAAGGTGATCAGAAATGACGACCATGGGTTCAATTTTGGGGCTACTGGCTCTACCGCATAGACGTCCCTAAGTGCGTGCTTGCGCTCCCTTTTGGGGATGTGTGTAGCATATATCATGTTCACCGTTTTGACATGAGGGGGAAATTTCTTCTGCCCCCTAGTGTTCGGCTGCCGGGGCTCTTCGTCATTGTCCTCGCTTTGTGATCCCTTTTCCTTGTTCTCGACATTTAACTTGCCAGCCTGTTTAAAAACCCAACAATCTCTGTTGGTATGATTGGCTTGTTTGTCTGGGGTGCCATGTATCTAGCACGGACGGTCGGATATGCGGTCCAAGCTAGATGGTCCCTCACTGTTCCTTCTGTAGGGCTTCTTCTGCTGGCCGGACTTGGAGCCGCTGAATCCGGCGTTAACTGTAGTGTCATCGGTGTTATCACCATTGCTTCGGCGTTTGTGTCTATTGCTCCGGAGCTTACCGGTGTTGTTCTTGGCCTCGGAGGGGCCTGCCTTGCTGGCTGTGTTTTTGCTACGAGCCAGCCAGCTGTCCTCACCCGCGCAAAAGCGGGTCATGAGTGCCGTGAGGGCTGCCATGGATTTCGGCTTTTCTTGGCCGAGGTGGAGGGCGAGCCATTCGTCACGGATGTTGTGTTTGAAGTACGCTAGGGCTTCAGCATCCGGACAGTCAACGATCTGGTTCTTTTTGGTTAGGAACCTAGTCCAGAATTTTCTGGCTGATTCTCCAGGTTGTTGGACTATATGGCTTAAGTCATCGGCATCTAGTGGCCGGACATAAGTACCTTGGAAGTTGTCAAGAAAAGCTTCTTCCAAGTCCTCCCAGCTGTCGATGGAATTTTCAGGCAGGCTATTTAACTAGTGTCTAGCTGGCCCTTTTAATTTTAGTGGGAGGTACATGATGGCGTGGAGGTCATCTCCTCGGGCCATATGGATGTGGAGAATAAAATCTTCGATCCATACTGCGGGATCGGTTGTTTCGTCGTATGATTCAATATTGACGGGTTTGAACCCCTCGGGGAATTCGTGATCCAGTACTTCATCTATGAAGCAGAGAGGGTGTGCAGCGCCTCTATATCGGGTCGCGGCGTGGCGCACCTCCGATGAAGTCCGCTTGCGGTTATCGGCCCGGGCGTGACTAGGTTTGTCACGTCCGAATAGGTAGTCGTCATCGCGAGTCGAAAGGCGTCCTCGCGATCCGTAGATTGATCTGGTGTGTCCTGCTCTACTGTCCAGGTCCTGCCAAAGGTCGTATGTATAGTCCCGAGCTGTTTTGTCTCTGTTTTTACAAGGCGGTGGGGTGGGCTGCTGTTCGGCCTGAGATTCCGTTTTGTCCCGACCGCGGGGTGGTCAGTCCACCGCACTATCCTGACTGCGTGGTGGTCGTTCCGCATTGCGCGAGGGAGGTATGGGCTCCAGGGCCTCCTCATCAAACTGAGGTAGTAGTCTGCATTTCGGGTAACTCTTGGTTGGACGCTTGAGGCCGTATTCTTGGCTGCCAGGACATTAGTCCATCTGTCAATGAGTAGGTCTTGATCATCTTGAAGCTGCTGCTGCTTTTTATTCAGACTTCTTGTAGTAGCTATTAGCTGGCGCTTGAAGCGCTCCTGCTCGAGGGGTGCCTCGGGCACGATGAAATCCTTGTTGCCGAGGCTCTCCTCATCCTCGGAGGGTGGACGGTAACTATCATCATCCGGGTCGTTGGGCATGGCCTGTTTATCAGGGTTAACTTGCCCGTTGTCTTTTTCCTCCTGTTCGGAAGTTGCTCCAACAGGGTCTTCATTGTTTTCGGCGTCGTCTGGAGTACAATTTTCTCCGGTGCAAGTATTGCTACCTTTTGAGTGACGTGACTTAGAATGGCGTTTAGGGCGCCGGTGCTTGTATTGTGTCTCAGAAGGTTTATTTGCAACTGGATCTTCTTTGTCATTGTCGCTAGCCTTTTTAGGTGTGTCAACCATGTACACATCATATGAAGAGGTGGTCGTCCAACGTCCAGTTAATGGCAGGTCTTGGCCTTGCTCCTTGTCATCATCTTCGTCCATACCGTTGATGTCTTCAGATCCATAATCAAGCACGTCGGTTAAGTCCTCGGCGGTGGCTATGAAGTGGGTGGCGGGTGGGAAGCGAAATTCTCCATCATCAGCCTCTAGTTCGAACCGGACATAGTTCGGCTGTGAGTCCCCCGCCAAGGACAGGTTTTTTAATGAATCTAGAACATTGCCCAAGGGCGAGTGTTGGAAGACGTCTGCGGCGCTGAACTCGAAGATCGATGACTGATCCAGCTCGGTGTCCGCAGGCGTACACGATTCGGAACTTATAGCTGGAAACGAGTCCAGAATTCCGTTGAAGCAGATATAGCAATGTGCTGAGTCCGTGTGGGGCTCCAGCGTCGCAGATTCTGCGGTTTTGGATGGCGCAGTCTGCTATGGATCTAAGGCTGTAGCGGTTACAAGAACCATCTCCTGAATATGGTCCGATGACAGATTTAAGTCATGTTCATCGGAGCGAGGGGGAGCGATCGCCGTGGTCTTAAATCCGTTGAAGATCAAGTCTCCACGGATATCCGCGACTTAGTTCAAACTTCCGAATCTGACCTGGTGGCCAGGGGCGTAGCTATCGATCTGCTCCAGATGGCCAAGCGGGTTGGCCCGCAGTACGAAGCCACCAAATATGAAAATCTGTCTGGGGAGGAAAGTTTCTCCTTGGACAGCGTCACTATCGACGATTGAAGGGGCCATCGGACCTTTCATTGATGGCACAGTGGAACTCTCAATGAAAGCACCAATG
This sequence comes from Triticum aestivum, assembly GCF_018294505.1. Taxonomy (NCBI): domain Eukaryota; kingdom Viridiplantae; phylum Streptophyta; class Magnoliopsida; order Poales; family Poaceae; genus Triticum; species Triticum aestivum. The sequence continues at coordinate 243,872,404 of NC_057807.1, forward strand.
TCGGTGTCAAAACCGGCGGATCTCGAGTAGGGGGTCCTGAACTGTGCGTCTAAGATCGATGGTTACAGGAGACGGGAGACATGATGTTTACCCAGGTTCGGGCCCTCTCTATGGAGGTAATACCCTACTTCCTGCTTGATTGATCTTGATGAATATGAGTATTACAAGAGTTGATCTACCACGAGATCGTAATGAATAAACCCTAGAAGCCTAGCCTGTTATGACTATGGTAATGAGTATATCCTTTCTGGACTACACCCTTCGGTTTATATAGACACCGGGGGGATCCAGGGTTACATAGAGTCGGTTGCATAGGAAGGAATCTTCATAGTTGATCGCCAAGCTTGCCTTCCACGCCAAAGAGAGTCCAATCCGGACACAGGTACAGTCTTCGTCCTTCATGTCTTCATAGGCCACCAGTCCAGCCCATGGATAATAGGTCGGACGCCTGAGGACCCCTTTCCAGGACTCCCTCAATCGAAGCCAACCCCGACAAGTTCAAGGGTATCGAGCAGATCCGAGCACCAAGGATAGTTAAGGATGTGAGGTGTCTGACAGGATGCATTGCCACGCTAAGCAGATTCATCTCCAAGTCTGCCAAGCGCGCCCTGCCATTCTTCAAAATTTTGAAGAAGGCAGGGTCCATGAAGTGGACCTCAGAAGCAGATGCAGCTTTGCAAGAGTTGAAGGCCTACCTGCCATTCGTGCCTACCTTAGTTGCTCCAAACCCCAGGAGCCGCTGCTAATGTACTTAGCGGCAACCAACCAAGTGGTCAGTACAACCTTGGTAGCATAGCGAGAAGTGGATGAGGTGGAGAGTGAGTAGGGACCGGCAGAGTCGGAAAAGGATCAGGACAGCAATGAGCACAGCAACGAGAGCAACCCCAAGAACGCGGCAAGGAAGAAACTGGTGCAGCGCCCAGTGTACTTCGTTGGCTCCCTATTACAGGGGGCTAGATCGAGGTACTCTGGCGTGCAAAAGTTGATTTTTGGTCTCGTCATGGCCTCAATGGAACTGCGCCACTACTTCCAAGCCCATGAGATCACAGTTGTCACTCGTTTCTCATTGCAACGGATACTCCGCAACCCTGAGGCTACCGGCGGAATAATGGAGTGGGCTTTGGATTTGTCCAGCTTTGGTTTAAAGTTTGAAAGCACATCAACTATTCAGAGCAGAGCATCGACAGAGTTAATTGCCGAATGGACGCCAACCCCTGATGAGGAAAGTGCCCATGTTTTTAATTGTTAATAACTAATTAACCATGCATCGGTTTTAAACATGTTATCTATATCTATACCTACTAATAAAGCAAGGTGCGTTTATTCAATTTTTTCATCCGTTCATCCATATATCTATATCTATATATATATATATATATATATATATATATATATACCTATACCTATAAATAAATGGGCTATTGCTTCTTCCCATCATAATTTCGTCCGTTTTTCATCCGTCCACCCCGTCTATATTGGTTTCGTCCCACCTATGGGCATCCTACGTTATGTTCGATGTGGTACTAAAATTTTCGTCAGTACACCAACACCTAAGGTCGTTTCATCGTATTGGGCTGTCAGCAGCAGTACGCGGCCCGCTCTGTTGGAAAACGAATCGTTTTTTATATTAGCCGTAGTGGGCTGTTCAGCAGCAGTGCGTGCGTGTTTACCGGCCCCGCTCCGTTGGAAAACGATTCAATTGGATGAAGCCGCATATTTTTCTTTCAATTAATAATCCCATATTGCTTCTTTACATCTAAGATCATCGGTTTATATATGTACACCCTGGTGATTCACCAAGCGACCATAAAAATTAACAAGCAGAGGTTCTGAGGGACTTATAGAAGCCCTTCTTACTGAAGAAGAGAAGGAAGGAATTATCTCCGAAGGAAAGGAAAAAAAAGCAGGGCGCGAAGGACAAATAGAGAAGTACGCCTGGGTGATTGCGGACGCAGAAATTAATAAGCAGAGGTGCACATCCTATGGAAGGGAAAAAAGAGCGCGAATCAAACTCGCTGGCAAGTCGAAGGCCCAAGCCGCATCCCCAGCTCCTCCGCTGACGGGTTCCACGCAGGCCTGCTGGAGATTCCCAAGCAGGTCAGACTGCTGGAGACATGCTCACATGCGTCGCCTCCCTCAAGCGAGACACGAGGAGTTTTGGGCTGCGGCGTCCAGCATCCTCTCTCTCCCTCGCGGCTCTGCTTTTGCAGCTCAACAGAAATAAGAGAGCGAAGGAAGAGAGAGGACCATCGTCGCCATCGCTGGCTGTTGTGGGGAGTCTGGCTTTTTGAGCAGAACATTGCTTTCATGGCCGGACTCCGCAAGGGAATTAACAAGCAAATTGTAGATGGGGGTCATCAAAACGCAGCGTAGACGTGATGGCGTGTGTACGTGGCGCCGCTCGGCTGTGTTGGTGGTAGTACGTGGCGCCGCTCGACCTCTGATTTAATTAACGAATGATGGGTGCGTGTTTACCGGCCGACCGAGGCTTTTTACACAGAGAAACATAGAAACGTGCGATGAATTTTCTAAGTTGGGGATATAAAAACTCATACCATCATCAACGACAGTGTCGAACGTCAAAAGTGGCAACATGAATGAGTCACACAAACGTGCGATGAATTTTCGATGCAACGCACGGGCACATAAAATTAATGCATGCAAAGGTTTAACTGGAACTTTTTTTCCAAACAAAGTATAGATGTCGATGCACACAAACCCATATTAGAAAACATTAATGAAATCGAAAAAACGTGAATTCAAAAAAGAATCATGAATGGAAAAATATCCTAAAAATTCAAAACTGTTCATGACTTACAAAATAGTTTATTCATTCATAAAATGTTCCCTGATTCAAGAAATGATCATGCATTTAAAAATTATTTGTTAAATAAAAAATCATGAATTTAAAAATTGTTCCACCAATTTCCAAAAGAATGTTCGTCCATTCTAAAAATGTTCACCGATTCAAAAATGTTTGCAAATAGTATAAATGTTCATGAATTCAAAAAATATTCTTGATTTTAGAAAATGTTTGAACATTTGTAAAAGTGTTCATCAATAAAAAATGTTCACGATTTCAAATATGTTCACGAGTTTATAAAAATGTTCATGATTTCACGAGATTGAGAGGATAGTGTACCTCAGTGATGCAACAAAATGTGATCACGGCCATTGAAGATTATGATTTTTTCTCCCGTTGCAACGCACGGGCTCTTTTGCTAGTATATGTAAAATGCTTAGAATTTTGTCTAGTTTCACAATATGCTGCTTTCATTCATGCTAAAAATGTTTAATTTGATGTTTGCATTAATTTTGCTCAAATGCCATGTTAAAATGCTTTATTTCGTAACTAAATAACCGTAACTCGGTTTTAAATAAACTTTATATGTAAATGGGGTGGAAAAATGCAAAGATTAACATGTTGCACTTAATTTTCCTGTTAAACAACTCTAAAATTGTGTATAGTGCAGAACAGTAGCAAATTTGAAATATGCATATGGGGATTTTCCGGAATTGTTATTTGTGTTTCCGGCCTCATTTAAACTTTCCTAATTAGTTAGTTTACTTATGTTTCACCTCTTGCCATGTTTAACAACATTTAATATTGTTTGGTAGCTTAAACGAGATTAAACTAAATATGTCAATGTGGGGATTTGGCAATATGCAACTCGTTGCATATTGAGCTCCACTTAACAGGTAGTATTGTTTGTTGCGCTTTGTCATGCCATGCCTCATTAAACCGGACATGCATCATACTTGATTGTGCATCATGCCATGATTATGCTTGTGTGTTTACCATGTTGTTTGCTTCTTTTCGGTTTGCTTCTCTTGTTAGCTTCGGTTTCGCTCTGGAGTTGTGAGGATTCTTTCGACTACGTTTGTTTGTCTTCTTCATGGTCTCGTTCTTCTTCCTTGCAGGATTTCAGGCAAGATGACCGTCACCCTGGTTCTCACTACTATCATTGCTATGCTAGTTGCTTCGTTCTATCGCTTTACCGCGCTACCTATCTCTTGTTGATCAAGCCTCCCAAATTGCCATGTCAGCCTTTAACCTTTTCACCCTTCCTAGCAAACCATTGCTTGGCTATGTTACCGCATTTGCTCAGCCCCTCTTATAGAGTTGTTAGTTGTAGGTGAAGTTGAAGATTTTCTCCATGATGGACATGATTATGTTGGGATATCACAATATCTCTTATTTAATTAACACACCTATATACTTGGTAAAGGGTGGAAGGCTCGGCCTTATGCCTGGTGTTTTGTTCCACTCTTGCCTCCCTAGTTTCCGTCATACCGGTGTTATGTTCCTTGATTTTTGCGTTCCTTACGCGGTTGGGTGATTTATGGGACCCCCTTGACAGTTCGCTTTGAATAAAACTCCTCCAGCAAGGCCCAACCTTGGTTTTACCATTTGCCTACATAAGCCTTTTTCCCTTGGGTTTCCGGAGCCCGAGGGTCATCCTTATTTAACCCCCCCCCCCCCCCCCCCCCCGGGGCCAGTGCTCCTTCGAGTGTTGGTCCGAAACGGGCAGACTGCGGGGCCACCTCGGGGCAACTCGAGGGCTAGTTTTACTCATAGGATGACCTATCCGGTGTGCCCTGAGAACGAGATATGTGCAGCTCCTATCGGGATTTGTCGGCACATCGGGCGGCTTTGCTGGTCTTGTTTTACCATTGTCGAAATGTCTTGTAAACCGGGATTCCGGGACTGATCGGGTCTTCCTGGGAGAAGGAATATCCTTCGTTGACCATGAGAGCTTGTGATGGGCTAAGTTGGGACACCCCTGCAGGGTATAAACTTTTGAGAGCCGTGCCCGTGGTTATGTGGCAGATGGGAATTTGTTAACGTCCGGTTGTAGAGAACTTGACACTTGACTTAATTAAAACGCATCAACCGTGTGTGTAGCCGTGACGGTCTCTTTTCGATGGAGTCCGGGAAGTGAACACGGTTTTGGGTTATGTTTGACGTAAGTAGGAGTTCAGGATCACTTCTTGATCATTGTTAGCTTCACGACCGTTCCGTTTGCTTCTCTTCTCGCTCTTATTTGCGTAAGTTAGCCACCATATTTTGCTTAGCCGCTGCTGCAACCTCACCACTTATCCATTCCTTTACCCATTAAGCTTTGCTAGTCTTGATATCCATGGTAATGGGATTGCTGAGTCCTCGTGGCTCACAGATTACTACAACAACAGTTGCAGGTACAGGATTATGCGATGATCATGACGTGAGAGCGATGTTTGCTTGTTTTGGAGTTCGTCTTCTGCTTCTTCTTTGATCAGGGGATAGGTTCCAGGTCGGCGGCCTGGGCTAGCAGGGTGGATGTCGTTTGAGTTTCTGTTTGTGTTTCATCCGTATCGGATGTTGCTCTTGTGTATGATGTTGTTGTATTCGTGTGGCATTGTATGCCTCTTGTATGTATCCCCGTCTATTATGTAATGTTGATGTAATGATATCCACCTTGCAAAAGCGTCTCCGATATGCGCTTCTATCCTTGGTGGGACCTTCGAGTTCCTTTAGGATAGGGTCGCATATTGGGCGTGACAAGTTGGTATCAGAGCCTCGACCGACCATAGGAGCCCCCTTGATTGTTGGCCATTGTTGAGTCTAGAAAAAAACTATTTTGAGTCTTAGGAATATATATATCGGAGAGTAGGATTCTTTTTACTCCTCAGCCCCCTTCGTCACTCTGGTGAGGACTCTCGACGTAGATGTTTTGTCTTTCCTCTCCTCAATTTTTCACAATTTTTTTAGGATCACGCGGGTATCTTGGGATCGTTCCGATATTCTTGTGACGAGAACATTGTTCTTGGTGCCTCCTGACATTTAGGGGTTGTGGCAGTGTCCCGGGGAGTTGAGCTCTGAGGTGTTGTCGTCACAATTTTATCGTTGCAGTTCTGGAATACCTGACTTTTGTCGACATCGAAAATCTCTTCTATGCAGTTGTTGGTGAGATAACCTCGACGCCACCCAGTACTGGGGAGTTCGGGAGTGTTGCCATAGCTCGTATAACGGATGCTTTTCGAAGGTTGAGGTACATGATTTCCGGAGTTTTCTTGGTTATGTGTTGATGGATGGATACAGCTAGATGAAGGGATTGTTAGTTTGGGTGACATATATTGTTTCCCCTGTATCCCCAACACCAGATTGCATAACCAGAAAGTTTCGGGAGTTTATAGGTGGAAATTCAAGTAGCTCCTAGAATATATTTCCGACAGATGCCTGATATGGGATTGGGTAAATCTCAATCATATGTGTTTGTTCCGGCTTATTTCTGCAAGCCAATCCTTTGTTTTGTTTTGAGTTGTGGTATTTGAGTTGCTTCAATGTCAAGTGTTGATTCCATACCTTTCAAGCGGTGTTCTCATATTTCTATGGGAGTACTGATCCTTTTGATCATCGAGATTGTCATGTCAATTCTTTCCAACCGGTGTGCTTCTCTTCAAGTGGATCCGATCATTTCAACATTTGGGAGATCAATTCTAAGTTTTCTCAACAGTATCTGTTTCATCCGTCCCCAAGTTACCTTTGTTTTCCCGCCCTCCCACCCTTTTTCTTCAAGGACTCAGATTTCTTAATCATGTATCCTTTTATTTGTGGGAAGTCTCTTCATTATTTTCTTTCAATGTTCTTATCCGGTGATTTCCCATGAAGATGCTCAACAGTTTCAAGTTCATCATCCTTCATTGTTGTTTCTTATCCGGTGGATCCAATTCAAGCTTTCGATATTCATCATATTCCTTTCCTCGTTTCTAATGCTTTCTCATGCCGATGCACCTCTTAATCATTCACTTCTTCCTATTCATTTGTTCTGGAGTGCTGAAGATATCTGACAAGACTTGTGTTTCCATTCTCAATCCGTTCAAGATATTTCGAGGTTGTTATCTCATTCAAGCCATTTAATTCAACCGGTGCAACCTCTCTTTAAAATTATTCAATGGTGTTTTCTTTTGAGTGGGCCCTAACCCACAGGTCTTTCCCCAGGATCTTACCTGACTCTTCTAATTATTCCGGAGTTATTCTTAAATTCTTTTCAAGTGTGACGTAAGAATGAATTATCATAAGTCATATGTCCTTCTCCAAGATCTTTCAAATTCTTTTCATCGTTGGTCCAACCTTTCTAATTTTCCCCCGGAGTATCTCAACAATTCATGGTGGTGTTTCCCATCGTCATTCTCAACATTTGAAGACCGAATAAGAGTTCCTCTTAAATCCTTACCCATTCTTCCAAAGAGGCATAGTTTAAGCTTGATGCCATCCTCTCATAATTGTTTTCGATTGTGAGAATTCTTTTCTTACCATCCGGAGCATTTCATGAGTTGTTTCCATTTCTTTCCTCCGAAGGCCATCATGTCATAATTCTTCATTCTTAGCGTGTAGCTATCATTCTCCAAATCTTACCGGTGAATCGTTCAAATATCCTCTAATCAGTTCATGTTCTCTTCGTTCTCATGTATCTAAATCCCTTCAAGTATCTTCAATCGTTTTCAAATTCTTCCCGGTGAATTGTGCCTTTGCTACTTTCATTTTCAATTCTTACGGTGGTTCGTTCGAGATTCATCTTCCTTTGTTTCCGTATCATTTCATTCATTCTTTCCAATCCTCCCGGTGATTCATCGAAGACTTCTTCAAGTTGGCACTATATCTCTCTTCAATCCTTTCTACGAGAATAAGTAGTATGCCAAATCCGCTGCTTGTCATCAATTTAAATTGGTGAAGGATATGCATAATGTAATTCTTATTATTGTTTCATCCAAGTAATCTAGTTTCTTCTTTCCAGAGTTTTTCATCATGTCATTTTCTCGGTTCGAGATGCTTCATCTTTTTCTTTTCCGGAGTTCCAAGTTTTCCGCATTATCTCGTCGCGAAGCTCCATCTAAATCATCGCAAGGTTTCACCTTGTGTTTTCAACTTGTCTTTCTTTTTATCATCCTTTTATTACTGGAGTTCTTCATGGAGGCTCTACATGGTGGTTCATCAAGGATTCTTTTCATTCTACAATTGTTCTTCAAGATATCTCTCGAAGTTATGACCCGCCAAGCTATACTCTAAAATAAACATGGTGCCCAACACATGTTTTGTTTTGAGGAGTTCAAGCATTCTTCATCTTGCATCCGAAGTGCAATTATTCCTACCTTATCTTTTGAGGTGGTGTTATATCATTCTTGGCAATTTCCATTCAGGTTTCGCAATTCATATGTTGTCAAGAATGAGGTATTTTAAATCCATCAATCTCTTCGTTGGAGTTATCTTGGTATAGATTTCACTTAAAGCCTTCCCTAAGGAATGTTGCTATTGTGGTGCTTATCAATGATCCAAATTATCTCTCTATCATCTTGGTGGAAGAAATTTTTCATCTCGTCGGTGTTATCAATTATATTATTTGTTTTTGTAGTGGCAGAATAACGCCTCAATTTTGAGAAGTTTTCCATAATCCCACTACAAGTTTATTCGTTTCGTTGTTGGTTTTCCAACAACTCCGTTATAACCTTCTTGGAAGGGTGCTTTCCAAGCTCATTTGTGGCAGAAGTTGGTATTTCCTTCTCCATTCTGTTATTCCAATGATCTATCTTCTATTCTTTCTTCCGGAGGCTTTGTGAGGTTGCTCTCGTTGACCCATCATCTCGTTTTGTCAAGATCATGTTATTTTCTTGCTTATCCATTTAACCGGAGTGTTGTGTTCTCATTCAAGTTATTTCATCTTATTAAGTTTTGCCTCTCTTACCCATTGTGCCATTCTTTCAATAGTTCCGGAGGCACTGTGTTGTTGATTTCATCAAGTATCATCCCATCTTCTCAAGTTCATGTTCTATTCCTTCCATGTTCAACCGGAGCGCTGCTCGAATTCTTCCTCTCTCATCTTCTTTTAACCGGAGTGGTTTCGAATTCTACCTTGTCCATTAAACTCTTGATTCATGTCTTTGCAACTTTCAAGTTCTCGTAATGTTCCTTGTTCCTCTTTTCTAACGGATTGTTTGCAATCTCGTTCATCTCTGTTGTACTCTTTTGTAGGACCTTGAAGTATGTCTAGAGGGGGGTGATTAGACTACTTGACCAATAAAAACTTAACCTTTTCCCAATTTTAGAGTTTGGCAGATTTTAGCTACTTTAGGACAAATCAAGCAATCATCACACAATTCAAGCAAGCATGCAAAGAGTATATAGGCAGCGGAAATTAAAGCATGCAACTTGCAAGAAGGTAAAGGGAATGGTTTGGAGGATTCAAAGGCAATTGGAGACACGAATGTTTTTGGCGTGGTTCTGATAGGTGGTGCTATCGTACATCCACGTTGATGGAGACTTCAACCCACGAAGGGTAACGGCTGCGCGAGTCCACGGAGGGCTCCACCCAAGAAGGGTCCACTAAGAAGCAACCTTGTCTATCCCACCATGGCCGTCGCCCATGAAGGACTTGCCTCACTAGCGGTAGATCTTCACGAAGTAGGCGATCTCCTTGCCCTTACAAACTCCTTGGTTCAACTCCACAATCTTGTCAGAGGCTCCCAAGTGACACCTAGCCAATCTATGAGACACCACTCTCCAAGAAGTAACAAATGGTGTGTTGATGATGAACTCCTTGCTCTTGTGCTTCAAATGATAGTCTCCCCAACACTCAACTCTCTATCAATGGGTTTGGATCTGGTGGAAAGAACATTTGAGTGGAAAGAACCTTGGGAAGGCTAGAGATCAAGATTCATATGGTAGGAATGGAATATCTTGGTCTCAACACATGAGTAGGTGGTTCTCTCTCAGAAATGGTAAGTTGGAAGTGTAGGTTCGTTCTGATGGCTCTCTCTACGAATGAAGAGGAGGTGGAGGGGTATATATAGCCTCCACACAAAATCTAGCCATTACACACAATTTACCAAACTCGGTGGGACCGAATTGTTAAACTCGGTCGGACTGATTTAGTAAACCTAGTGACCGTTAGTGATTCTCGGTGAGACCGATTCGGTTAGGGTTAGGGCATAACGTAATCTCGGTAAGACCAATTACACAAAATTGGTGAGACCGATTTTGTAATAAGCTTTCCAGAGAGTTGGTCAGGTAAACTGGGTGGGACCGATTTGCTCTTTTTGGTGAGACCGAAATGTTACAAAAGGAAACAGAGAGTTTACATTGCAATCTCGGTGGGACCGATCGCTCACTTCGGTTAGACCGAAACGTTACGAAGGGAAACAGAGAGATTGCAACCCCATCTCGGTGAGACCGAGATCCCTATTGGTAAGACCGATTTGCTTAGGGTTTGTGGCAGTGGCTATGACTTTTGGAATTGGTGGCGCCGGATAGGAAGTTTCGGTGTGACCGATTTTGGCTTTAGGTTTAGGTCATTTGTGGATGTGAGAAAGTAGCTGAGGGTTTTGGAGCATATCACTAAGCACATGAAGCAAGAGGCTCATTAAGCAACACCTCATCCCTCCTTGATAGTATTGGCTTTTCCTATAGACTCAATGTGATCTTGGATCACTAAAATATAAAATGAAGAGTCTTGAGCTTTTGAGCTTGAGCCAATCCTTTGTCCTTAGTATTTTGAGGGATCCACTTTCATCATCCATGCCATGCCATTCATTGAGCTTTCCTGAAATAATAGTCTTGGAATAGCATTAGCTCAATGAGCTATATGTTGTTATGAATTACCAAAAGCACCTAGGGATAGTTGCACTTTCAATCTCCCCCTTTTTGGTAATTGATGACAACATATAGATCAAAGCTTCGACAAATTATAATAAGATTGAATAACATCGTCGCTTTGAGAAGTATGTGATAAGCAAGAGCTCCCCCTAAATTTGTGCATGGGTTAAGATTTGCTTTGGACTGCAAATGCACAATGAATTAGGCTCATGGGTTACTCTTCCATGTCACATACATCTTGGTGGAGCGCTCAAAATAATAAACAATGAATACATGCACTCATCACCAAGCATAGTGAATGATCACATAAGATAGATAGGATAATATCAAGCATGCATAAGTGTAGCTTATGATCAAACACATGATCATCAATGTCTCACAGGCATAGTATCTCAACCAAAAGCAAACAAAGTTTGAAAAACCACCAAATAAAGCAAGAGAGAATAAAAGCAACACTCTCTCTCGAAGCCTATGATCTATACATTTTCTCCCCCTTTGGCAACAAGTTACCAAAAAGTTCATAGAAAATGCATAGTGCTAGATCGTCTCTCAGGCTTGATCTTCTGGTGGTGGTGTAGAGATGGCTCCTTGGACGAAGGCTTCAGTTGAAGTAGAGGGTGCTGGAGGAGTTGGTGCTGGAGCTGGTTGCACTGGAACTGTTGGGGCAGTAGCTGGTGCTGATGTAGTAGCTCTAGTGTCTGTCACTGGCACTGCAACTGACCTCTGGGCTCTGGGCACTCTGGCAAACACATTGGTGGTTGTCTTGCCCTTCCTCTCCTGCATGTCATCCTGCAGCTGCTCTACAACTGACTGAATCTCAGTTACCTTGACATCTAGATCATAGAACTTTTGTTCCATGATTCTCTCCAGGCTCTCCTGGTTTTGAGTTAGGATGGCCAACCCCTTCTCAATCCTCCGAGTTGATGCTATCAAGTAACCAAGCTGCTCTTGTTTGGTCTTCAAGAAATACTCAGATGCCTCCTCTTGAGTTGGCATCTTGGCAGCCTTCTCCTTCTTTGCCTTCTTTTTATTCTCCTGAGCTTGGACAGATTGTGGATCATCTTCATTCATGACAACCTCATTGTCCTCAAAGTCTGGATAAATTGGAAAATGTTCCTTATCCAACTGATATTTCCCTATGCCCATCTTGGAGTTGATAAATTCTTGAATTTGAGGTGCATATCCACAGCTCCTCTTCTGATTTGCTGCAGTCCTCTTGATTGTCTCAATGATCAGGCTCATGACTTTGAACTTCTGGGGCACATCAAACACATGCAGCATGTTGATGGCATGTCCTCTGATCATGTTATGGTCACCTGACTTGGGCAACAAAGTATGCCTCAGAATCCAATTGATGGTTGCCAATCCTGACAGCAGAAAGTGGACTGATCCAAACTTGTGAGTCTCTATAGCCTTGTCAGGAATTTCCTTGTACATGTGAGCCATTGAATTGTGACCCAACTTCTTCTTGGCATATATGTCCAAGTCATCTTCTTCTTCCTTGGGGGCATTGATCAGACTTGCCCATTCTTCAACAATGGATTGGTACCTAGTACCCTCAGACATCCACACAATTCTACCATCTGGGTAAAAATGTGCTGTGGAGTAGAACTGCATGATAAGCTCATCATTCTAGTTGGTAAACTTCTGTCCAACAAAATCTGCTACTCCACAAGCAATAAAGCTCTCCTCCACTCCAGGGTAGTGCTGCTCATTCTCCCTGATGAATTTCCAGTCAACCCACCTCATATCATAGACAATGGGCTTCTTGTCCAACAGAATGGTCTCATAAAAGTCCTGCTGTTCCTTTGTGTGGAACCTGTAGTCAACAGCAGTTCATCTTCTTGAAGCATATGGGTCTTCCATCCTCCACAGCCTCAGCCCTGAATCCTTCCTGATTCTCATGTCCTCAGCCACAGGATGGGCATCATTGTGGTCTGGTATCTTGGGCTTGAGCTTTTTGAGGACTTGTCCTTCTTCATCTTCATCTTCTGCAACATTTGGCACTGGGGCCTTGTTCTTTTCAGCAACTGGAATACTCCTAGTATTCCTCTTTGGAGCTTGCTTGGCCTTGGAGGCAGCTTTGGGTGCATCTTTGGGCTTGGATGTTGCAGCCCCTGACCTGATTGCATCTCCCATAAGCTTAGCTGCCTTAGGAGCTGGTGCAGGATCCTCTTCCTCTTCATCAGAATCCCTTCTCATTGAGGGCTTTCCAAGGACCTTGTCAGTTGTGGTTCTAGCTCTCTTCTTTTTCTTGTCCTGGTCACCATCATCCTCCGATTCAATTGTGAATTTCATGCTTGCACCAGTGGGGACTTTTTGAGGTTTTGATGGTGGCTCTTTCCTTGCAGGTGCCACTTTGGGTTGAGCCTGAGCTGGCACTTGAGTGTACTTCCTGGCCTTTGGCATTGGAGTTCTCTTGGCAGGAACTTTCTTCTGCAGGCATGGCTTTGTGCTTTGTGCAGAGCCATACTCTTTCTTGAGCACCACCTTCTTGGAAGTGGCCTCATCCTCCTCAGCTTTTTAATCCTCATCTTCTAAGTCTGAGGTTCTCTTCCTCCTTTGCCTAGTTGCGGCCTTAGGCAAATTGCTAGGAGTGCTTCTACTCCCATCATCTGAAGTTGAGGGACTAGTGCCCTCACTCAAGTACATGTGCTCTTCAGACCTGTTCTGGCTGTCACTCTGATCAGACATACTGCAAAAGCTGACTGCTGACCCTGTGAAGAGTTATAGATGAGATAGAATAGATGAGCATCACAAAATGCAGAGATTTTTGCAAAAGAATGATTCAAAAGTTCAGTTTTAGTTTTCCACAGAAAGCATTTCGGATCAACCGATTTTCAAACTCGGTGATACCGAAGCAGTTTTGGAACCTAAACTGATGATCTCGGTTGGACCGAGTTTCAGTTCGGTGGCACCGAGACTGCTAGGGTTTCACAGAATCCTCAAATCGGTCGCACCGATTAGTAATTCTCGGTCAGACCGAGAGTCATTAGTGCAATGGCATAAGCCAAATCGGTGAGATTGAGTTTTTCAACTCGGTGGGTCCGAGATGGTTTCGGCGGAAACCTAACCCTAAAAATTTGAATCGCATCTAATCTACGGACTATTTTGGCCGGATAGGAGAATCTCAATCGTGGCAAGAATCAATATGAAAACAATGTGCTAGGAATCAGACGTGAATAGCACAAAGATCAAGTCCATACCCTAACTTGGCGGTGGACTTGCTACGGCAGCAACGGCGGGGACGATTTCTGTTGACGGCGACGAAGACCAGCGACAGGAGGCTGCTGATGGCGAGGAGATGATCCGGAGACCACGATGGCAGAGCGAGCTATTGCGCGGGCGAAGGGTTTCGGAGAAATTTCCAAACTTTTGCCCGTGGCTATATATAGCCCGACCCTGTCGGTGTGACCGAGTGGAACAACTCGGTGGCACTGAGATGCATAACTGTGTTCAGTTATAGCAAATCGGTGAGACCGAAAAGTTCAAATTGGTTGCACAGAGATTGAAAACTCAGATCAACTTGGTGATCTCGGTAGGACCAAAATGTAAGAATCGGTCAGACCGAGAATCACAAAGAGGTTTTGGAAGTTTAAGTCTATGACGAATCGGGGACTCCGAGTGCTCCTCATACAGAGTGGTTCGAATCTGACTTGATCAAATTTTGTGATGTAGCATGAATAGAGTTTGAGATGAGAAAAGCATAGATAGCTAAAGAAGGTTCTTAGGCATTCTTGTCCATCCACTTGGCAAAAAGAAAATAAACCAAACAATCAAAACAACAAGTGGATGTCCTTGAATGAGTAAAATATGCACCAACATGCTCACACAATAAGATAGCAAATGAAATATGTGGCAAAGCATGCACAACCAATTCTAGCATCTATCAAGCAATTGGCGATGACTAGGTCATCTATATATGAGTATATTGACTTAGGAGTCAAATGAGAACATTTGATCATAGGTCATACTCATCGTTTAAGCTCAAGTGGGGTTACCACTTTTACATAATGCATTAATGTGTTCACACCATTAGAGTTGCTTTGACTCAATTCTTAGAGTTAAGCTCCCCCTAGATGTGAGATCCCCCCTTAGAGGGATGAACTAACCTTGGGTTTTGTCGATGATGACTTCATGTAGGTGTTGAAGATGTAGATGCTCAATATTGATGTAGATTGTTTGGAGCAATCCTTTGGAGTGAGTTGCACTTTCAACTTACCTACATGGGTTAGTCCCACAAGGAACAAACAAGAATATCCATAGACATAGAGTGATGCACACACAAGATGATGTCCATGAAATCATTAGGTTACCTTGTCCCTTGTCTTACCAACATGAGGGTTTGTGACTCCTTGAACTAGTGCAAGATGTGGAAGTTGATTGCACTTGTTCTTGCCAAAATGATATGAGTGAAGAATGTTGGCGGAGTCACCCTCAAGAACTCTCTAGTTCTTCTTCTTCGGGATCCACATCATCTTGATGGGAATCCTTGGAGTTGTAGTTGTACTAGATGAAGTAGAACTTGACGTAGTCTTGGGGACCCACTTGAACGAGGCTTTAGGTGCTTCTTCAAATGCATCAATCTCTTCTTGAAGCTTGTCCTTGCCTTTGTTCTTGTGGTCTTGTGGTGGAAGATCATCTTGAGCTTGTGTTCCCTTGAAGGAAGTAGGATCATACTTCTCTTGTTGAGGAACAAACTTCGTCTTGGGGTATTGATCTTCTTCCCACTCAACTCCATTGGCATTGAACTTTCGTTCAAAACCAACACCTTGATTCTTCCGGTGCCTTCCTTGCTTGCGTACAATTTCCTCGAATTGCTTACTCCCGGCAAGGCTCTTGTAAACACCTTTCTCTATAATTCCCTTCAATAAGCTATTTTCTTGCTCAAGTGTAACTTGGCTAAGAGAATCATTAGTGGAATCAAGAGAACTACTAGAAGCAACAATATTGGATTTGACATTATTATTGTTACTACTAGAGGAAGTATCTTTCTTGTACTTGTTACTAGACTTGACTTGAGGCATGTAAGTAGATAAGAGTAAACGCTTGGCAATGTAAGAAGAACTTTTCTTGCGAAGATCATCATTGATTGCTTTTAAGAACTCATGCTCTTGCTCAAGATTGAGCTTTTCAAAGCGTAACTTCTCATGAGCCCTTAAAAGTTCTCGATGATCTTCGTAGATAGTTTCATGAGCTAACTTAAGAGAGTTTAATTCTTTAGTTAGAAGCTCAATCTTCTCCTTATCATTGTCATTCGTTTTATCTTGATTAGCATGATTAATTGACGTTTCATCATAGTATTCATCACTAGAGTTGTCAACAAGTAAATCATCATCCACAAGCAAGTCATCTTCATCACTATTGAAATCAACATACTCGGGATGTGTTACCTTTGGACCTTTGGCCATGAAGCATCTTCCAACACCTTCATTTGGTGAATCAAATATGTCGTAGGAGTTGGTTGACACAAGTGCTAGACCGGCAACACCTTCATCTTGAGTATATTCGGAGTCGGAGTGATAGCTTCTCTCGGAGTGATTGTCGGAGTCGGAGCCGGATACCCATTCACCAACATGAGCTTGATGTCTTCGTTTTGTGTAGCTCCTTGATGACTTGTCCTTCCTTTCCGAATCCTTGCTTCTCCGTGAGGGTCTTCGTTCATAACGATCATCTCTACTCCTCCTCTCTCTTGGTGGTGATTCTTCTCTTTTGCTCCTTCTTCTTGGAGAATCTTCTCTTCTTTTGTAGGGTGCCGTACACTCATTGGAGTAGTGTCCGGGTCTCCCACAATTGTAGCAATTGCGCTCTCGACTAGAAGATCTCTTGTCATTGTAAGACCTTGATTTGGAGCTTCTTTCTTTGCTTCTACTCTTGTAGAATTTGTTGAAGTTCTTCACCATTAAGCTCAATTCTTCATTGAAGGTTGGTTTCTCACTTGATGATGTGGGGGCTTCACTTGAGGCTTTGTAAGCACCACTTGACTTGTTGTGAAGTTCCTCCTTATCCTTGAGTGACATCTCATGAGCAACAATTCTTCCAATGACTTCCGTTGGCTTGAGATCTTTGTAGTTTGGCATCATTTGAATCAATGTGCACACGGTATCATACTTTCCATCCAATGCTCTTAAGATCTTCTTGATGATGAATTTGTCGGTCATCTCTTCACTCCCTAAGCCGGCAATCTCATTTGTGATAAGAGCAAGCCTAGAGTACATTTCAGCGACACCTTCACCATCCTTCATTTTGAACTTGTCAAGCTGACTTTGGAGCACATCCAACTTGGATTCCTTGACGGACTCGGTACCTTCATGCATATCAATCAAAGTATCCCAAATTTCCTTTGCATTCTCAAGACGGTTGATTTTGTTGAATTCTTCGGGGCACAATCCGTTGAAGATGATATCACAAGCTTGAGCGTTGTATTGCAGCATCTTCAATTCTTCCGCATTAGCTTCACGGTTCGGTTCTCTCCCATCGAAAAATTCACCTTGCAAGCCAATACAAATAATTGCCCAAACGGTGGGGTTATGTCCAAGAATATGCATTTTCATCTTATGCTTCCAACTAGCAAAATTTGTACCATCAAAGTAAGGACCTCTACGGTGATAATTTCCCTCGCTAGACGCCATACTCTCCTAGGTTGTGAAACCAAGGCTATGACCACCAAAAGCTATGGAAATCAAAGCAAATGGAGACCAAAGCTCTGATACCACTTGTAGGACCTTGAAGTATGTCTAGAGGGGGGGTGATTAGACTACTTGACCAATAAAAACTTAACCTTTTCCCAATTTTAGAGTTTGGCAGATTTTAGCTACTTTTGGACAAGTCAAGCAATCATCAATCAATTCAAGCAAGCATGCAAAGAGTATATAGGCAGCGGAAATTAAAGCATGCAACTTGCAAGAAAGTAAAGGGAAGGGTTTGGAGGATTCAAACGCAATTGGAGACACGGATGTTTTTGGCGTGGTTCCGATAGGTGGTGCTATCGTACATCCACGTTGATGGAGACTTCAACCCACGAAGGGTAACGGCTGCGCGAGTCCACGGAGGGCTCCACCCACGAAGGGTCCACGAAGAAGCAACCTTGTCTATCCCACCATGGCCGTCGCCCACGAAGGACTTGCCTCACTAGCGGTAGATCTTCACGAAGTAGGCGATCTCCTTGCCCTTACAAACTCCTTGGTTCAACTCCACAATCTTGTCGGAGGCTCCCAAGTGACACCTAGCCAATCTAGGAGACACCACTCTCTAAGAAGTAACAAATGGTGCGTTGATGATGAACTCCTTGCTCTTGTGCTTCAAATGATAGTCTCCCCAACACTCAACTCTCTCTCATAGGTTTGGATCTGGTGGAAAGAAGATTTGAGTGGAAAGCAACTTGGGGAAGGCTAGAGATCAAGATTCATATGGTAGGAATGGAATATCTTGGTCTCAACACATGAGTAGGTGGTTCTCTCTCAGAAATGGTAAGTTGGAAGTGTAGGTTCGTTCTGATGGCTATCTCTACGAATGAAGAGGAGGTGGAGGGGTATATATAGCCTCCACACAAAATCTAACCATTAAACACAATTTACCAAACTCGGTGGGACCGAATTGTTAAACTCGGTCGGACCAATTTAGTAAACCTAGTGACCGTTAGTGATTTTCGGTGGTACCGACATGCATCTCGGTGAGACCGATTCGGTTAGGGTTAGGGCATAACTTAATCTCGGTAAGGCCGATTACACAAACTCGGTGAGACCGATTTGGTAATAAGCTTTTCAGAGAGTTAGTCAGGTAAACTCGGTGGGACCGATTTGCTCTTTTTGGTGAGACCGAAATGTTACAAAAAGGAAACAGAGAGTTTACATTGCAATCTTGGTGGGACCGGTCGCTCACTTCGGTTGGACCGAAACGTTACGAAGGGAAACAGAGAGATTGCAACCCCATCTCGGTGAGACCGAGATCCCTATCGGTAAGACCGATTTGCTTAGGGTTTGTGGCAGTGGCTATGACTTTTAGAATCGGTGGCGCCGGATAGGAAGTTTCGGTGTGACCGATTTTGGATTTAGGTTTAGGTCATTTGTGGATGTGAGAAAGTAGCTGAGGGTTTTGGAGCATATCACTAAGCACATGAAGCAAGAGGCTCATTAAGCAACACCTCATCCCTCCTTGATAGTATTGGCTTTTCCTATAGACTCAATGTGATCTTGGATCACTAAAATATAAAATGAAGAGTTTTGAGCTTTTGAGCTTGAGCCAATCCTTTGTCCTTAGTATTTTGAGGGATCCACATTCATTACCCATGCCATGCCATTCATTGAGCTTTCCTGAAATAATAGTCTTGGAATAGCATTAGCTCAATGAGCTATATGTTGTTATGAATTACCAAAACCACCTAGGGATAGTTGCACTTTCATCTTTCTTTTAAATTTCTCAACCTCTCAAGGTTCGTGGTTTCACTCGTTCATCAAAGAAGCAACTTAGTTTTACGTCCTCTCTTTCTCTTCTGTTTTTCTCCGGTGCCATCCTAGATATCGCGACGAGATCCTCTGGTAGTGGTGGAGTGTTGTAACATCCCGGTTGTAACTTTCCATGATTATAACTCCAACTATTGCCATTTCCGGCTATGTGATATGTTATTTCCTTCGTGGTTGGGTTTTTGTCTTTCGTTTTGCATTTTGTTCATGTCATGCATTTCATCATCGCATCATCCGCATTGCATCCGCATGTTTTCATAAAACCTCATAGCCGTTCGTAGTTACCGCTTCTCTCTTTGTCTTCATTGACCTTTTATCAGACCCCTTGTCCTCGTTGACCTCTCTCAGACCGCCCTCGCGCGCAAGTCCGAAACTGCTCCGAACCTGAACCGCTCTGTCATGACCAATGGATCCGGATCATCCCCAAACATCTTTAAAACATCTCCGTTTCTTATTTAGACTTTCCTAACCTATCTTTTCTCGACCGTAAGATTTTGATCGGATGATCCAACTCCTCTCTTTTCCCCATATATATATATAGTCTACTCCTAGTCCATTTTGGACCAAACCCTATTTTCTAGGGATCCTCCTCCCCGCCGCCACTCTCTCTGGTTCCCCTTGGGATCACCAGCGAACCAACCAGCGCCCGACCTCCCTGTCCCATCAATCCCATCGATCCATCTCCACCAGCCACCCACGCTTCCTCTCCGCGGCTATCGATCCGATCTGGATCAAGGAAACCCCGTCCGCCCAGCGCCCTCGCCGGAGCACGCTGCCCCTAGCGATGTTGACCACCAGACCATCCCCTGCTCCCTTCCCCGTTCTCTTCGCTGAAGCTCTCTCTGTATCAACCGTCTCCCTCTCTCTGTTCTGTGTAAACAGCACCCGCCGTCGCCTCGATCTGCCATGCCCAACCCCTTCCTTGGAGCTCCAGCAGCTCGCGGGAGCACCAGCAGCAAGGTTGCTGCCCTCCCCAACCCTGCTCTCTCCCGTCGCCATCCTTCTCTCTCCCTTTTTCGTAACTCTCCGTCTTGGTGTTGCCTCGAACAGCTTGCACTGCGCCGCCGCTCCGAGCTCCGATCCGGGACTCCCCTTGCCGGATTCGAACCTAGGCGCCTCCCTCGCCCGCTCCCCCGTCCGGTCGCCGTCGTCCTCGCCCTGCTGACCTCGCCGGAGACCTCACGCGCCGCGCCCGCTGGTCTCTTCCCTTTGCATCGCGCCCCTGCTTCCATCTCCGTCGCCGCCGGATGCATCGAGCAGGTCGCTCGTCCAGCGCCCGCTCGCGTTGACCAAGCCAAGCAAGCGCCAGGCCCAGCCTGCTTCTTTGCCAATGCCTAGCCGCACCTCAACCCTCCACCAAACCGGGCCGAGGCCCATGGTGAGCCCCCCCAGCGCCCCTTTTTTTCCCTTCCATTGGGCCAGCCAGTTTCGGCCCGTGACACGTTTTTTTCCTGCTGGATGAATTTTGCTAAATATCCTGTGCATGCATAATTACAGAAAGTGCCCCTGTTTTTAATTGTTAATAACTAATTAACCATGCATCGGTTTTAAACATGTTATATATGTAAAATGCTTAGAATTTTGTCTAGTTTCACAATATGCTGCTTTCATCCATGCTAAAAATGCTTAATTTGATGTTTGCATTAATTTTGCTCAAATGCCATGTTAAAATGCTTTATTTCGTAACTAAATAACCGTAGCTCGGCTTTAAATAAACTTTATATGTAAATGGGGTGGAAAAATGCATAGATTAACATGTTACACTTAATTTTCCTGTTAAACAACTCTAAAATTATGTATAGGGCAGAACATTAGCAAATTAGAAATATGCATATGGGGATTTTCCGGAATTGTTTGGTAGCTTAAACGAGATTAAACTCAATATGTCAATGTGGGGTTTTGGCAATATGCAACTCATTGCATATTGAGCTCCACTTATTGGTAGTATTGCTTGTTGCGCTTTACCATGCCATTCCTCATTAAACCGGACATGCATCATACTTGATTGTGCATCATGCCATGATTATGCTTGTGTGTTTACCATGTTGTTTCCTTCTTTCCTGTTTGCTTCTCTCGTTAGCTTCGGTTTCGCTCTGGAGTTGTGAGGATTCTTTCGACTACGTCCGTTTGTCTTCTTCATGGTCTCATTCTTCTTTCTTGCGGGATTTCAGGCAAGATGACCGTCACCCAGGATCTCACTACTATCATTGCTATGCTAGTTGCTTCGTTCTATCGCTTTACCGTGCTACCTATCTCTTGTTGATCAAGCCCCCAAAATTGCCATGTCAGCCTTTAACCTTTTCACCCTTCCCAGCAAACCATTGCTTGGCTATGTTACCGCATTTGCTCAGCCCCTCTTATAGCATTGTTAGTTGCAGGTGAAGTTGAAGATTTTCTCCATGATGGACAGGATTATGTTGGGATATCACAATATCTCTTATTTAATTAACGCACCTATATACTTGGTAAAGGGTGGAAGGCTCGGCCTTATGCCTGGTGTTTTGTTCCACTCTTGCCTCCCTAGTTTCCGTCATACCGGTGTTATGTTCCTTGATTTTTGCGTTCCTTACGTGGTTGGGTGATTTATGGGACCCCCTTGACAGTTTGCTTTGAATAAAACTCCTCCAGCATGGCCCAACCTTGGTTTTACCATTTGCCTACCTAAGCCTTTTTCCCTTGGGTTTCCGGAGCCTGAGGGTCATCCTTATTTAACCCCCCCACCCCGGCCAGTGCTCCTTCAAGTGTTGGTCTGAAACGGGCAGACTGCGGGGCCACCTCGGGGCAACTCGAGGGCTGGTTTTACTCGTAGGCTGACTTATCCGGTGTGCCCTGAGAACGAGATATGTGTAGCTCCTATCGGGATTTGTCGGCACATCAGGCAGCTTTGCTGGTCTTGTTTTACCATTCTCGAAATGTCTTGTAAACCGGGATTCCAAGACTGACCGGGTCTTCCTGGGAGAAGGAATATCCTTCGTTGACCGTGAGAGCTTGTGATGGGCTAAGTTGGGACACCCCTGCAGGGTATAAACTTTCGAGAGCCGTGCCCGCGGTTATGTGGCAGATGGGAATTTGTTAACGTTCGGTTGTAGAGAACTTGACACTTGACTTAATTAAAACGCATCAACCGTGTGTGTAGCCATGGCGGTCTCTTTTCGGCGCAGTCCGGGAAGTGAACACGGTTTTGTGTTTTGTTTGACGTAAGTAGGAGTTCAGGATCACTTCTTGATCATTGTTACCTTCACGACCATTCTGTTTGCTTCTCTTCTCGCTCTTATTTGCGTAAGTTAGCCACCATATTTTGCTTAGCCGCTGCTGCAACCTCACCACTTATCCATTCCTTTACCCATTAAGCTTTGCTAGTCTTGATACCCATGGTAATGGGATTGCTGAGTCCTCGTGGCTCACAGATTACTACAACAACAGTTCCAGGTACAGGATTATGCAATGATCATGACGCGAGAGCGATGTTTGCTTGTTTTGGAGCTCGTCTTCTGCTTCTTCTTCGATCAGGGGATAGGTGCCAGGTCGGCAGCCTGGGCTAGCAGGGTGGATGTCGTTTGAGTTTCTGTTTGTGTTTCATCTGTAGTCGGATGTTGCTCTTGTGTATGATGTTGTTGTATTCGTGCGGCATTGTATGCCTCTATATATCCCCATCTATTATGTAATGTTGATGTAATGATATCCACCTTGCCAAAGCGTCTCCGATATGCGCTTCTATCCTTGGTGGGACCTTCGAGTTCCTTTAGGATAGGGTCGCATATTGGGCGTGACAAGTTTCATGGTTATGATTATTCTTAATAGCATACAAGTCATCACAATAATCATCATAGATAGCAACTTTGTTCTCATAATCAATTGGAACCTCTTCCGAAATAGAGGATTCATCACTAAATAAAGTCATGACCTCTCCAAATCCACTTTCATCAATATAATCATCATAGGTAAGAGGCATGCTATCATCGTAACAACTTTCCTCATCAAAACTTGGGGGACAAAAAATATCATCTTCATCAAACATAGCTTCCCCAAGCTTGTGGCTTTGCATATCATTAGCATCATGGATATGCAAGGAATTCATACTAACAACATTGCAATCATGCTCATCATACAAGGATCTAGTACCAAACATTTTAATGCATTCTTCTTCTAGCAATTGAGCACAATTTTCCTTTCCATCATTCTCACGAAAGATATTGAAAAGATGAAGTGAATGAGACAAATTCAATTCCATTTTTTGTAGTTTTCTTTTATATACTAAACTGGTGATAAAACAAGAAACAAAAAGATTCGATTGCAAGATCTAAAGATATACCTTCAAGCACTCACCTCCCCAGCAATGGCGCCAGAAAAGAGCTTGATGTCTACTACACAACCTTCTTCTTGTAGACGTTGTTGGGCCTCCAAGTGCAGAGGTTTGTAGGACAGTAGCAAATTTCCCTCAAGTGGATGACCTAAGGTTTATCAATCCGTAGGAGGCGTAGGATGAAGATGGTCTCTCTCAAACAACCCTGCAACCAAATAACAAAGGTCTCTTGTGTCCCCAACAAACCCAATACAATGGAAAATTGTATAGGTGCACTAGTTCGGCGAAGAGATGGTTGTACAAGTGCAATATGGATAGTAGATATAGGTTTTTGTAATCTGAAATAATAAAAACAGCAAGGTAACTAACGATAAAAGTGAGCACAAACGGTATTGCAATGGTAGGAAACAAGGCATAGGGT
This sequence comes from Triticum aestivum, assembly GCF_018294505.1. Taxonomy (NCBI): domain Eukaryota; kingdom Viridiplantae; phylum Streptophyta; class Magnoliopsida; order Poales; family Poaceae; genus Triticum; species Triticum aestivum. The sequence continues at coordinate 243,896,220 of NC_057807.1, forward strand.
TCATACTTTCACTAGTGCAAGTTCTCTCAACAATAATAACATAGATAGATCATATAACAATCCCTCAACATGCAACAAAGAGTCACTCCAAAGCCACTAATAGTGGAGAACAAATGAAGAGATTATGGTAGGGTACGAAACCACCTCAAAGTTATTCTTTTGGATCGATCTATTCAAGAGTTCGTACTAGAATAACACCTTAAGACACAAATCAACCAAAACCCTAATGTCACCTAGATACTCCATTATCGTGGGCATGATTATACGATATGCATCACACAATCTCAGATTCATCTATTCAACCAACACAAAGTACTTCAAAGAGTGCCCCAAAGTTTCTACCGGGGAGTCAAGACGAAAACGTGTGCCAACCCTTATGCATAGGTTCATGGGGGGAACCCGCAAGTTGATCACCAAAACATACATCAAGTGGATCACGTGATATCCCATTGTCACCACAGATAAACACGGCAAGACATACATCAAGTGTTCTCAAATCCTTAAATACTCAATCCAATAAGATAACTTCAAAGGGAAAACTCAATTCATCACAAGAGAGTAGAGGGGGAGAAACATCATAAGATCCAACTATAATAGCAAAGCTCGCGATACATCAAGATCGTGCCATAGAGAGAACATGAGAGAGAGAGAGAGAGATCAAACACATAGCTACTGGTACATACCCTCATCCCTGAGGATGAACTACTCCGTCCTCGTCATGGATAGCGCCAGGATGATGAAGATGGCCACCGGTGAGGGATTCCCCCTCCGGCAGGGTGCCGGAACGGGCTCCCGAGAGGTTTTTGGTGGCTACAGAGGCTTGCGGTGGCGGAACTCCCGATCTATTGTGTTCTTCGATGGTTTTAGGGTATGTGGACTTATATACGCGAAAGAAGTCGGTCGGGGGAGCCTCGAGGGGCCCACGAGAGTGGAGGGCGCGCCCAGGGGGGGTGGGCGCCCCCCTATCTCGTGGCCTCCTCGAAGCTTCCTTTACTTAAACTCCAAGTCTCCTGGGTCACGTTCGTTCCAAAAATCACGCTGCCGAAGGTTTCATTCCATTTGGACTCCGTTTTATATTGTTTTTCTTCAAAACACTGAAATAGGCAATAAAACAGCAATATGGGATGGGCCTCCAGTTAATAGGTTAGTCCCAAAAGTAATATAAAAGTGTATAATAAAGCCCGTAATCATTCGAAACAGATAATAGAATAGCATGAATGCTTCATACATTATAGATACGCTGGAGACGTATCACACCCGCCTTAGGACAAGGTCACCCACCTCGAGCATCTTGGAGCGGATGTTGTGGCAGTGGTACCATCGCAGCGGCTACTGATATCTTGTTGCCTGTAGCACGTCTTCACGGCGGCGTTCCTCCCCCAGCAAGAGGTCCATCCCCTGCATGGCGTCCTGCTGCACCTCAGCAAATGCCAGGACCCGTTGTCGGTGTCAAAACCGGCAGATCTCGGGTAGGGGGTTCCGAACTGTGCGTCTAAGGCTAATGGTAACAGGAGGCAGGGGACACGATGTTTTACCCAGGTTCGGGCCCTCTCGATGGAGGTAAAACCCTACTTCCTGCTTGATTGATCTTGATGATATGAGTATTACAAGAGTAGATCTACCATGAGATCATAGAGGCTAAACCCTAGAAGCTAGAGTATGATGATTATGATTGGCTTTCCACGGACTAAACCCTTCGGTTTATATAGACATCGGAGAGGGCTAGGGTTTACACAGAGTTGGTCACAAAGAAGGAGATCTAACATCCGGATCGCCAAGCTTGTCTTCCATGCAAAGGAGAGTCCCATCCGGACACGGGACGAAGTCTTGAGTCTTGTATCTTCACGGTCCTACAGTCCGGCCAATGTATATAGTCCGGCTGTCCGGATACCCCCTAATCCAGGACTCCCTCAGTAGCCCCTGAACCAGGCTTCAATGGCGATGAGTCTGACGCGCAGTTTGTCTTCAGCATTGCAAGGCGGGTTCCATCTCCGAATATTCCAAAGTAAACCTCGAAGACTTAAATCGTGTCCGGATCTGCAAGACGGTTTTCACATGCAATCGTAGAGAGAACAAATATTCCACAAATATAATCTGCTGACAACTTCAAATAACGTGCCGTCACACCATGGTCGAATTATTCAAACCGTTTTCCCACAACCAGCCACCGCACATATTGCAAGGCGGCTTCCTCGGCATGTCTTGTCGAAGCAGAGATTATGTCCCTTTATCATGGGATTCTCATATTTACGGGTACGGGTAACCCCACCACGCCATCAATCGTGGCGCTTGGGAAATAAGCGATTTTCAACGGGCAAGTGGGGAGGCTCACCGTTTTCGTCGTCTCTATAAAGGGATAAGGATTCCTCATGTTTACCCACGCCTTCTTCCTCCTTCGCTTATCCATTCTCGCACCCTCGAGCTCCAGCGCCCTAGTTCACACCTTCTCCGCATAGCCAAACATGTCCGGAGCAGGAGGCAAGTGGGTGGCCTCCACCGTCAAGGAGGAGCATATTACGACGCTCCGGGCGGCCGGATACTTGGCCGCAGATATCGCGCACCGGCTGCCAGACGCAGGGCAGATTATTCCGACTCTGGGACCCCACGAGAGGGTCGTGTTCCTCTCCCACTTCGTCCGCGGACTGGGATTCCCCCTCCACCCATTCTTCCATGGGCTCATGTTCTATTATGGGCTGGATTTTCACGATCTGGACGCTAACTTCATCCTCAACATCTCGGTGTTTATCGTCGTGTGCAAGGCCTTGCTCCGCATCAGGCCCCATTTTGGCCTGTGGCTAAAGATCTTCAACGTAAAGCCGAAGATAGTGGTCGGCCAGCAGGCGGAGTGTGGTGGCTCCATGGTGGGCAAGATGCCCAATGTCACCTGGCTTGAAGGCTCCTTTGCGGAGACCGTGAAAGGGTGGCAATCGGGGTGGTTCTATATCACCGAGCCGCGCGACGCCAACTAGGTGGCGGCCCCCGAATTCCGAGCCGGCATCCCTGTGCGGCTCACTTCCTGGAATAGGAAGGGCCTGGCCAGGGGCGCATCTGCGGAGCTGACCGGACTCCAGAACTGCGTCCAAAACATGATAACCAAGAGTATCAAACTGGTCAATGTGATCCAGGTCATGCTATTCCGCTCGATTCTCCCGTGTCAGAGACGGGCATTCAACCTGTGGGAGTTCGACGCGGCCCAACACCAGAAACTGCAAGAGCTCTTTGACACGACGCACAAAGACGCCTAGAAGGTGTTGTTCAAGGCCAGCGAGGTTCCTCCCCCCACCTCTGAGGACCGCGGACTTAGCGCTAGGCGTCAGGCCAACATGGTAAGCATTCTACATTTCAGGATGTGCCTTTCCCCAGTATATTCGTGGGAGAAACTTAGGCCACTGTGCTAATTTTAACAGGAATATGTGGCTACGGCGGAGTGGATCGACTGTCCGGCTCCGTTGCTTGAGGACCCAGCAGATGAACTCCTGACGGAGATGCTGGCTCCGGCACCCTATGAGGTGCCAGAGAAGAAGGACAAGAAAAAGGCCACGGGGACCAGAAGAAGTTCCCGACGCAACGTGGTGCCGGACTCATCGTCCGAAGGCACCAGGGCGCACTCCAATGAAAACAAGGAGGAGGATTTGGATGAGGAAAACCCTCTCCCCGAAAACGAAGGGGGGAAGAAGAGGAAGGCTACCCTTTCCTAGGAGGCCGAAGGTCCAAGAAGGGACGGACCCTCCCTCCGGACCACTCCACAACCGCTGCCTACAGCGAGGAGGAGTGGCTACCCAGGGGCAAGCCCCTGGTGAGATCGTAAGTATCTGCACTCTGCATACTTTTAGTGCGACTTAGCTTCATAGTTTGTTATAATGTCGGACACGTGTATGCAGTCCAGCCAGGGCCCATCCCGAGGTATCCTCTTCGGATGGGTCTCTGAGCGATTCGGCGATGAATTCGCTCCCGACGGCCACCTCCCCTCGGCCTGCGGATGACACAGAGGTGTGGTCCCAAAGGGTACCAGAGCAGGGGGCGGCGGCTCTGGAGACGCCCCAAGGCGAAATTCTGGACGCCGGGCATATGGGGGGCTAAGATCCCCACAGATTATGCTGACGAGAGCCGCAGCAAGTTGGGCTCCCAGCCGGACACTGTACCGGAACCTCCGAAGGTTCCAGATTCGGGTAGGCAGCCCCTCTCTAAGGAGGGCGAGCCGGTCGTGCCGATGACTTCCGTTGCACTGGAGGCATCGGATAGTCTACTGGAAGTGCTTCGCGGCGCTTCCATGGATGAATAGCACCGTACTCTTATGAGTGCGGTGATTCAGAAGGTTCGGTCCGCCAAAAGCGAATTGACCGAAGCCTGCACCAGCCTCCTGACAGGCTTTGAGGTAAGTAATCAAAAGTGTGAGAAATTATCACCCAATAGACAGTAGCCCCTGATACTCTGTTTGGTGTTCGGAAAGAAAAGCCAAACGGAGGGTCAACTCTAAACCGCAGGAGTCTAACAGTATGTGTCTATGTGAATAAGCAGGCAATGCTGCTTGCCGCTGCTGCCCGCACAGCAGAGGTCACCGGACTCAAATGGGACCTGGAGCAGGCCGAAGAGGAGATCAGCCTCACGAAGAGGCAGCTCGAAGAGAACAAAGGTGAGTGATACCCCGTTCACATATCATATAGAGGAGAAAAAATTGGTGACGCTAACGAAAAGCGTCATGATTTTGTAATAGGGGCCATGACCGAAGTGGCGGCCCTGAAGAAAGCGCTATCCGAGGCCGAAGACAAGGCGGCCACGGAGCGCATTGAGCATGAAAAGCAAGATGCTAGGGTGGGTGAGGTATAGCAAGAGCTCCAGGAACTCGGTAAGAAGTTCGAGTCCTTGGAGCGTGACTTCAAGACGAAAGAGTCTGAGCTTGCGAAGGCCCTTTTGAGCACGAAAGATGCCAAGGCCGAAGCCCAAAAGGCCCAGCAGGAAATCCAGGCGGCAAAGAAGATAGCGGCGGGTAAGGCATTCATTATGCAAAGCAAGCATGTGGAGGAGACATTTCTTTTACTTACCCGAATTCGGAGCTCTCCAGGGGCATTCGCAGATCTGCCACGCAGTATATCGGATGCCACAGAGTTGTACCGTGCCAAAGAGGGGAGCTCAGCGGAGAAGCTGTTCTGGTCCCAATATGCTGGAGCCGAACACCCAATGCCTCTGAGTGACCAACTTAAGCAATTGGTTGAACTCCACAGGGCGACCGAAGTGGCTATGAAGGATTTCATACTCCGGATGTCGCCTGGTGAGCCCCTGCCCGCCAGCTACTTCGGCCTTATAAAGCGGATGGTAAATGCATGTCCGCGGCTTGAAGTTATCAAGCGATCTGTTTGCATTGAGGGTGCCCGTCGGGCCTTTGCCCGTGCGAAGATGCATAGGGCCAAGCTGGATGCAGAGAAGCTGGTGAAGGATGGACCGCCAGAGGGCAAGGTGCATCGCTACCCCAAAAAATATTATGACGGCGTTATAAAAGGCGCTCGCCTCATGGCCGATGAATGTACCAAGGACACAATCTTTGAGTGAATGTACTTATGTCGTCTTTGTAATATTAAAACAAATTTGTTTGCGCTATATGGCGCTTTGTTGATTTAAAATATTACCTTCTGTGCGGCTGTTTATAAAATTCTGAAAGTAAGCCAGTCGTCGGCTTCCGCCCCCATGTAACTAGTACCAGGGTGTTCATGGAAAACCCAGACAACTCTTTATCCAAATTTTGGTCCTTGAAGGAGGTGTTTGGCGAGCGAATAAGGCAATCGGACTATGCGGCTTTATAACTCTCACTTAGCCATAGAAGTCTACAATTTTAAATTTCGGTGAAGCCCCTAGAATTCGGAAAGCCGAATTGGGGCGCTACACACGCCTAAATCGGACAAGGCCGATTCCTCGCCTGAAGCGGAAAAAATATTTAAGGACTTAAGACCTCTCAAATAGCGACCAGCTGTCGCCGCATCATGATAGTCAGTTTTCGGCTTTCTCTACTGAGGTGCTCATCCGGAAGAACCGGGACACAATCGCAGTAGTTCTCCCTGCGCTACCTTAGCCGATATAACGGAACATAAGGTACCAAAAAAGGGAGCCGGGCAAACCCAACTATTCGCCCAAGACATGATTCGGAGCTGATGCATATAATGCTATAAGTTCGGGGTGCTGCACTGTCGAAAGTGTTCGGACTTATCTTGCCGTATTAGGGGGCACCATAAGAAGCCCCTGGCAAACTAAACATACCAAAGTGTACGGATTCAATATTAAATAAACATTTATAGGAAAAATGTGAAGATAGGAATGATAAGCTGACGCTATATATTGTTTCCCATTGTGAAATAATACGTCCGAGCGTATGTGTACAATTAATGCGTTAAGCAGAATCAAATAGGACTATATGACATGTCCTATCCAAGGGCGGGCCGCAAGCAGCTATGCAAAACAGGTATAATGATCATTGACATATACCACCTGGGTATTCCCTTTGTGCGCAAAGCCTTTTGCCTCCTTGGTTTTCCCTCCTGTGATAAGTCCAATGATCCGGCTCTCTAAAGAGGTTGCCCGAAAGTAGGGTCCTGAAAGAGAAAGAAGGTTATTAAAGTATGTTGCGGCTGAACCGCACTGTTGACCGCATCACCATTGCGCCTCCTCCTATGCCCATGGTATTTTGAGTGTGTAATTGTGTACACGCAACACAAATGCTGCCTAAATGGGGCTAGGGCGGAGGCCGGACTGCTAGTCGCGCTCTTGGCATGCCTGGCGATCCTGTTGCAGGGTACTCCGGACTCGCTTAATGCTGTTCGGGGTTGTTGTCGCCGGATTGGTGGTTTGCCGGAGAAGGCTGCTTTGTACTTCTGCCGCGAGGGCCACAGTGTGCTCTTCTGTATGGAGAGAGCGGTCTGTGTTGCCATTGACTGTTATAACCCCGCGAGGTCCTGGCATCTTGAGCTTGAGGTATGCGTACTGTGGTACCGCGTTGAATGGAGCGAATGCGGTTCGTCCAAGTAGTGCATGATAGCCACTACGGAAAGGGACGATATCAAAGATTAACTCCTCGCTTCGGAAGTTAACTGGGGATCCGAAGACCACTTCCAGTGTTATGGAGCCCGTACAACGGGCCTCTACTCCTGGAATTACACCTTTGAAGGTGGTTTTGGTGGGCTTGATCCTTGAAGGATCGATGCCCATTTTGCGCACTGTGTCCTGATAAAGTAGGTTCACGCTACTGTCACCGTCCATAAGGACTCACGTGAGGTGGAATCCGTCAATGATTGGGTCTAGGACCAATGCGGCTGAACCGCCGTGACGCATGCTGGTAGGGTGATCCCTACGATCAAAAGTGATCGGGTAGGCTGACCATGGGTTGAACTTTGGGGCGACTGGCTACATCGCATAGACGTTCCTTAGTGCTCGCTTTCGTTCCCGTTTCGGAATGTGGGTGGCATAGATCATATTGACCGTTTTCACCTGGGGAGGAAATTTCTTCTGTCCCCCCATGTTCGGACGCCGGGGCTCCTCGTCATCGTTGTTGTGCAGCCCCTTGTCCTTGTTTTCGGCATTAATTTTGCTAGCTTGTTTGAACACCCAGCAATCTGTGTTAGTGTGATTTGCTGGCTTATCAGGGGTGACGTGAATTTGGCACGAGCGATCAAGTATGCGGTCCAGACTGGAGGATCCCTGATTGTCTCTTTTGAATGGGTTTTGAACGGCTTTTTCCGCTAACCGGATTTTGAGCCACTGAATTCAGCGTTGACTGCCGTGTCTTCAGTGTTGTCGCTATTGTTCCGATGCTTATGTCTGTTGCGCCGTGGCTTGCCGTTGTTGTCGTGGACATTCTGAAGTGTCGGAGTTTATTGGCGTGGTGCTACTGCGAGCCAACCAGCTGTCCTCGCCCGCGCAAAAGCGGGTCATGAGTGTCGTGAGGGCCGCCATGGACTTCGGCTTTTCCTGGCCGAGGTGTCAGGCGAGCCACTCGTCGCGGATATTATGCTTAAAGGCCTCCAAGGCTTCTGTGTCCGAACAATCGACAATTTGGCTCTTTTTAGTTAGGAACCGAGTCCAGAATTTCCTGGCTGATTCTCTGAGCTGTTGGGTAATATGACTCAAGTCATCAGCATCCGGTGGTCGCACGTACGTGCCCTGGAAGTTGTCGAGGAATGCGTCCTCCAGGTTTTCCCAACTGCTGATGGAATTTGCCAGCAGGCTATTTAGCCAGTACCGGGCCGGTCCTTTGAGTTTAAGGGGAAGATACTTGATGGCATGTAGATCATCACCGCGGGTCATGTGAATTTGGAGAAGGAAATCGTCGATCCATACTGCGGGGTCTGTTGTGCCATCGTATGATTCAATGTTTACGGGTTTAAACCCTTTTGGGAATTCATGATCCATCACTTCGTCAGTGAAGCAGAGGGGGTGTGCGGCGCCTCTATGCCGGGCTATGTGGCTACGCAGTTTGAACAAGTCTGACTGGCTATGTTCGGCCCGGCCGGACTTGTTGATAGTGTATCCGGCATGACGATCATCGTCACGTGTTGGGGCGCGTCCCCGCGATCCGTAGATCGATCTTGGCTGTCCTTCCTTGTTTTCCAGTACGTCTCGCAGGTCCTGCCTATGGCCCAGGGCCGTAGTGTATTGGCATGGGGGTGCGGGCTGGTATTCGGGCTGATATGCCATTTTATCTCGGCCACGAGGTGGTCGGTCAGCCTCATCCTGTGCTGGTAGTATAGGCTCCTCCTCAAGTTGAGGTAGCAACTTGTGCTTTGGGTAACCTTTGGTGTGGCACTCGAGTCCATATTCCTCGGCTGCCAGGACTTTAGTCCATCTTTCTGTGAGCAGATCTTGATCAGCTTAGAGCTGCGGCTGCTTCTTTTTCAGGCTCCTCGCGGTGGCCATAAGCCGGCGCTTGAAGCGCTCCTGCTCTATGGGATCCTCAGGCACGCCGAATTCGTTGTCGCCGAGGCTCATCTCGTCTTCGGAGGGGGCATGTAGTTGTCCTCCTCCGGGTATCCATTCGTCGCCTGTTCGTCTCGGCAGACCTGCCCGTCTTCCTGTTCGGCCTGCTCGAAGGCGGGCTGATCAGGGTTTTATTCATCTTCGGCACCATCCGGATTGTTTTCGTCTCCTGTGCTGGTATTGCCGTGGCGGGGCTTGGAGCGGCGTTGATGACGCCCATGCTTTTCTTTCTTCCTTGAGGGGTTATCCTCCATTGCCTCATCGCCATTGGTTTCTTTCGGAGTGTCCACCATATATATATCATACGAGGAGGTGGTTGTCCAGCTCCCCGTGGGTGGTGGTTCCTGTTCTTCTCCTACATTGTCGTCCACACCTTCGATGTATTTAGAGTCGAAGTCAAGCACGTCGGTCAAATCATCGACAGTGGCAATGAAGTGGGTGGTGGGTGGGCAACGAATTCCCTCGTCGCCTGCTTCCCACTCGAGCCGGACATAGTTCGGCCAAGAATCTCCTGACAAAGAGAGAGACTTTAATGAGTTCAGCATGTCGCCAAAGGGCGAGTGCTGGAAGATATCCGCAGCGGTGAACTCCATTACCGGAGCCCAACCAGATTCGGCAAGCTCGAGAGCGCGTGGTCTGGAACCTATAGCCGGACATGTGTCCGGAGGTCCGGTGACACAGACTTGCTTGGGGGTGGAGTCCGTGTTCGGCTCTACCGCCAAAGAGTGTGCGACCTCCGGGGCGGGGTCTATCCACCCGTCCTCAGACGATGTGATATGTCCCGGATTTAGGTCCGGGGCTCCTGCAGGTGCGATATCCTGAGTATTGTCCGACAGCAGGTCTAAGCTGTGCTCATCGTGACTGTTCGGCGCTCCTAGCGTGGGCCCGAATCCGTCGAAGATCAAGTCTCCACGGATATCGGCCGTGTAATTCAAGTTTCTGAACCTGACCTCATGGCCAGGGGCGTAGCTGTCGATCTGCTCCAGATGGCCAAGCGAATTGGCCCGCAGTGTGAAGCCGCGAACACGAAGATCTGTCCAGGGAGAAAAGTCTCACCCTGGACCGCGTTGTTGCTGATGATTGAAGGAGCCATCGAGCCTTGCAGCAACGACACAGAGGAACTCTAAATGAAAGCACCATTGTCGGTGTCAAAACCGGCGGATCTCGGGTAGGGGGTCCCGAACTGTGCGTCTAAGGCTAATGGTAACAGGAGGTAAACCCTACTTCCTGCTTGATTGATCTTGGTGATATGAGTATTACAAGAGTAGATCTACCACGAGATCATAGAGGCTAAACCCTAGAAGCTAGCCTATGATGATTATGATTGGCCTTCCACGGACTAAACCCTCCGGTTTATATAGACACCGGAGGGGGCTAGGGTTTACACAGAGTCGGTCACAAAGAAGGAGATCTAACATCCGGACCGCCAAGCTTGTCTTCCACACAAAGGAGAGTCCCATCTGGACACGGGACGAAGTCTTGAGTCTTGTATCTTCACGGTCCTACAGTCCGGCCAATGTATATAGTCTGGCTGTCCGGATACCCCCTAATCCAGGACTCCCTCACCCGCGTGGAGCGATGTTTGACCTCATGAGGGAGAACCTCTTCTGCTCCGTAGACGAGGAAGAATGGGGTCTCGCCCGTTGGCTTGGTGGCGGTGGTGCGGATGGACCATAGCACGGACTGGAGTTCGTTGTGCCAGCCCCTGCCGCAGGCCTCGAGCTTCTTCTTGAAGGTCCTGGTCTTGAGACCTCTCAGGACCTCCGCGTTGGCGCGTTCGGCCTGGCCATTGCTCTAGGGGTGTGCCACCGAAGCGTAGCAGATCTGCGTTCTAAGGTTAGCACAATATGTCTTGAAGAGATTGCTAGTGAACTGCGAGCCGTTATCAGTGATAATGCGGTTGGGGACCCTAAACCGGCTCACGAGACCCTTGATGAACTTGACCGCGGAGCCGACTGGGTTGGTGCGGACGACTTCTACTTCTGCCCACTTGGTGAACTTGTTGATGGCAACGTAGAGGTAGCGGTAGCCCCCAGGCGCTCGAGGGAATGGGCCCAAGATATCCAGCCCCCAGACCGCGAAAGGCCACGAGAGCGGGATGGTCTGGAGGCCCTGAGCCGGCTGATGAATCTGGTTGACGTGGAATTGATAGGCCTCACATGACCTCACCAGCTCAGTCGCGTCGTTGAGTGTCGCAGGCCAGTAGAATCCGCTGCGAAACACCTTGCCGGCGAGGGTCCCTGACAACGAGTGGTGCCCGCAGTCCCCGTCGTGTATGTCGGCCAGCAGCTCTCTCCCTTGCCCCCTGGAGATGCAACGCAGGGAAATGTCATTTGTCCGCTTCCTGTATAACTCACTGCCCCAGATGCAGTATGTCGTGGCCTGTCGGGCCACACGCTCCACGTCCTCCTCCTCTTCTGGCAACGTCCCTTGCGTCAGGTATTCCTTGAATTCCTTGGTCCATAACCCTTCCTGAGGCTCGAGCACCAAGAGCAAGCGCGCTCCCGAGGTCGGGCCGCAGACCGGGGCTCCCGAGGCAGGTGGTTGAGGGAGCTCCTCCCGAGGCAGCGCTGTTCTTGAGAGTGGCGGTGTTGCTGATGGTTTGAAGAGCCGCCCCTCGAAGACGCCAGGCTCTTGGGGTAGCCGCTTGGATGCTCTTCTCACAATGTCGTCGGCTTCCTTGTTGGTGCCACGGGGCACATGCTGCAATTCCAGGCCCAAGAACTGTTTCTCCATCTTACACACCTCCGCGAGGTACGCTTCCATGTGCTCGTCCTTCGGCTCATATACTTTGTTGGAGAAGTTGACGAGGAGCTACGGGTCGCCCTTGATGGTGAGACGCCTCAAACCCCAGGCCACCGCAACCTTGAGGCCAGCTATGAGGCCCTCGTACTCTGCTATGTTATTGGAGACCTTCTCGCCCTGCAGGAAGCAGAGCTGAACGGCGTAGCAGAGCTTGTCCTGGGTGGTCGAGATAAGCACTGCTCCAGCCCCCGCGCCCTGACGTGAGAACACGCCATCGAAGTACATGACCCAGCCGTCCGGCGCTTCGCTCCCTGGAGATAGGGATTAGCTCTCGCCTGCTTCGAGCTCTGGGGCGTTGGTCCATTCTACCGCAAAGTCTACGAGCGCAGCCCCCTTGATGACCCTGGTCGTGCTGAACTCCAAGTAAAATGCTTGCAGCTCGATGTTCCATTCAGTGACTCGTCCGGCAGCATTGGGGCTCCTGAGCACTCTTTCCAGCGGGTAAGGCGAGACGACCTTGATGGGGTGACCCTGGAAGTAGTGGTGCAGCTTGCGCGAGGCCACCAGGAGCGCGAGCAGGATCTTCTGAGGCATGGGGTATCGTGCGCTTGCATCTCGTAGCACTGTGCTGACGAAGTACACCGGGTGCTCGACGAGGGCGGGAGAGGTTTTGGAGTCTTCAGCTCCTGGGGGTTGAGGTGTCTCTTTGGGGTCTTTGGCTTCAGGGGCTTGGCAGCCTACCGAAGCAGCCGCCGCTTCAGGAGCATCGCCTTGGTGCCGCGCCGCTTCGTCTAGCCTAGTGGTTCCATTTGGCGGTCCCTTGACCTGGCACTCTTCTCTGAGGACCACCAGTGCTGCACTGGCAGAGTGGGGCGTGGCAGACAGGTAGAGCACCAAGGGCTCGAGAGGTCGAGGTGCCACCATCTCTGGCGGGTTGGTCAGGTATCTCTTGAGGTCTTGAAACGCTTGGTCGGCCTCCGGAGTCCACTCGAATGGGCCCTTCTTCTTCATCAGCTTGAAGAACGGTAGGGCGCGCTCTCCCATCTTGGAGAAGAAGCGCCCCAATGCAGTCACACGACTAGCAAGCTTCTACATCTCCTTGAAGGTCTGTGGTGGACTCATGTCTTCGATTGCCTTGACCTTCTTTGGGTTCGCCTTGATCCCTCTATGGGACACGAGGAAACCCAGCAGCTTGCCGGAAGGGACGCCAAAGACGCATCTCTCTGGACTGAGCCGTAAGTCCACTCGGCGCAGGCTTTCGAAGGTCTCCTCCAGGTCTTGAATTAAAGTCCTCGCCTCCCGAGACTTCACCACAATGTCGTCGACGTAAGCTTCAGCGTTCCTTCTGAGTTGCCGGCCCAGGGCGATGTACATCAGTCGCTGGAAGGTCGCGCCCGCGTTGGGTAGCCCGAACGGCGTGCAGGTGTAGCAGTATACCCCACACGGGGTAAGGAAGGTCGTCTTCTCGACATCTTCTACTACCATCTTGATCTGGTGGTAGCCTGAGAACGTATCCAGGAAGCACAGCAGGTCGCACTCGGTAGTGGGATCGACGATTTGGTTAATGCATGGAAGCGGGAACGTATCCTGGGGGCAGGCCTTGTTGAGGTTGGTGAATTCGACACACATGCACTCCTTTCCGCCTTTCTTGGGCACAACGACGGGATTCGCCAACCATTCAGGGTACCAGACCTCACGAGTGACACCTGCTGCCTCCAGCTTGCTGGTTTCTTGGACGATGAAGGACTGCTTCTCCGTGGACTGCCGCCGCGCCCTCTACTTCACAGGGCGTACATTGGGGCACACCTTCAGGTGATTCTCAATCACCCCTCTTGGAACCCCTACCAGCTGATCGGGCTCCCAGGCGAATACTTCCTTGTTTGCGCGCAAGAACTTCACTAACGTCTCCTCTTGATCAGAGTCGAGGTTGGCGCCTATGGCGAAGGTGGCCCCCGAGGACCCATCTTCCTCGACCGGCACCTGCTTGGTTTCCGCCCGGTCTTGAGTGAACAACTGCTTCTTCTTGGTTGGTGCAGCTTTTTTATCCCCGGAGGTGCCTGTGTCAGCTGGTTGCGCCGCCGCGGTAGTCTTGTGGGTAAGCTTGAGTACCGTCAGAGCCTCCTTAGTGTCCCCCACTATGGTGAGGACGTCCTTGCTCCTAGGCATCTTCATGAGGTTGTAGGCCGGATGGGTCGCCGCCATGAACTAAGCCAGAGCTGGGTACCCGAGAATAGCGTTGTACGGGAGGCCGATGTGGGTGATGTCAAAGTCGATCAACTCAGTGCGGTAGTTGTCGCGGGTGCCAAAGGTCACGGGAATATGGATCTTCCCCAGGGGCTGGAGGAGCCGCTGCCGACGCCGGAGAAGGTCTTGCCGGGGCGGAGCCGCTCAAGTGGTACATGGAGGAGGCTGAAGGCCTCCACCGAGAGCACGTTAAGGCCGGTGCCGCCGTCGATGAGGGTCTTGGTGAGGGCTACGTGGCAGATGGTGGGCGCAAAAAGCATTGGGAGCACGCCCGAGCCGATGGTGGTGATGGGGTGATCTCCCGAGTCGAAGGTCAGGTCGGCCTTGGGCGCCACCCAACCCGGGGGAGCCCCCTACCGCGCGGAGACGGCGCTGATCTGGGAAAGGAACGGCTTGACGTGGCGATCCGAGGGCGCTGCCTATGAGCCGCCGAGGAGGGCCGCGACCGCGTTGGGTGCCGGTGCCGCGAAGCGCGCGGCAAAGAGATCGCGCAACTCCTCCCAAGATGCCACCCTGTATCCGGGGAGGTTGAGCAGCCAGGCGCGTGGCACGCCAGTGAGGGCCATGGGAAGCCAGTTGGCCATGACCTTGTCGTCGCCCCCAGCCTTGAGGACGGCCTCCTCGTATGCCAGCAGGAAAGCCACCAGATCCGCCGCGCCGTCGTTGCATGGTGGCATCTTCGGCTTGAACTTGGGCGGCACTTCGCCTGTCGTAAGGTGGGGGCCAAGGCTCGGAGCCCCCTGGGCCCGCCGCTGACATCGGTCATCGAAGCGGGAAGCGCAGCGCTTGCCATGGGGGCGAAGCGAGATGGTGGCGAAGCGAAGATCAACAGAATGAAAGCTCTGGCGCACCCCTACCCGGCACGCCAAATGTCGGATTTCGGGTTCGGGCAAAACCCTTGAGGTTCGAACACAGGGGTGCGCGCGAAGATTTCCCCCTACCTAATCACGCCCTCACCCTCACCGTGATCTCGAAGCCTAGCTCGACGAACTCACAACACAAGAGACACAAGATTTATACTGGTTCGGGCCACCGATGTGGTGTAATACCCTACTCCAGTGTGGTGGTGGTGGATTGCCTCTTGGGCTGATGATGAACAGTAAAAGGGAAGAACAGCCTCCTGAGGAGAGTGTTCTTGTGCTTGGTGTATGAGTGTAAGGATGGCCTAGTCCAAGATGACCTGCCTCCTATCACTACAAAAAAAAGACACATCCGTGACATATTGGGCCAAACGATTTTTTTTCTATCGTACATATGACACTTCTATGACGATAATTTTGACAAACCCCGGTATCATCATAGATGTGGTGGGCTCCTACTTCTATGACAAAAAATCATGACAGAAAATGGGCTTTTCGTCCTGGGCGGGCCGGAGATGCAGCTGCATGACATTCTTTGGGCCGTCCATGACGGAAAAAACGTGGTAGAAGCAAGGGCGAGGAAAATTTCGGGGAGTTCCTGGTTATGGTGGGTGGTCGGGGGCCGAGCGATGCGCGTTTCTCTCGTACACATACGCGCGTGTGTGCGGGGCGTTGGCTCTAACTGAACCCGAGAGAGGCATTGGGCTCTAACTGAACCCGAGCGATTGCACTGCAGGATACGCGTTGCTGAACCCGGGCGATCAATCGATGGCTGTTAACTGAACCCGATCGAGCGATTCCTTCGCTACTGCTGCTAACTGAAGTGGATCGATTGGATGAACAGTGAGCGTTGCGGGGGGGGGGGGGGGGTTGGATGAATAGTGAGCGGTGGGGGTGGATGTAGGACCCCGTGGCGTTGCCTCCTAATGAACAGGACGACCCCGTGGTGTGGAGGGATGGATGAACAGTAGACGGTGGAGGGGTGCCCGTGGAGGGGTGGTTGAACAGTAGACGGTGGAGTAGCGCGTGGTGGAGGCTGGATGAACCGGAGCCCGTGGAGGCTGGAGGAGGACGACGGTAGCCCGTGGAGGCTGGAGGAGGTCAATGGTGGAGATGAACAATATCCCGTGGAGTCCTGTTTTGCGGTACGCCACACCCCTCCCGATGAACAGGACCCCCGTTTCGACCATAGCGCTCCAACACAAGTCCGTTTTGTCCATTTTGCGGTACGCCACACCCCTCCCGATTAACAGGACCCCCGTTTCGACTGTAGCGCTCCAACACAAGTCCGTTTCGTCTGTTTTGCGGTACGCCACACCCCTCCCGATAAACAGGACCCCCGTTTCGACCGTAGGAGGTCCGTTTCCTCCATTTTGCGGTACGCCAGACCCCTCCTGATGAACAGGATCCCGTTTCGAACATGGCCGGTTGAACACAAGGCTGTTTCTTCGTTCTGCGGTACGCCAGGCCTCGTTTCCATCACCTGTTCCGTCCAAGCCCTCCAAGCCCTCCCGATGAACACGATGACGCATTCCGTTCCGACCCAGCTGGTTGGCTCCCCATGAACACGGCGACAACGTCGTTTCTCCGTTCCGACCCAGCCATGTACACGAGTCCTGGCCGTACGTATGCGCGAGTAGGCGTTCGAGACCCCTCCCATATGTACGTACGTGGCCGTATTTTCTTTCTTGCACCCTGGCCATTGTACGTACGTGTACATGCTACATGCGCGCCTCTACTACGACACGTGCGCGCCTCTACTACGACACATGCGCGCCTCTACATCCACCAGTATGTACGTACACGTTCGCGACCAGAATGACAACGCTACGTATGCTTTGACCAGGTGGGTCCAGACTATCAGGCACTTCCTTGCGTGCGAAGATGTAGCTGGTGGGTCCCAGCAGTTAGGGGGGTGAATTGTTTTTTTCTTTTGCCCGGACGCACTTCCTTGCGTGCGAAGGTGTAGCTGGTGGGTCCCAGCAGTCAGGGGGGAAATGTTTTTTTTCATGAAATACGGTGGCCCGTCCGGTGGGTCCCTGTTGTCAGGTGGAGGAATCATTATTTTCCGCGTAATAAGGAGGCACTTCCTTGCTGCGGCCGTGGACCCAGCTGTCAGCCTCTCCACGTACAGTCCACGTCTGATGGAAGTCGTTCCTTGACCATGTTGACCACGCTGCGCCGAGAGCACCAGGGCGGTGGACGACGGCGAGGCCTAGGAAGGGGACGACGCGGAGCCGGGGAAGACGCGGCGGTGGATGCCCACGCGGAGAGGAGTATGAGGGTTCACTCATTCGGCTGCGGTGTGAGGCTGCCGTCACCATAGGACCTGTCCAGCGGTGGGAATAGTAGGGGGCGGTGAGGCCTCCGCGGCAGCACAGCCGGCCACGTGAGGCAGGAGCAGGCGGCACGACCGGCGCTCCTTTGGGCAGCTGGAGCAAGAAGACCAGAGGTTGAAGAAGCACTAAGGTCGTTGGATGGACATCGTACGGTCAGTGGAGCTAGAATCGTTCATATTGACTAAGTTGACAAAGCCCTTCGTCCCCGTCAACTTAGTAGGCCCACAAGTCAGCCTCCCACCAAGGTGGGTCCTAGCTAGCTGGGGGAGTATTCATTTTTTGTGCGTAATAAGGAGGCACTTCCGGTGGGTCTGAGCTGACAGCGGGGGAACGTTTTTTTTCGCGAAATACGGTGGCCCATTTGGTGGGCCCCAGCAGTCAGGGGGGAAACATTTTTTCGCGAAATAAGGTGGCCCGTCCTGTGGGTCCCTGCTGTCAGGTGAAGGAATAATTATTTTGCGCGTAATAAGGAGGCACTTCCTTGCGGCCGCCGTGGACCCAACTGTCAGCCTCTCCACGTACAGTACTCTTCTGATGGAAGTCGGTCATTGACCATGTTGACCACGCTGCATCGAGAGCACCAGGGCAGTGGACGACGGCGAGGCCTAGGAAGGGACGACGTGGAGCCGAGGAAGACGCAGCAGTGGAAGCCCGCGCGGAGAGGAATACGAGGGTTCAGTGGTTCGGCTGCGGTGTGAGGCTGCCGTCGCCGCAGAATAACAGGGGGTGTGGGTGAGTGGAGGGATGGCCTGGCCAACGGTGGGAGTAGTATGGGGGCGGTGAGGCCTCCGCGGTAGCGCTGCCGGCCACGGAAGGCAGGAGCAGGCGACACGACCGGCGCTGCTTTGGGCGGCTGGAGCAAGAAGACCAGAGGTTGAAGAAGCACTACGGCCGTTGGATGGACATCGCACGGTCATTGAAGCTAGAATCGTTTATATTGACTAAGTTGACAAAGCCCTTGGTATGCTCCAACTTAGTAGGCCCACAGGTCAGCCTCCGAAACGGTGCACCCCAGATGTCAGGGGGAGGAATCATTTTTTGGGCGGCCGAAGCTAAGAATATCCGAGATTGAAGAAGAAGCACAACATCCGTTGGATAGACATCTAACGGCCACTGCTGCTAGAACCGTGTGTTGACTATAATAAGTTGACAAAGCCTTGCATATGCGTCAACTTATTTTTCTAGGGGACGCGTCACTTAGTAGGCCCACAAGTGTGTGGCAGAGAACTTATAGCCCATTTGCGATTTGTAAGAATGAACAACCCATTTTTGAATTCTAATGGAATTTACTACATCCCATTTACAGTTTGTTAAAAGTGCAGCCCATTTTCTAGCTAGGACAACGATTAATAATTTCAACCAACCATTGAAGATAGATTTCCATAAAATTTCCCACATTTTGATGGGATCCGAAATATTTTTATCCCAAAATTTCTAGTCAGATTAAATATAAATTTGTATTACGTAAAAATCCAACGAAACATTCCACACACAACAATGAAAATTTAAGATTTTCAAAATCCCTAAATAATATTTTATAAACTAATTTCATGTTTGGTGCATTTTTTATAGTTACTGCCCAGTTTTTATAATTACATCCCATTTATTATTTTTAAAGCCCATTTTCCTGTTAAGCCTAATGCATCCCTCCTAGGAAAGATTTGCAGCCCAGCGGGGCGGAGAATAACAAGTTGACCTTGCCTGGGTATTCCTCAAAAAACGTATAGCTGGGCTAGCCATTTTCATCTTGAAAAAATTAGTATTTGGGATGGATATCTGGCCTGGGCTAGACGGGCCACAGCCCGCCCAGTTAATACCCTGCTCTCCTCTAAACAACAGCGAAATCATCGCCAAGAAAAACTCTACAGTGCTCACGCCTCAAAAACACAAATACTGCTCGAGCTGCTTGGTCCCAGCAGTCGGCCGCACCTTGTGCAATTCTCTCGTTTATATTGACTTCATAGGTTGACAATGGTGTGGGACCGTGATGTCAGGAAACCAGGAGAAAGCAAAAAAAATATAGTTGTACATAATAAGGAGGCACTTGTGTATGTACGGCTATGGCCCTAGTGGGTCCCTAGTGTCATCCAGTCAAAATAAAGTCATCTCCTGAATCCTCATGTTCGTTGACGATGTTAACAATGCTCAGCGCCATGGCGAGCGCAACAACTCGAAGGACGACGGAGCCCTACGGATGGTCTGATACAGCGCCCGTTGCTCATTCAGGAAGCCAGGATCATCGGACACCTATGAGCACCTTTGAGAAACTGAGACGGCATGAAACAGTAAGGCCGCGCTTGGGAACTTTGGTTTATTTCAAACCTGTATTAACATACAAGTGTAATTTACTCGTCATCGGAAACAATGTGTAAAATACAGGCGTAATGAAACCGAGGGCCCAAGGTCTATAAATGAAACCGGCGGGTTACGCGTGTAAATTGAGAGACCAGTGTATATTTTACGAGCACTGCTATATGGACGACATTACCAGACGATACATGCACGACGTGCGTATCATGCCATCCATGGGCAAGGTTGAAACAGCAGCTAACGACTGGATTAGCAATCATCCGAGGGTCGTTCAGCGTTTTAATCATGTGTGAAGTACTTCCGATATTTTACTAGTTGAAATCGACCAACCAAGCGCTTCGCCCGAGACCATCTGCTTTTATTTACAAGCATCAGTTTTACAAGCGGTTTTGGTTGGAAAACAACGATCCAATCACGGCCTAATATCATGAGTTGGTCGGAAGATCATATGGTTTCACGTCTAACCTACCCGAGTTGTCGTATAGGCTATGAATGAAGCATCAGACGATGAACTTCTTAAGCATGGAAACAACAGAAGAGGATGATCTTCTTAACAAGCAAATCACTGGTGTTAGATCAACGTGCAAAACAATACAAAGCATTATTCTCAGGAGGCACGGTGAACAGCTTGTGATGCCGCATGCCACAACATTCCAAGCTCAACTTTGCAACAAACACAAGGCCTGTCATTACATAGAAAATATTCAGAACAAACTCTTAACACAGGAATATCTCAGCAGAGTAACTATTTACTTCTAAATGAACACAGGAATAGGAAAAAACACTCGACGCTGCTCACAGCAAGGGTGTCCCACTCAAAAATATCAAATGCATGTCTTCTGGCTAACTTCAATGAGCAAATTTTAACAAGGTTTTCCAATTCCAATATATTAAACTAACGTCTTCTTGCTAACATCAATGATTAAACTTTGACAAGCTTTTCCCATTCAAATATGTAATGCCTAAGATCGTGGAGTCCTGTCGTAGCTTCATGTACTTGTTTGGGCACTTTTTGCCCAGGGCACTCCACGTGTTGTTAAATTGGCAATGCTCTCTGCAGACTAGTCATGTCACCAGCATCTAATAATACTCTGTAAAGCTTCTCGGTCATTCCTTCTGTAATGTAGCGCAAATAGTGGCTGCTTCTTTTTGTAAAGTGGAACGACCAACTGGACCCAGTAATGCAGCAGTTTGCCTTGGACACATTGGCTCCTTTTGTGCAGTTCAACTAAAATCGAAGTCGGAATAAAACCGAGATTTAATTTTGATATCCATGTAAGCAACAATAGGTATAAGGGAAACAATTACTGAGAAATAACGGTTGATGACTTGTACTCCCAAAAGAAAAGCATCTACTGATCTACTTTATCTAAATGGGAAACAAAGCAGGAGAGTAGCAATTCTCCATCAGTGTGATTCATTCATATTGACTGAGACATTATCTTAACAATGCCTTGTTTCAACATGTATAAAGAACGACAAAACAGAAAAGTACCATTCCTAAAACAATGCAACTGATTCATTTTAACAGAGACATTATCTTAACAATACCTTGGTTAAACATGTAGAAAGAACTACAAAGCAGGATAGTACCATTCCTAACAAGTGTTGCAGTTTTGAACTGAGATTCAGTAGTTAATTAATTCTGAGAGTGGCATTGCTTAATTTTACCAGCGGCATTAGATTAACGAAAAGCATAAGCAGTTCCAGGGGAGAGTGGGCGCAACAACAATATGTGCTTCCATCTACTTATAAAGGGGGTGATGCAGAGTTTGTTGTAACAAAGAAACAAGCATCATGTCTGGGTTGGTCCCATTTTTGTTCACTACTTAATGGGAAAAGACAGCAATACAATAGCTTCAATTCAACATTTATTTAAAACAGTACCAATACAAGTAGCACAACATCTCAAAGCACACTACATAATCATGTGGATGAAGGCCTGTACTGACCTTTCATGAGAACACCAGGATAAAATACGAATCTGCCAACATGAATAGGAAATCCAATCTCGTTTTGTGCAGTTGCACTGAAATCAAGCAAAGTGTTTCGCGAATCGAAGAAAAATGTTGCAATAGCAACAAGTTGAATAGATATCCCTGTTTAAACAGAGGCAAAAAAGGAATCAATTACTGGCTAATAAAGGAGGATGAAACATGCGGCCACAAAAATGGTAATCCCGCCAATCCCTAACAAGTGTTGCAGTTTTGAAATAAGATTTAGTAGTTAATTCTGAGAGTGGCATCAATTACTTGCTTATAAAGGGGGTGATGCTGAATTTGTTGTAATAAAGCAACAAGCATCATGTCTGGGTTGGTCCCATTTTTGTTCACTACTTAATGGGAAAAGACAGCAATACAACAGCTTCAATTCAACATTTATTTAAAACAGTACCAAAACAAGTAGCACAACATCTCAAAGCACACTGCACATCATGTGGATGAGACCAAGATTTGAAACAACTCGCCACGAGGACTGGAAACAAATCTCGATCTCCTTTTGTGCAGTTCCACCAAAATTAAGCAAAGTCACCGGTGTGACATTCAAGTTGAACTGCACAAAACACTCTTAAAACATAAGTGTTTCGAGTAGCGAAGCAAAATGTCGCAATAGCAACAAGTTGAATCGATACCCCTATTTTAACATAGGCAAAAAAGGAAACAATTACTTGCCGATAAAGGAGGATGAAACAAACGGTGACAGAAAGAAGAATTTAACTTATCTTGGATGGAAAACAAAGTAGGATAGTAGCATTTCTAAAATGGTTGCATTGATTCATATTAACAGAGACATTCTCTTGAAAAAACATTCATTAAAAATGTAATTTACTTTTAACAGTGGCATTGCTTCAATTTTCTGGCGGCATTCTTAGATTAACAATAGCAAAAAAAGCTGTATGGGACATGCCAGCACCATGTGCATCCACACGTATAAATGGGTGACGCAGAGCATGTAGCCAAGCAGCATATATGCGTTGGTCCCATATTTGTTCTCCTTGAACCTTTTTCCTATGTGAGGGCAGCAAATCTAGTCCTGCACAAACTACCCGACCCCCCAGTTTCTTTCCCTTTTCAACAAAGAGGTCGGTTCCTTACAGATGTGTGTATTGGGTTACCCCCTTTTTCCCTTTTCGACCACCAAAGCGGATGGATAGCCAGTCTATACTACTTTCTGTCCCTCCTTTCCTCATTGAACCACGTCCTAGATTCTTGCTCCAGCCCACCACACCCTTCTTTCCTCTTTGAACCAAGACCTAGATTCGACTACAAATCGAAAAAGATCCACATGCAGCTAGAGCAACGACGGTTTCAAAGAAACTTATACCTTAGGGTAGTCGGGATGTGGCAAGGCGTGCGGCAGGAGGCCGGATCTGCCCACACTACATACGGCAGCGAGGAAGAAGGGGTCGGTGGCCCTCCTGCACAGGCGCTGGGTGAAAGAGAACAGCGCAGCCGACAGTGGATTGCCTCCCTCGCCGAAGGCGATAGAGTGAACATTGCACCTCCTCCCATTCCCAGTGCGACGGGATACAGACGCCTCCTTCACCAGCTGTGAGGGGGGAGAGAGAGACAAGAGGCCAACGCAGTCTTTTTTAGATCTGGTGAAGAGAGGGTGAGAGACTGTGAATATAGCAAACCCTAGCAAATGAACGCTGAGCCTCCAGCGTGTATACATATATGTAGTGCGGAGAGAGTGTGGAGAGTGCAAACCCTAGCGAACAAGCGCTGAGGCTCCAGCTTATATATATATACTACTGTAGTACGGACTGAGCTCCGGTGCCTTCACTGCCCCTTCTTTTGGCTGTATGACAGGTGAGCCAGCCACATTTTGGGCCCACCTGTCATAAACCCAAAGGCAGGTGCAATAAGTCAATGAAGCTGCGTCCATATAGTACTCTCGTGTAAACGACTAATATATAGTGGAGTGATTTTCTTATTCTCTCCATAACAATCATTTTAAATTGTGTAAGTACGAAATGGAACTCTTTATTTAACGTACAGTGAAGAAAACTACTACTCCCTCCATCTAGGTGACTAAGTCATCTTAGGTTGTGCACCGTGACCAAGGAGGAGGGGAAAACGAGAAACATTAATGTTTATTCGCTAATTAATAGTATTGCATGCAATGAACTAACCACTGCATGTCGTGTTTGATAGTCTCAAGTCATTAAAAGCATGCACACCCTTTATCTCTTATTGGTTGAAATGTCAAGAAACAAAAAACGAGGTAGAAATTAATGCACCGCGCCTAAGTGTTTTGGAATTATTTGGTTTTCATAAGATGACTTACTACACACCTAGACGAAGGGAGTACTACTTCCGATGAACTAACGATCCACGCCCACGCATCCTGGTTGCACTTACTATCATTCACGTGCGGTACACTACCCTCCCTTAAGTGAACAACCACACATGCGCCAAATTATTGGAAACACGTGAGACTGTGTACAAATAAAGAATTTTAATTTCAATTATTGGAAAGGTTTGAGAGTATTACAAAGTTTGACTTTAGTCAAATCTAATATGCGGAGTAAATAAAAATGGAGGGCTACTACGTCCATCCGGGTTTTTAGTCCACACCATTTTTTAAATCCAAGTTAATAGCTGGACAAATAAAATTACAGGGGAGCTGGAGACAAAGTTGTGAGAAGGCTTAGAAATCAATACAAAACTTATGCTCTTAGTACCAACATCAATCCTTCTTCGAGGAAACATTTGGTGCATAGCCAATTGTGTGATAAAATTGCACCAATGTGAAAGACGACTACGTCTCCAACGCAACCAAGGTGAATAGACGAAGGATATCATCTTTGTGCGTAACAAGAAAAGAGCACCGATGGAAGACAACCT
The DNA here is from genome assembly GCF_018294505.1 of Triticum aestivum. Lineage (NCBI taxonomy): Eukaryota > Viridiplantae > Streptophyta > Magnoliopsida > Poales > Poaceae > Triticum > Triticum aestivum. The sequence continues at coordinate 243,920,526 of NC_057807.1, forward strand.
ATTTTTCATTGAAAATCGATCAGCTTTGCCAGCCGACGCAACCATGAGGCGCAACCATGAGCATCGATAGGTCATCGTGGTGATGCATCATCCATTTGGCATCAAGTTTGGGTGAGGCACCTATGAAGTTCGACAAATCCTCACTTTGGTCTGTTTCTTCTCAGTAATCAAGCTCGAGGAAGGAAGAACCACGTGGTAGAGGACAGTGAGGCGGAACAACAATGGCCATCCAATTTTGTGCAGTTCCACTAAAATTGAGGAAGACATGCACGGGTATGGAGATACACATCGCTATTTCCAAAAATATAAAAAATGGATATAGTGTTGTTACAAGATTAGCAACGACATCTCAATTGTCAATAAGAATTAATGAAAAGTACACCAACAAACAGAAGCATCATAATTATCTTGATGGGAACTAAACCAGGATACCCGAGAAAAAAAGCATTTCTTCATTTAACCAGTGATAGTACTACCACCATATGGACAATGACCGCACAACCACCATGTACTTTTTGTCGAAACAACATGTATACCTCCACCGAGGCATAAATTAGGACAACTTTTCGAGTGGCATTTCCTCTATAATAGTACTAGTAGGTGATGTTGGACTAGCCGACGAACCCTAGCTACTATACATGGGGAGCTGGGGACTAGTCGCATAGAAGAAAACCCGCACGCAGCAACCTGGGGAGCTGCACCAGTACAAGAAGTTATACCTCAGGTGGGCGAGATGTCGTTTAGGCGGGCGAGCGGGCGGGATCTTCCCACACGACGGCAGCGAACAAGGGCGCGGAGGATCTTCGTCTGCGCCAGTGCTGGCTCGGAGAGGGCGGTGCGCATCGGCTTCCTACGTCGCCAACGGCGACAACGTCAACGCTGCACCTCCTCACCTTCCGCATCGGACGGGATTCAGCCGGATCTGTGACCACCGGTGAGGAGAGAGATAGAGTGGACACTGTCATCTTATTTTGATATGGAGAGTGTCGGTGTCAAAACCGGCGGATCTCGGGTAGGGGGTCCCGAACTGTGCGTCTAGGAGGATGGTAACAGGAGACAAGGGACACGATGTTTTTACCCAGGTTCGGGCCCTCTTGATGGAGGTAAAACCCTACTCCTGCTTGATTGATATTGATGATATGGGTAGTACAAGAGTAGATCAACCACGAGATCAAGGAGGCTAAACCCTAGAAGCTAGCCTATGGTATGATTGTTATGTGTCCTATGGACTAAAACCCTCCGGTTTATATAGACACCGGAGAGGGCTAGGGTTACACAGAGTCGGTTACAATGGTAGGAGATCTACATATCCATATCGCCAAGCTTGCCTTCCACGCCAAGGAAAGTCCCATCCGGACACGGGACGAAGTCTTCAATCTTGTATCTTCATAGTCTTGGAGTTCGGCCAATGATGATAGTTCAGCTATCCGGACACTCTCTAGTCCAGGACTCCCTCAGTAGCCCCTGAACCAGGCTTCAATGACGACGAGTCCGGCGCGCATATTGTCTTCGGCATTGCAAGGCGGGTTCCTCCTCCGAATAATTCATAGAAGATTTTGAACACCAGGATAGTGTCCGGCTCTGCAAAATAAATTCCACATACCACCGTAGAGAGAATAATACTTACACGGGTTCAATCTGCTGACGTACTTCGTGGTATGACGTCATGCCACGGCCAAGCCTTTATTCGAATCATTTTTATTGTTCCACCTCAGCGTGTTTAGCGAAGCGGTTTCCTTGGCACGTCTTGTCGAAGCAGAGATCGTGTCCCCTTATTCCGGGATTCTCATCAATACGGACGTGGGTAACCCAACCTTGCCCGTTGGCACGCCCCCTCCATCGAAGGCGAGTCCCAGACGGTCACGGGGACGGCTCTTGGTATTCTACCCCTTTATAATGAGACCAAGGCCCGTTCCTTTTCTTCAATCTCAATCGAATCCACCCCTCGCCTCGAGTTCCAACACCTAAGGTTCCAGATTCAGGCGCTTCGGACCTTTAACAATGTCCGGCTCCGACCTACAGGGCCGGTGGATGCCCTCTTCCGTCACGGAAGAAGACGTGCCAAAGTTGAGAGACGCCAGGTACCTAACCTGCAAGATTTCGCATAGGCTGCCCGCCCGAGGGAAAGTCATTCCCACTCCCGAGCCTGGTGAGAGCGTCGAGTTTGTGTCTCACTTCCGTCGGGGTTTAGGCTTCCCGATGGACCCCATCGTGAGGGGGCTCATGTTTTATTATGGGCTGGAATTCCATGACTTGGCTCCGGAGTCCATCCTCCATATCTCATCGTTCATCGTTGTCTGTGAAGCCTTCCTCCGCACTACCCCTCACTTCGGGTTGTGGCTCAAGACCTTCAACGTGGAGCCGAAGATGATGGAGGGGCGACAGGCAGAGTGTGGAGGGGCAGTTATAAGCAAGAGGGGCGATGCTCCATGGCCCGAGGGTTCTTTTCAAGAATGAACGAGCGAACCATTCGTTAAAACGAACGAGCGAACGGGCATTCGCTAAATAACTAAACCAAAAAAATGATAAACCGATCTATATAAAAAAAATAAACCGGGTTCCTAAAAAAACCCGAAGGTTTTCTCTTGAAAACCGAGGCGGCGACGAGGACTATCTCCGGCGGGTCAACGGTGGTGGCGGCGGGTCAATAGTGGCGGCGACGGTCGGCTCCGGTGGGGCGGGCGGCTCCGGCGGCGGCGGGGTTCGGCGGCAGCGGCGGATCAGGCGGCGGCGGTGAGGGCAGCGGGCGGCGGCGGTGGCGCTAGGGTTCGGCGGCGACGGCACTAGGGCTGGGCTGGGGGCGGCGGTGGGCTTCGGGGACAGGGGCCGGTTTATAAAGCCCCCCGGGGCGATGTCCCGCTTGGGTACGGCCCGGAGTCGGTTCCTCTCTTTTAAAAAAACATTACGCGCAAAAAAACAATCAAAAGAAATACTAAACGGACTCCAAAAATCCCAAAATAAATTTTGCCCGACTTCTAAAATCAAGACGGACAATATGAACATTTATTTGGGGCCTAAATGCAATTTTGAAAAACACGCATTTTCCTAAATTCAAATAAAATAGCAATAAACTCCAAAATAAAATCTTATTTGATATTTTTATTAAATCTTCAATATTTCTTTATTTTGGGAAAGTCATTTTATTCCCTCTCTCATATTTTCATAATAGAAATAATTGAAGATAAAATAAATAAAATCAAATGATCCTATTTTCAAAATTTGAGAAAACTCAAATATGAAAATAATGAAATCTCCAACTCTCTCCGCGGGTCCTTGAGTTGCGTAGAATTTCTAGGATCGAGCCAAAATGCAATAAAATATGACATGCAAAGATGATCTAATGTATAACATTCCAAATTGAAAATTTGGGATGTTACAAACCTACCCCCCTTAAGATGAATCTCGCCCTCGAGATTCGGGTTGGCTAGGAAATAGGTGAGGGTGGTCCTTCAGTAGATCTTCCTCTCGCTCCTAGGTGGCTTCATCCTCGGTATGGTGGCTCCACTGAACTTTGCAAAACTTGATAACCTTGCTGCAGGTGACTCGACTGGCATACTCAAGAATCTTGACTGGTTTCTCCTCATAGGTCAAATCACTATCCAATTGAATCGCTTCCAGCGGCACTGTATCACTTAGCGGTATATCAGCCATCTCTGCGTGGCACTTCTTCAACCAGGAAACATGGAACACATCGTGAACTCCTGACAATCCTTTGGGCAATTCCAACTTGTAAGCAACTTCTCCCATACGCTCCAAAACTTTGTATAGTCCCACAAAACGTGGCACTAACTTTCCCTTAACTCCAAAGCGCTTAACTCCTCGAAGTGGAGATACACAAAGATAAACTCTGTCTCCGACTTTGTAAACGGTCTCCTTACGTTTAGAATCTGCGTAGCTCTTTTGCCTGGACTGGGCTACCTTGAGCCTATCGCGAATCAACTTCACCTTCTGTTCAGACTCCTTAATCAAATCTGGTCCAAACAACTGGCGGTCTCCAACTTCATCCCACGATAATGGGGCCCTTCACCTCCTTCCGTACAAGGCTTCGAAAGGGGCCATCTTCAAACTGGATTGATAACTGTTGTTGTAAGAGAACTCTGCATATGGCAAATTGTCGTCCCAACTAGATCCATAATCTAGCGCACAATCTCTCAACATATCTTCCAAAATCTAATTGACTCTCTCGGTCTGTCCATCTGTCTGCGGTGAAAAGTTGTACTGAACTCTAGCCTGGTACCCAAAGTTTCGTGCAACTGATCCCAGAACTTTGAGGTCAACTGGGTTCCTCTATCCGATACAATGCTCCTTGGAACTCCATGCAGACATACGATCCTGGTCATGTAGATCTTTGCCAACTTAGCACTGGTGTAGGTGGTCTTCACTGGGATGAAATGAGCTACCTTCGTCAAACAATCGACTACAACCCAAATTGAGTCATAGCCTGAACGAGTCCTGGGCAATCCAGTGATAAAATCCATTCCTAGCTTATCCCACTTCCATTCGGGTATCGGCAATGGTTGTAGCAATCCTGCTGGCTTCTGATGCTCTGCCTTTACTCTCTGACATACATCACAAACTGCTACATATTCCGCAATATCCTTCTTCATTCCGGTCCACCAAAAAATATCCTTCAAATCCAAATACATCTTGGTATTTCCTGGGTGAATCGAATACGGCGAATCATGGGCCTCCTGTAAAATCAACTTCCTGATCTCCGGGTCATTAGGCACATAAACGCGGTCCTCAAACCATAAGGTATCGTGCTCATCCTCACGAAATCCCTTAGCTTTTCCTTTGCTCATCTTCTCCTTTATCTCGGAAATCTCTTTGTCAGTCTTCTGGGATTCTCTGATCTTATCCATCAAGGTAGACTGAATCTCCAATGCTGCTACATAGCCTCTCGAAACTATCTCAAAACATAGCTCACGAAGGTCCTCGGCTAACTCCTTTGGTAACTCTCCGGTCATGAGTGTGTTTACATGGCTCTTACGGCTCAACGCATCGGCTACTACGTTAGCCTTCCCGGGATGATAATGTAATCTCATATCATAATCCTTGATGAGATCCAACCATATCCTTTGCCTGAGATTCAACTCCTTCTGTGTGAAGATGTACTTCAAACTCTTGTGATCCGTGTACACCTCACAATGGTTTTCGATGAGAAAATGTCTCCATGTCTTCAAAGCATGCACTACGACTGCTAACTCCAAATCATGCATAGCATAGTTCAACTCATGGGGTTTAAGCTGTCGTGAGGCATACGAAACAACTCTTCCTTCCAGCATAATCACTGCTCCAAGTCCTCGACGAGAAGTGTTGCAATATACTTCATAATCCTTGCGCTGATCAGGCAGAATCAACACTGGTGATGTAACCAAACGTTTCTTCAACTCCTAGAAACTGGCCTCACATTCCTCGGTTCATTTGAACTTGGTGTCCTTCTTCAACAACTCCATCATGGGCTTTGCAATCTTCGAGAAATTCTCAATGAACCTCCGGTAGTATCCTGCGAGTCCTAGAAAACTCCGGATCTCTCCAACTATTGTTGAGGCTGCCCAATTTGTCACGGTGACAACTTTGGTGGGGTCTACTGCGATCCCTTCTCCGGATATCACATGTTTGAGAAATCCAACTTCCTTCAACCAAAACTCACATTTGCTGAACTTGGCATACAACTGATGTTCTCTGAGCTTCTCAAGTACCAAACGCAAATGCTCCTTATGCTCCTCTTCATTCTTCGAGTAGACCAATATAGCATCAATGAACACCAGGACAAACTTATCCAGAAACTCCATAAACACCTTGTTCATCATGTTCATGAAATAGGCAGGTGCGTTTGTCAGACCAAATGACATAACGATATACTCGTACAGCCCGTACCTAGTGGTAAAAGTCGTCTTGGGTATATCCTGCTCTCGAATCTTCAACTGGTGGTATCCTAATTGCAAATCGATCTTGGAAAATACCTTAGCCCCTTGCAATCGGTCAAACAAGTCATTGATCATCGACAGTGGATACTTGTTCTTGATGGTCACTTCATTCAATCCTCGATAATCAACAACCATCCTCAATGATTGATCCTTCTTCTCCACTAGGAGCACCGGCGATCCCCAAGGTGACGAACTTGGGCGAATATAGATTTTATCCAGTAACTCCTTGATGTGCTTCTTAATTTCCTCCAAATCTTTTGCGGGCATCCTATATGGTCTCTTAGATATCGGCCATGTGCCTGGCAAAAGCTCAATCAAAAATTCAGTATCTCTGCCTGGTGGCATGCTTGGCAACTCCTCTGGAAATACGTCGGGGAAATCCTTCACCACTGGTACTTCCTCCTGTACAACTCCTGATAAGGAATTTACTCGAGTCCTCTTCGGCACATGCCGGGATACATACTTGATCCTATCAGGTCTGAGGGAAACACATAGTTACCAATCCTTAATGGTAACCAATCACACCATATAGTAGCCATATACTCTGCTCCTGGCGAGGTTACTAACATGGGTTTCCTAAGCGCTTGGGTTGGCAGGTTATACTTATCCACAAATCCCCTTGATATGTTCGAATGCGATGCACCAGTATCAAAAAGAACGATTGCAGTAATTGACTGAACCAAAAACTTACCTATTACTGCATCTGGCTGGGCTTCAACCTCCTCCATGCTAACGTGGTTCACCTGTCCTTTGTTGACAGTGAGGCGGAACAACAATGGCCATCCAATTTTGTGCAGTTCCACTAAAATTGAGGAAGACATGCACGGGTATGGAGATACACATCGCTGTTTCCAAAAATATAAAAAATGGATATAGTGTTGTTACAAGATTAGCAACGACATCTCAATTGTCAATAAGAATTAATGAAAAGTACACCAACAAAGAGAAGCATCATAATTATCTTGATGGGAACTAAACCAAGATACCCGAGAAAAAAAGCATTTCTTCATTTAACCAGTGATAGTACTACCACCATATGGACAATGACCGCACAACCACCATGTACTTTTTGTCGAAACAACATGTATACCTCCACCGAGGCATAAATCAGGACAACTTTTCGAGTGGCATTACCTCTATAATAGTACTAGTAGGTGATGTTGGACTAGCCGACGAACCCTAGCTACTATACATGGGGAGCTGGGGACTAGTCGCATAGAAGCAAACCCGCATGCAGCAACCTGGGGAGCTGCACCAATACAAGAAGTTATACCTCAGGTGGGCGAGATGTCATTTAGGCGGGCGGGCGGGCGGGATCTGCCCACACGACGGCAGCGAACAAGGGCGCGGAGGATCTTCGTCCGCGCCAGCGCCGGCTCGGAGAGGGCGGTGCGCATCGGATTCCTCCGTCGCCAACGGCGACAACGTCAACGCTGCACCTCCTCACCTTCCGCATCGGACGGGATTCAGCCGGATCTGTGACCATCGGTGAGGAGAGAGATAGAGTGGACACTGTCATCTTATTTTGATATGGAGAGTGTCCGTGTCAAAACCGGCGGATCTCGGGTAGGGGGTCCCGAACTGTGCGTCTAGGAGGATGGTAACAGGAGACAAGGGACACGATGTTTTTACCCAGGTTCGGGCCCTCTCGATGGAGGTAAAACCCTACTCCTGCTTGATTGATATTGATGATATGGGTAGTACAAGAGTAGATCAACCACGAGATCAAGGAGGCTAAACCCTAGAAGCTAGCCTATGGTATGATTGTTATGTGTCCTATGGACTAAAACCCTCCGGTTTATATAGACACCGGAGAGGGCTAGGGTTACACAGAGTCGGTTACAATGGTAGGAGATCTACATATCCATATCGCCAAGCTTGCCTTCCACGCCAAGGAAAGTCCCATCCGGACACGGGACGAAGTCTTCAATCTTGTATCTTCATAGTCTTGGAGTCCGGCCAATGATGATAGTTCGGCTATCCGGACACTCTCTAGTCCAGGACTCCCTCAGTAGCCCCTGAACCAGGCTTCAATGACGACGAGTCCGGCGCGCATATTGTCTTCGACATTGCAAGGCGGGTTCCTCCTCCGAATAATTCATAGAAGATTTTGAACACCAGGATAGTGTCCGGCTCTGCAAAATAAATTCCACATACCACCGTAGAGAGAATAACATTTACACGGGTTCAATCTGCTGACGTACTTCATGGTATGACGTCATGCCACGGCCAAGCCTTTATTCGAATCGTTTTTATTGTTCCACCTCAGCGCGTTTAGCGAAGCGGTTTCCTTGGCACGTCTTGTCGAAGCAGAGATCGTGTCCCCTTATTCCGGGATTCTCATCAATACGGACGTGGGTAACCCAACCGTGCCCGTTGTCACGCCACCTCCATCGAAGGCGAGTCCTAGACGGTCACGGGGACGGCTCTTGGTATTCTACCCCTTTATAATGAGACCAAGGCCCGTTCCTTTTCTTCAATCTCAATCGAATCCGCCCCTCGCCTCGAGTTCCAACACCTAAGGTTCCAGATTCAGGTGCTTCGGACCTTTAACAATGTCCGGCTCTGACCTACAGGGCCGGTGGATGCCCTCATCCGTCACGGAAGAAGACGTGCCAAAGTTGAGAGACGCCAGGTACCTAACCTGCAAGATTTCGCATAGGCTGCCCGCCCGAGGGAAAGTCATTCCCACTCCCGAGCCTGGTGAGAGCGTCGTGTTTGTGTCTCACTTCCGTCGGGGTTTAGGCTTCCCGATGGACCCCATCGTGAAGGGGCTCTTGTTTTATTATGGGCTGGAATTCCATGACTTGGCTCCGGAGTCCATCCTCCATATCTCATCGTTCATCGTTGTCTGCGAAGCCTTCCTCCGCACTACCCCTCACTTCGGGTTGTGGCTCAAGACCTTCAACGTGGAGCCGAAGATGATCGAGGGGCGACAGGCAGAGTGTGGAGGGGCAGTTATAAGCAAGAGGGGCGATGCTCCATGGCCCGAGGGCTCTTTTCAAGAGGAGCTCGGCTTGTGGCAACATGAGTGGTTATACATCACCGCTCCCAGGGGCACCAGGCAGGTGGCGCCACCCGCCTTTCGCTCGGGCCCTCTGCAACGGCTGGCATCATGGGTCATCAAAGGGCTTGACTGGGGGCCGTCCAAGGACGTGCCAATATTGCAGGGCCGGATTCGAGACCTCCAAGAGAGGGAGATCAATCTGGTCGTAGTGGCGCAGGTTATGCTGATTCGGCGTCTTCTGCCCTGCAAACGTCACCCTCTCCGCCTGTGGGAATTCAATCCGGAAGGACCGCGAGCTCTCCACCACTTCATGGGTGCGACGCCCGTGGAGATATATAAATTGTTCATCGGATCACAAGAGATGTGTCCGGACTTGACCGAGGACGCAGGTCTGAGTTGCAATCGCTCGGATACTCAAGTAAGTAGTTCCTGTGCCCGGACGTGCTATCCGTACATTTATCATACTACTTGCCCTTTAAAGAGTTGTTCCTTGAACAGGAGTGGATAGCAAAAGCAAAGCTAATAAGGTGTCCGGCCCCCCTCCCTGAGACCGCACTGGATCCGGTGCTAACCAAGATGCTGGAGGCTATGCCTTTGGAAGAGGACGAAGGGGGGAAGAGGAGAGCTACCGCCTCCGCTAAGGAGGCTTTTAAGGAAGGGGGAAGAGGACCGCTTCTGAAGATCCGGAGGTCAAGGCCTCAAAGCAGGGGAAGAAATCTTCGCCAGAGGGTCCTGCACCAGGAGGGGCCCCGGCCACACTATTTCCCCAAGGGAATCAGCCCTCCAGTGAGCCGTAAGTAGAAATGGGAGCTCTGTAATAAGAGACATCCCTATTTTTATTTCTAAGGATGACCGAAGTTTTTACCTTGTAGTTCGGATCTCAGCCCTTCTCAGCAGAGCTCGTCTTCGGGGGATCTTCGTCCGGAGATGATGGAAAGCGAAATGCCTCCATCTGCCGTGCCATCAGGTGGGGCGGACGACCCTGAGGTGTCGTCGCGGAGGGTTTCCCCAAGTCCGGCGGGGCCGGGAGGTCCGGCACCAACTGGTGTGCGATCGGAGGAGCTGAAGGATCTGCTCGGGCGAGCATCTATCTCAGAAGATCACCGTGCGCTAATGGGTACGGTGATTGAAAGAATTTCATCCGCTGAGAGCGGTTTGCATGAAGCCGTCAGAAGTTTACTGACGGGTTTGAGGTACGCAAGAATGATGTACATTCTGATAGTTTTGCATATAGAATGCGCCCTGTATAGATAGTAGCCCCTGAGACTCGGTACGTTGTCAAAAGTGACGGCATGCTGACAATCATAATCTCAGTGTTAAGATGTCGCCCTTCCTATTCAGGGGGCAGAGCGTTCGGTGGCCAGCCGGACTGATAGAGTTGCTGAACTGAAGCGGCAACTGGACGTTGCGGATGTGGACATCGCGCTGGTCAATAAGCGACTTGACGAGTCACAAGGTATGTGGCTTTTCCGCGAACACCTGGTAAGGGAGCTTGACGCCCATGCCTTACTGCATGTAAGCTTAATGCAGATGGTGTCGCTGCTATGGAGGACCTTCGGGCAGAGCTTGCCCGAGCCAAGGAGCAAGCCAGAAAAAGTAATGCGGCTGCTTTGAAAGAGGCTGAAGAGCTAAAAGCCGAACAGGCTGCTCACGGCCGAAGCAGGGAGGAAATGGCCGAAATGGCCGTAAAGCTGAAGGATGCTGCCGACCGCTATGAGTTTCTTGAAAGAGAACGCCAAGCGGAGCAAGAGGACCTGAAGAAGGCCATCGCCGAAGCCAAGGATGCCCGCTCCGCGATGAGAGCTATAAAGGAGGAGCTACGTCAGGCCGGGGATATTGCGGCTAGAAAGCCCTTTCTGCTGTGTAGGAAGTTCACGGATCCGAAATATGCTCAGTTGGGCCAGTTGTGGGGTGCGGAGGATGCCTATCTGAATTTTGCGGCGAGTGCCACAGACGCGGTTGCACACTTCCGAGGCCAGAAGGATCACGGAATGGAAGAGCTTTTTTGGTCGCAGTTCCATAGTCCGGAGTGTCCACTTCCATTGGCCGATCGGCTAGCCGAGTGGGCTGAGCTGAATAGGTTGTACGGACTTGCCATGAAGGGTGTCGTGGCTCATCTGTGGCCGGAAAGGCCCGAGCCGAAGAGTTATTTTGGCCTGGTGCAGCAGTTCCTTGACGCGGTGCCGCATATCAAGGCAATGAAGCGGTCGGCATGTATAGAGGGTGCACGGATGGTGCTCGCCCGTGTCAAAACATACTAGCCAGAGATGGAGGCCACCGACATTGCTTCCCAGGACTCAGACAGGAGCCGATTACCAGCCGAGCACTATGTTGGGGAAGTCCTGCAGGGCGCTCGTTTAATAGAGACACAGTGCTCGGAAAATGTTATGCTCAAATGACATGTATGATTTGTGAAGCCATGCTTCCAATGTAATATATGGGCAAGTGTTGAAATTCCTCCTGTGCGGCCGTTAACGTATATGTGTATATAACCTGAAAGATGGCAGTCTTCGGCTTCAGCCCCCACGCACATAGTGCGGGGGTGTTTGCAAAAAATAGCGTTGTTTCACACTTAATCCAACGTCTTGGTCCTGTGAAGGAGGTGATAGCGTAGAAAACTAGGCAACCGGACTATAATGCTTTATCACTTTCACTTAGCCATAGGAGTTCAATGGTGGGACTACTATATAGCCCCTAGGGGCACTGTGCTCTCCGAATTTCGGGACGCAAATGTGCCTGACCGGGAAGCTGTCCTTCGTTAAAGCAGAGGAATTCTAAACATTCTGGTGGTCGATCGAGTGGTTGACCAGTCTCTTGCTATATCATGATAGTCAGTTTTCGGCTTTCTCTACTGAGGTGCTCACCTGGACAAACCGGGCCACAATCGCAGTAGTTCTCCTGGTGTCGCGTTAGCCGATAGAGCAGAACATAATGCAGCAAAACACAGGAGCCGGGCAAACCCAACATTTGACCAAAGACATGATTTGGAGCTGATGCATATAAGGCCTAACTCGAGACGCCGAACACTCCCTAAGGTATTCGGTCTTTATGAAAACGGGCAGAACTATGCCCTAAGCCCCTGGTGTCCAGGTACGTGCAAAATTTCTGACGTGGCCGATGCCAAAACGCCAGCCTCCTCGGTTATAGTGAGGAACCGGGGGATGTGTATCAACAAGAGACGGTAAGAAAGGTTTACGCAGGGTCTTAATCTGAAAAGAATCCTTGTAACGGGTCCCTACTGCACGTCTGCGCATGTGTCTCCGTTGTGCCGTATCCTGGACGGGCGTAGCACGGTGTTCATCTGTAAAAGAGAAGAACTTAGTGTGAAAAAGTGTCGTGCGAGAAATGTATGAACAGAGTATAATTCAAAAAACAAATAAGATTGAGCTTTATTGTCTCTTATGGTACATGCGTGAAGCCCCTTGTAAGGGGGTACGCGGCTGGTGAGCCCCTTGTTTATTTGCACCGGACTCGCCTAACCGTGCCCGGGGTCGGGATGACCTATTTGGGGGCTTTTGATCGGCAAAAGCCGGATTAATGTGTGGCTGTCAAGGCAGTCTCACTTTGTTCCTTATTCGAGGAACACTCGAGGCTTCCCTTTAATGAGATTATGCCGCGTGGACCGGGCATTTTAAGTGTGAGAGATGCATAATGCGGTATTGCATTAAAGCGGGCGAAGGCTTCGCGTCCCAATAGTGCTTGATGACTACTTTTAAATGGGGCGATGTGGAAGACTAGCTTTTCACGACGGTAGTTGTCGGCTGAGCCGAACACAACTTCTAATGGTAGAGAGCCCGTACAATGGGCATATAGGCCTGGCATTGCTCCTTTAAAGGAAGTGTTGCTATGGAGTATTTTGGTTGGGTCTATCCCCATTCTTCGGAGTGTGTCTTGATAAAGCAGGTTTAGATCACTGCCGCCGTCCATTAGGACTTGTGTAAATTGCAGTGCGTCGATTATAGGATCTAATATCAGGGCAGTCCATCCTTCGTTCCGGATACTTCCGGCGTAGTCCTGATGGTCGAAGGTGATTGGTTTTTACATCCAGTGTCTGGACTCCGCTGGGGTGGACCGTGCGGCGCGCATTTTTGTGGGCGCCGCTCTATTTTTGCCTATTGTCACATGAAGTGAATTTACTGTTTTGACCTCTTGTGGGAAGTTCCTTTGTTTGCCGGTGCTCTCCTTATGGGTTTCGTCATCGTCCTCACTTGGTGTTTCGAGCCCCTTGTGTTCGGCATTAAGTCGGCCGGACTGTTTGAAGACCCAACAATCTCTGTGGGTATGGTTTGCAGGCTTCCCGGAGGTGCTGTGGATTTGGCATATCTTGTCCAAGATTTGTTTAGGTTGCTGCTGCCCTTGAGAGGCAGTGTTTTGTTGTTCTGTCGAGAGCTTTTGAACCCGGCGTTGACTGCCATGCTCTTTGGGCTGTTTCCCTTAGTTCGGCGCTAGTCCTTTTTGCGTCGTGGTTTCCCGTTTCCATCCCTGACTTCGGATGTACTTGGGTCGCTGGTGCTGCATCTTGCTAGCCAGCTGTCCTCTCCCGCGCAAAAGCGGGTCATGAGGCTTGTTAGTGCTGCCATTGTCCTTGGCTTTTCCTGGCCGAGGTGTCTGGCGAGCCATTCATCTCGGACGTTATGTTTGAAGGCTGCTAAGGCTTCGGCGTTCGGACAGTCGACTATTTGGTTCTTTTTGGTGAGGAACCTGTTCCAGAATTTACGGGTGACTCTCCAGGCTGTTGAGTTATGTGACTTAAATCGTCTGCATCCGGAGGGCGGACATAAGTCCCCTGAAAATTTGCCCGAAACGCATCCTCGAGCTCTTCCCAACTTCCAATGGTATTTTCTGGGAGGCCTTTGAGCCAATGCCGGGCTGGCCCTTTGAGCTTGAGGGGTAGGTATTTTATGGCATGGAGGTCGTCTCCTCTAGCCATATGTATATGCAGGATGTAATCCTCAATCCAGACTCCAAGGTCTGTTGTTCCGTCGTATGCCTCTATGTTTACGGGTTTGAATCCCGCTGGAAATTCATGATCCAGCATCTCATCGGTGAAACATAAGGGGTGTGCGGCGCCCCTGTATTTGGGTGTGCCATGATTTTCAAATACTCGACGTGTTGTTTGCTTTCTAAAACTTGCTTTCTGGACCCATATATGGACCTGACCGGGCCGTCCTCTTTACAAGGATCCTTATATGGATCATGTGCTGGCTTGTGTGCGGTGCCGCTTGCCGCTCTTTGTTTGCCATGTGGTCGTCCATCCGACCGGGCGGCCTCTTTGTTTTTTGATTGTGGGGGCTCTATGGCCTCCTCGTCAAATTCGGGGAGTAGTTTACGCTTCTGGTAGCTTTTTGCTTGGTTACTGGGTACGTCTTCCGCTGTTTTGAGCTTCTGCTTCTGCTTCTTCAGGCTTCGTGCAGTGGCGACAAGCCTTTCGTGGAGGTTCTTCTGCTCCAACGATGTGTCCGGTGTGAGATCATCCGGACTGTTATTTTCACCGGGGGTGGACTGCTTATTTAATTCGTCCTGTTCGGATAGTTGCTCGGGGGCATGTTCGTCGTCCACCATTTTGCCCTGCTCTATGGCTGGATCCACATGGGTGCTGTCATTGTCGGGGCGGGACTTTTGGTGGCGCTTGCGTCGCCGTTTCGGCTGTTTTTCGGGGGAATTATCCTCCGCAGCGTCCCGTTGTTCCTCGTTACCGCTTCCTTTAGGTGTATCCACCATATATACATCGTGAGTTGAGGTGGCCCTCAAGTACCATGTGGGTGCTGGTTCTTGGTCGTCTCCGGCATCGATGTCCATTCCGTTGATGTCTTCAGAGTCGAAGTCTAGCATGTCGGTTAAGTCATCGACATTGGCTATAAAGTGGGTGGTGGGTAGGCTTTGAATTTCTTCGTTGTCCGCATCCCAACCGTCCTGACCGTAATCCGGCCAGGACTCTCCTGATAAAGAGAGGTACTTTAGCGAATTCAAGATGTCACCAAAAGGTGAGTGCTGAAGGATGTCCGTAGCGGTGAACTCCATTATCGACGCCCGATCGGATTCGATTAGCAGGGGCGCGGAAGGTTCGGGGTCCGGATAGGAGTCTGACACCTTGGAGTCACGAGCTTTATGAGGGACAGGGTTGGTATTTGGCTCCATCGCCGTAGAGGTAGGAGCCCCCGAGGTGGTGTCCAACCACTCATCCTCGATTCTTGCCGTCTGCTCCGAACCAAGGGTCGGAGTGGATTCTTGTGCGGCCTCCAGGGCACTGTCCGGCAGCAGAGCTAAATCATGCCCATCGAGACAGTGCGGCACGCCTGGCTGTGGCTCGAATCCGTCGAAGATCAAGTCTCCGCGGATGTCGGCCGTATAGTTCAAACTTCCAAATCTGACCTGATGGCCATGGGCGTAGCTTTCGATTTTCTCCATATGGCCAAGCGAATTGGCCCGCGGTGCGAAGCCGCCGAATACGAAGATCTGTCTGGGGAGAAAAATCTCACCCCGGACCGCGTTGTTGTTGATGATCGAAGGAGCCATCGGGCCTATAGGTGACGACACAGAGGAACTCTCAATGAAAGCACCAATGTCGGTGTCAAAACCGGTGGATCTCGGGTAGGGGGTCCTGAACTGTGCGTCTAGGCGGATGGTAACAGGAGACAAGGGACACGATGTTTTTACCCAGGTTCGGGCCCTCTCGATGGAGGTAAAACCCTACTCCTGCTTGATTGATATTGATGATATGGGTGGTACAAGAGTAGATCTACCACGAGATCAAGGAGGCTAAACCCTAGAAGCTAGCCTATGGTATGATTGTTATGTGTCCTATGGACTAAAACCCTCCGGTTTATATAGACACCGGAGAGGGCTAGGGTTACACAGAGTCGGTTACAATGGTAGGAGATCTACATATCCGTATCGCCAAGCTTGCCTTCCACGCCAAGGAAAGTCCCATCTGGACACGGGGCGAAGTCTTCAATCTTGTATCTTCATAGTCTTGGAGTCCGGCCAATGATGATAGTTCGGCTATCCGGACACCCCCTAGTCCAGGACTCCCTCAGAGAGGGTGAGAGAGCGAGACGCGAGAAACTCTATCAAACACGAGGCTATAATGGAGTAAAAAAATCTCTCCATAGCAGTGTTTTAAATAGAATATGCGCGTTCTAGGAAAAAATAAACAAAAACTGGCGGACAATTTGTTAAGGGTCTGTCTAGGACACATATAGATGTGACATAAACTATGTCACATCAAAGTTGATGTCCACTCTGTTTGTGGTCTAGTATTTTTTTGTCCTAGTTTTTTTTGTTTCTTGTTGCTACATTATATACTTGTGGGAGCTTAGATGTGATATCCTTAAATAACATCTAGATGTGAATTAGACAAGCTGATTTTTTAACGTACCAAGAAAGAAAACTCGATCAAAAACACGCCCCCGCTTCCAGGTCACGAGAGTCGTCGCGCACACACACATAGACATAGACATGCATATCCGTGTTTACGTAAAATTCCATTTCCATCTCCATCT
Source organism: Triticum aestivum (assembly GCF_018294505.1). Classification (NCBI taxonomy): domain Eukaryota; kingdom Viridiplantae; phylum Streptophyta; class Magnoliopsida; order Poales; family Poaceae; genus Triticum; species Triticum aestivum. The sequence goes on from NC_057807.1 coordinate 243,936,965, forward strand.
CCAATCATATTTGTCCAACTGGCACATTATTTACATTGTTAATTGTATACACAACGATATTAATGTACATCATCTCTTGTTTGCGGACGTCCGGACCACTGCCACGGCCGGTCCTGACCAACCCGAACCCTCTTCATCACCCGCGCGTGCTTCCCGACCGAAACGGTCAGTGCCGGATTCATGCCAGGCCAGAGCAGACGCGACCTGTCACTAGCGCTGGCATTGAAGCAGCGCGCCGGCCGAGAGAGCATCGCCCGCGCCACTTCCGGGTGCGCGCGGCTGCTCCGCGTTCAAAGGTCGCAATAGCCGGCTACAACATGCATGTAAAAAGTTCTTGGGAGTCCGTGCTACAGCTAGCTGTCCTCCCCCAACTCATCAATCTCTTCCAGTAGTGCTAGTACTTCATGGCGCGATCCATCGACAAGCAGGCGGGAAAGTTATCGTATACTCGGTTTGCAGTGAGTGGCATGCCGAGCAATCGTGTGGGGTCGAGCCATGGAGGAGGGTGAGACATGAACAGGACAGACGTGATTTCAACGTTGGTTTTGCTTGATGGCGCGATCCAACGAAACGAAACGTTGGTTTCTCTCTGTTTCCATTTTTTCTCCAGAAAAACAGAATTTTTCCACTCCATTTTCATTCCTATTCCAAGGTTGCCCCGTTACAACATTCCATCAAATACAAAGGAAAACTAACACGCATGCTGATGCATCTCAATGATTCACAGATCATAGCCAATATTTACTTCACAACTAAAGAAAAAAGTTGTGAGAGCGTGTACGAAAGAAAAACTACTGATGGGGTCACTACGACTTCAACCCTAAACCCTAAACATGATTTAATTTCCTGGCCAGGTAGAACCTGTCGAAGGAAAGACGGCTGGCACCCTCGGATCATACGATGCTTTTGTGCAGTTCCACTAAAATCGACCTGAGCATCCCTGATGGCAGAGATATTGAAGAAGTGTGATTAGAATAATAGTACTGGCACTAGTTCATGAGACATAAACTCATCACAAGTAGAAGCCGGTAGAAGTAGAGAAATATCGACATGGAGATGGAGCTACGGCAGTGGAGCAAGCCGGCTCCAAAAGGAAGATGGACTACCTGGGACGTCGGGCTGTAGCTAGAAGGGCGGTTGGGACGCGGCATCGGCCCATACTGCGGTGACCCCCGATTGGGACGCACCGATTGTGGGTTTTCTCCCTCGCCGATGCCGACCGTGTCTACACAGAACATTGTTCCCTTCCCCCAGCTGCGGGATCAGGCCTGTCATTCTATGCTTGTGAAGAGAGCAACCTAAGCAAGCAGGCTTGTAGCTTAGGCTCCTGCTAGTGTATATATAGTGGTTTTCTTTTTCTCTCCATATCAACCATTTTATATTGCGTACGTGTCATTCAAGAGTGAAATGATGGTTGCTTCTTCCGACTAACTTATTGTGTGATTTGACTGCTCCTTAGTGGCATCTACATGTACTCCCCCTAAGTGTATGCAACAGTCACATGTACACATGGACGCAAAAACGCGCGCGACGCCCTAATGCATGCATGTCCGAGCACACGACGGAACACACACGGTCACGCTCAAGTGCTCAACCTACACGTGCATGCACACACATACTCACGCAACTTAATCAACTATGCTAGAGCCCATAGTAGCTTGCGGCTGCACACAGAAGTTTCTAGCATGAATAATCTCATGATCCCTTTGAGCCTGGGTGGCGGTCCATAGGAGAATCACACGGTACCCCGGGATTTCCAAAAATACAGGCAACACTGGGTTCCCCAGGTGCCTCAGTCCACCCAGATGTGAATTTAAGTTGCCACCTTAAGTAAACCATTAAATTAAACAATCTCACATCTGTCATGGAAACACTCACCCAATCCACGTCTACTAGCATAGCATGGCAATATGAGCAAACGTAGAAGTAACTCCCAAAGGTTTGATAATAAACAGGAAATAGGCTCTACCTCATCTACTTCCCAAAACCCACATATTAATCAGATCCTAATCATGCAATTGTTTGAGGATTGATCTAATGCAATAAAACTGGGTAGTAAAGAGGTATGATCAAAGTGTTACTTGCCTTGCTGAAGATCCGTGAAACCTAGAGATTCGAAGAAGCAAGCGGCGCACTCCGGGTACTCTATCGCAAACAAACAAGCATACAATAAGCACTCATCTAATGCACAGATAAAACTCAAATAAGAGATCTAACCAGAAAGTTCAACTTAAGAACTCTGGTTTGCAAAAAGAATCAAATCAAACGAAGCAACGAAACTCAAACGGCGAAAGAAACAAGCTTCGTTTACTAATCTGGACCTAAGTCAAATTTTACAGTAGCCAAAACTTGTTTGAGTTGGTTAAACGGAAAGAGGGTTTCGAGACGAAACTCTAGGCGCTTGAATCGCCTCATTCCGATAAACGAGCGAAAAGTTATACTTAAACGAAAATCGGATCAGAAATCGCGACCAGAAATAATCGCGGAAAATCCGAGAAAAAGAAAACGGACGAACAGGCTAACGAACGAACGTCCGCTGTCTGCGAAAAAAACGAAAACCATTCGTTAAAACGAACGAGCGAACGGGCGTTCGCTAAATAACTAAACCAAAAAAATGATAAACCGATCTATATAAAAAAAATAAACCGGGTTCCTAAAAAAACCCGACGGTTTTCTCTTGAAAACCGAGGCGGCGACGAGGACTACCTCCGGCGGGTCAACGGCGGTGGCGGCGGGTCAATAGTGGCAGCGACGGTCGGCTCCGGTGGGGCGGGCGGCTCCGGCGGCGGCGGGTGGCTCCGGCAGCGGCGGGGTTCGGCGGCAGCGGCGGATCAGGCGGCGGCGGCGAGGGCAGCGGGCGGCGGCGGCGGCGCTAGGGTTCGGCGGCGACGGCACTAGGGCTGGGCTGGGGGCGGCGGTGGGCTTCGGGGACAGGGGCCGGTTTATAAAGCCCCCCGGGGCGATGTCCCGCTCGGGTACGGCCCGGAGTCGGTTCCTCTCTTTTAAAAAAACATTACGCGCAAAAAAGCAATCAAAAGAAATACTAAACGGACTCCAAAAATCCCAAAATAAATTTTGCCCGACTTCTAAAATCAAGACGGACAATATGAACATTTATTTGGGGCCTAAATGCAATTTTGAAAAACGCGCATTTTCCTAAATTCAAATAAAATAGCAATAAACTCCAAAATAAAATCTTATTTGATTTTTTTATTAAATCTTCAATATTTCTTTATTTTGGGAAAGTCATTTTATTCCCTCTCTCATATTTTCATAATAGAAATAACTGAAGATAAAATAAATAAAATCAAATGATCCTATTTTCAAAATTTGAGAAAACTCAAATATGAAAATAACGAAATCTCCAACTCTCTCCGTGGGTCCTTGAGTTGCGTAGAATTTCTAGGATCGAGCCAAAATGCAATAAAATATGACATGCAAAGATGATCTAATGTATAACATTCCAAATTGAAAATTTGGGATGTTACAAACCTACCCCCTTAAGATGAATCTCGCCCTCGAGATTCGGGTTGGCTAGGAAATAGGTGAGGGTGGTCCTTCAGTAGATCTTCCTCTCGCTCCTAGGTGGCTTCATCCTCGGTATGGTGGCTCCACTGAACTTTGCAAAACTTGATAACCTTGCTGCAGGTGACTCGGCTGGCATACTCAAGAATCTTGACTGGTTTCTCCTCATAGGTCAAATCACTATCCAATTGAATCGCTTCAAGTGGCACTATATCACTTAGCGGTATATCAGCCATCTCTGCGTGGCACTTCTTCAACCAGGGAACATGGAACACATCGTGAACTCCTGACAATCCTTTGGGCAATTCCAACTTGTAAGCAACTTCTCCCATATGCTCCAAAACTTTGTATGGTCCCGCAAAACATGGCACTAACTTTCCCTTAACTCCAAAGCGCTTAACTCCTCGAAGTGGAGATACACAAAGATAAACTCTGTCTCCGACTTCGTAAACGGTCTCCTTACGTTTAGAATCTGCGTAGCTCTTTTGCCTGGACTGGGCTACCTTGAGCCTATCGCGAATCAACTTCACATTCTGTTCAGACTCCTTAATCAAATCTGGTCCAAACAACTGGCGGTCTCCAACTTCATCCCACGATAATGGGGCCCTTCACCTCCTTCCGTACAAGGCTTCGAAAGGGGCCATCTTCAAACTGGATTGATAACTGTTGTTGTAAGAGAACTCTGCATATGGTAAATTGTCGTCCCAACTAGATCCATAATCTAGCGCACAATCTCTCAACATATCTTCCAAAATCTAATTGACTCTCTCGGTCTGTCCATCTGTCTGCGGTGAAAAGTTGTACTGAACTCTAGCCTGGTACCCAAAGTTTCGTGCAACTGATCCCAGAACTTGAGGTCAACTGGGTTCCTCTATCCGATACAATGCTCCTTGGAACTCCATGCAGACATACGATCCTGGTCATGTAGATCTTTGCCAACTTAGCACTGGTGTAGGTGGTCTTCACTGGGATGAAATGAGCTACCTTCGTCAAACGATCGACTACAACCCAAATTGAGTCATAGCCTGAACGAGTCCTGGGCAATCCAGTGATAAAATCCATTCCTAGCTTATCCCACTTCCATTCGGGTAACGGCAATGGCTGTAGCAATCCTGCTGGCTTCTGATGCTCTGCCTTTACTCTCTGACATACATCACAAACTGCTACATATTCCGCAATATCCTTCTTCATTCCGGTCCACCAGAAAATATCCTTCAAATCCAAATACATCTTGGTATTTCCTGGGTGAATCGAATACGGCGAATCATGGGCCTCCTGTAAAATCAACTTCCTAATCTCCGGGTCATTAGGCACCTAAACGCGGTCCTCAAACCATAAGGTATCGTGCTCATCCTCACGAAATCCCTTAGCTTTTCCTTTGCTCATCTTCTCCTTTATCTCAGAAATCTCTTTGTCAGTCTTCTGGGATTCTCTGATCTTATCCATCAAGGTAGACTGAATCTCCAATGCTGCTACATAGCCTCTCAAAATTATCTCAAAACATAGCTCACGAAGGTCCTCGGCTAACTCCTTTGGTAACTCTCCGGTCATGAGTGTGTTTACATGGCTCTTACGGCTCAACGCATCGGCTACTACGTTAGCCTTCCCGGGATGATAATGTAATCTCATATCATAATCCTTGATGAGATCCAACCATATCCTTTGCCTGAGATTCAACTCCTTCTGTGTGAAGATGTACTTCAAACTCTTGTGATCCGTGTACACCTCACAATGGTTTTCGATGAGAAAGTGTCTCCATGTCTTCAAAGCATGCACTACGACTGCTAACTCCAAATCATGCATAGCATAGTTCAACTCATGGGGTTTAAGCTGTCGTGAGGCATACGAAACAACTCTTCCTTCTAGCATAATCACTGCTCCAAGTCCTCGACGAGAAGCGTCGCAATATACTTCATAATCCTTGCGCTGATCAGGCAGAATCAACACTGGTGATGTAACCAAACGTTTCTTCAACTCCTGGAAACTGGCCTCACATTCCTCGGTTCATTTGAACTTGGTGTCCTTCTTCAACAACTCCATCATGGGCTTTGTAATCTTCGAGAAATTCTCAATGAACCTCTGATAGTATCCTGCGAGTCCTAGAAAACTCCGGATCTCTCCAACTATTGTTGAGGCTGCCCAATTTGTCACGGTGACAACTTTGCTGGGGTCTACTGCGATCCCTTCTTCGGATGTCACATGTTTGAGAAATCCAACTTCCTTCAACCAAAACTCACATTTGCTGAACTTGGCATACAACTGATGTTCTCTGAGCTTCTCAAGTACCAAACGCAAATGCTCCTTATGCTCCTCTTCATCTTCGAGTAGACCAATATAGCATCAATGAACACCAGGACAAACTTATCCAGAAACTCCATAAACACCTTGTTCATCATGTTCATGAAATAGGCAGGTGTGTTACTCAGACCAAATGACATAACGATATACTCGTACAGCCCGTACCTGGTGGTAAAAGTCGTCTTGGGTATATCCTGCTCTCGAATCTTCAACTGGTGGTATCCTAATTGCAAATCGATCTTGGAAAATACCTTAGCCCCTTGCAATCGGTCAAACAAGTCATTGATCATCGACAGTGGATACTTGTTCTTGATGGTCACTTCATTCAATCCTCGATAATCAACAACCATCCTCAATGATCCATCCTTCTTCTCCACTAGGAGCACCGGCGATCCCCAAGGTGACAAACTTGGGCGAATATAGCCTTTATCCAGTAACTCCTTGATCTGCTTCTTAATTTCCTCCAAATCTTTTGCGGGCATCCTATACGGTCTCTTAGATATCGGCCCTGTGCCTGGCAAAAGCTCAATCAAAAATTCAGTATCTCTGCCTGGTGGCATGCTTGGCAACTCCTCTGGAAATACGTCGGGGAAGTCCTTCACCACTGGTACTTCCTCCTGTACAACTCCTGATAAGGAATTTACTCGAGTCCTCTTTGGCACATGCCGGGATACATACTTGATCCTCCTTCCCTCTGGCGTGGTAAGCAAAATCGACTTACTGGCGCATTTAATGTTCCCTCCATACTTCGATAACCAATCCATGCCTAATATCACATCCAGTCCTTGCGATTCCAATACTATCAAGTCTGAGGGAAACACGTAGTTACCAATCCTTAATGGTAACCGATCACACCATATAGTAGCCATATACTCTGCTCCTGGCGAGGTTACTAACATGGGTTTCCTAAGGGCTTGGGTTGGCAGGTTATACTTATCCACAAATCCCCTTGATATGTATGAATGCGATGCACCAGTATCAAAAAGAACGATTGCAGTAATTGACTGAACCAAAAACTTACCTATTACTGCATCTGGCTGGGCTTCAACCTCCTCCACGCTAACGTGGTTCACCTATCCTTTGTTGAAAGGATTGGGCTTCTTCCCAGAACTTCCATTGCCATTTCCACTCTTTGCTTCAGGACATTCAGTGGCATAATGCCCGGTCTTCTGGCATTTGTAACAGGTGATGTGGCTCAAATCCCTCTTGGCTGGTGTTGATGGGTTGGTGCGGTTCTGTCCGTTCCTTCCTCCATTCCCATTACCATTCTTGGGGCCACTATGGTTGTGCGAACTACCTCCTCCATGGGTATGCTGAAAATGTCCTCCCGAGTTTGGGGTAAAACGAGGCTTCTGCTGAGCTCCAGAGTTGTACTTCCCTTGTCCATACTTCCTCTTGCGGCTGTCAATCTGCTGCTGCTTCCCTTCAATCATAAGAGCTCTATCTACCAACTCCTGTTAGTTGTTGAAGGTTGCTACCATCAACTGCATGCTCAGCTCATCATTCAGTCCTTCCAAAAACTTCTCCTGCTTAGCTGCATCCGTAGCAACGTCATCTGGGGCATAACGTGCTAATTTACTAAAGTCATCCACATACTGGCCAACAGTACGTCCTCCCTGGCGTAAGTTGTGAAACTCACGCTTCTTCATGGTCATTGCTCCTGCTGAAACATGGGCAGTACGGAAAGCCTGCTGAAACTGATCCCATGTGACAATGTCGATAGGATAAGTGGCTGTGAAATTCTCCCACCATGATGCTGCGGGTCCATCAAGATGATGTGCGGCAAAACGCACCTTCTCCGCATATGTGCATCCTGCAGTGGTCAACTCCCTTCCCATCTTGCGGAGCCAATCATCTGCAACTATCGGCTGGTGCTACTGGAGAACACCACCGGATTCAGCCTCAAGAAACGGGCTAAGTGGTCAACATGTGGTGGGGGTGGTGGGTTGTTGTTGTTGTTGTTCCCTTGATTCTGATTTTGGACTAGTATCTGCATCAATGCATTCTGCTGCTGGATCAACTGGGTGAGCTCCGGTGGGAAAGCAAATCCATTGTCACATCTCGGAGGCATCTGAGGGTTTAAAAAAGATGAGAATATAGAATAGAATGAGGTCTAGAGAGAAAACACTACCCATATGCACATGAGACAAAAGCAAACAATATTACTTCAAACAATTCAAACAAGGGCATACAACGGTCTAACTATCATTACAAAAGTGCTCGGACTATACTGTATACATGGGGGAATACTACTACTGTCATGGTGGTCGACTAGAAAAACTCCTCCAATGAAGACTCCATGATATCTGCTCCAGCTTCATTAACATAGTCATCATCACTATCGTCTGGGTCCGAGTCGGTGTCGTCGATGATGATGTAGTTCTCCAGGCAAGTGCAATCATCATTGTCGATGTCAAAACCGGCGGATCTCGGGTAGGGGGTCCCGAACTGTGCGTCTAGGCGGATGGTAACAGGAGACAAGGGACATGATGTTTTTACCCAGGTTCGGGCCCTCTCGATGGAGGTAAAACCCTACTCCTGCTTGATTGATATTGATGATATGGGTAGTACAAGAGTGGATCTACCACGAGATCAAGGAGGCTAAACCCTAGAAGCTAGCCTATGGTATGATTGTTGTAATGGTTGTTGTGTCCTACGGACTAAAACCCTCCGGTTTATATAGACACCGGAGAGGGCTAGGGTTACATAGAGTCGGTTACAATGGTAGGAGATCTACATATCCGTATCGCCAAGCTTGCCTTCCACACCAAGGAAAGTCCCATCCGGACACGGGACGGAGTCTTCAATCTTGTATCTTCGTAGTCTTGGAGTCCGGCGGACGATGATAGTCCGGCTGTCCGGACACCCCCTAGTCCAGGACTCCCTCAGTAGCCCCCGAACCAGGCTTCAATGACGATAAGTCCAGCGCGTATATAGTCTTCGGTGTTGCAAGGCGGGTTCTCCTCCAAATTCCGTGCGTTTGCTGAACAGTGTCCGGCTTTCTTATCAATGTTGCGCTTCTTGGCTTCCACGCCCAATAATGGCCATCTTCCACGCGTCGCACGAATGCGAAAAGCCAGGGTATCTTTTATGTTTTACCCCCTAGCTGTGCAAATAATCTGCCTATAAGAGAGGCAAGAATCCAGATCCAAATCACACCATCTTCCTTCCACGAGTACTCATCGGAGCGCCTCTGACCGAAAAATCCATTCCATCATGGACCGTCGATGCGGCTCCTCCTCTCGCGCTCCCAGCCCACTGCCAGGAGACTGGTGGAGATGTTCTGTCCCGCACAATGAGCTGGTGACGCTCCAAGCAAAGGGATATCTCCCTCCGGCCTTCATGGTCCCAGTTCGAGCCGGGTTGGCCACCTACCAAGGCGGGAAGCAAGCAGAGGCTACCTCAAATCCCAACAAAGGGGAGCGGGTATGCTTCGTCCCCTATCTGATAAGGGTACTCGGATTTCCTATACATCCGTTCCTCCGCGGGCTCCTGGAGTTTTACGGACTCCAGCTCCATCACCTTACGCCCGCCTCTATCCTGCATATCGCGGGTTACATAGCTCTTTGCGAGATATTTCTGGGGATCGAGTCCCATTTTGCACTGCGGAAGAGGTTATTCTGCCTCGTACCCCGTTCTCACGAGGGGTCCATATATCAAGTGGGCGGCGCCGAAATATGGCGCATTGCCGGGACCGGATATCCATCTGGAACCCCTAAGAAGGCGTCCGAAGACTGGCTTTCAGAATGGTTTTACATAGAAGACGCTCCGCTGCCGGACCCTGTTCGGGTCGGCCTCCCGGAGTTCAGTACTGCTCCTCTGAAGAAACTCCTCAGTTGGCGTCCGCGGAGCCCCCAACTGGAGGAAGACAAGAGCGTCCATTATTTGATGGGCCGGATAAGGTTACTGGCCCATTCCGGGTTGACCATGATTGGAATCATGGCAACATGCATTACGCGGGGGGTGCAGCCACTACAATACAGGGGCCACCCCATGTGGGATTTCAACGGGGAAGACGATGCCACTCGTCATGGCCGCAAAGGACCGGATTCGGCCGAGGATCTGGTGAAGATCCTGTCCGGCCTGTACAAGGGGGAGAAGGAGGACTTTCTCCAGACGAACCCGTTGAATGGGTTCTCCATGAATAACCCTCGGCGTTGGGTAAGCGAACACTTTAAGGGCCCGACCCATGCTTTCAAAGTTTAAGCTTCTTATATTATGTCTTCGACGCAGGAACTGCGTCGGATTGTGGAGGACATGATAAGTCCAGCTCCGCAACCCGAGGATCCAGAGAGATCCCAGGATCCAGCCTCCGAAGAGGATCCGGACATACAGGTGGAGCTAATCAACGGGGTGTTCCACCAGCTCAGCATGGATAATGCTTTAGTCGCCATTATTTCCCAGGTGATTGTGACGGAAGTCCCGACACCATTATCTCTTCCTTGCTCATTTCTGACCTTCACGTACGATGGTGTTTTGCAGGGAGCACCTTCAAGGCGGGAAGCCGAGCCCGCGGCGGCTGACCAACAAAGGCCAGTACGGACCAGTAGGCGGAAGAGGAGCGCGGCGCGGACTGAAACGTCGCCGCAAAGGTATAGCTCGCAGTTAATTATTTGGAGCAACGTTCCTAGGAAGCGTTTGAGTGCTCATGACTTTTGTAGGAGAAAAAGCGCCCGCCGGACTGCGGGCGTAGAGGTTGCCAATCCAACCTCTACCAGCCAGGCTCCAGCACCTGGTCTGGAGGGGGAGGCGAGTGCAAGGCGCGAGCCGGATACTCCTCCAACGGAGGATGCCGACAGACTGTCCGCCACCAAGTCTGAGGTGGAGAGCGCCATGAACCACAGGCGCCGCCGGACAGTATTTCGTGACGCGTGCTTCTCCCCTGAGGTGTTGAATGCCTTTAACACGGGGGACGCGCACCTCCGTGCTGCTCAAGATGGTTTTACCAGAGCCATGGAGCAGTATGTAAAGGACATACGGGTAAGAGAATTTAATAGTTGTATATGCCAGTAGCCCCCGAGACTTAAAGTAGTTATATTAACTGATTTAAGGATCATTTGAAACGCAGGATCTTATGGAGAAGAATACCCAACTGTCTCAGGAGCTGCAAGAGTGCAAGGCCCAACTCGAGGCCGCACTTGCTGCCACAGGAGGAAACACAGAGACCCCTCCTGGTGACACAATGTTTTAAAAAGATAAGTGGTGTGCGGCATGCGCGCAAGTCTAATAATGACGTTGCAGGTGCTTCCGGACAAGATCCGGATAGGCAAGAACTACTGCGCCAGATGAAGGCCGGCGAGAGGGTGCTGAATAGGGTGCAGGAGGAAAGGAACAAGCTCCAGGATGCCCATGCCCAGCTCGGAGAAGAGATGAAAGGTGTTCGGGCCGAGCTGTCTGGCTCCGTTAAGGAGACTGAGTGGCTTCGTCGCGGCATCTATAGTAAGTGCTTGAGCGGACTCCTTTGAAAATAAGAGTTCGGCGAGGAAGTCAATTGACAAAATATGTCTTGTAGGTATACTCACAGGTCGCCCTGCGGAGGAGATGCCTGTATCAATGGGTGATCAACTTCCCGAGCTGTTGCAGCTGCTCGAACGAGTTCGGCAGGCAATGAGCGGCGGCGCCCAGGCTTTATGGCCAGCCCTCTCCCTACCCGAGGGCCTTGGGGAGCTTGCGGAGAAGCTTCAGGGAGTGCGGCAGCGCTTCCGTTTATGGAAGATTTCGGCCTGCCGCCAAGGTGCCAGGGAGGCTTGGGCCATGGTGAAGACACGGTACAAGAAGGCGGATCCCAACCACATGGACGAGGTCGGACCTGTGGGGCCCGATGGGAAGGAGATCCCTGTGAGTTTAGTATACGGCCAAGTAGAGTTGGCCGCTAAATTTTCCCAACGGGACTGTAAATTAGATAGCCTGTTAGACGGGATTGAGGAGGAGTACAGTCAGTAGATTTGACAATGTATTTTAAAATGACATGTGAAATGCCTTCTAGCCGGATTGTAGATCGTTTGTCTTTGCCGACCTTTTCCCTTCAACCTCGGGACCCTAGAGTCCGGAGTGTGTCCGAATACCTTCTCGGTTAAGAAACAACCGGGGTATGCATGGAGACCAGGCGTAGGGGTCATTAGTGCTTTATCAGACAAGTGCCCAACTAGTTATGTTATATTACATGGTTAGTAAGAAACATCTTCCAGGGAGAATAGTTCCGTTAAGGGTTCCTTTCCCTGGGAGGCATGCCCTAAAGTGCATGTCCGAACTACGAAAAAAGCAGAAAAACATCTGGGGGAAGATAAATAAGTAGGTTAAAAATCATCTTTCAAGTCACCGACCGAATATTCCCTTAAGAACGCTAGCTTTCAGCTTCACCCAGTCTGAGGTACACATCCGGCTGACCCGGCAGTAACAATCGCAGAGGTGCTCCCTTTACCTCCTAGCCGAACAATCGGGAAGGTAGGGGTAAGCACAGGAGCCAGGCAACCCAGCTTGGCCAAAATTTAAGTCATATCGATGCATATAATGGTGAATAAAAGGTACATGTGGAAGCTTGACACATGTGCTGGGCATGAAGCCCTTATAATTAAGCTTCTGGTAAAGAAGCCCCCAGGTATAATGAGTGCGGATGGCACATCAAGTGAATGCGAACAATGTGCAAGGAGGCCTTTAAGGGCTTTTTAGAAAATGTGTTGAGAGAAGAAAGAGAAACAAAAGACAGCTGCAATGTAAAAGTTTGGACGGGGGAAGGGGACGAACTCTTAGTCCGACGCTAGGCATAGAATCTTCGGAGGCGGGCTGCGTTCCATGGGTTCGGCTTGAGCTGGTTGTCCGACGCATTTCGTAGACGGTACGCTCCGCCGGTCAGGACTTGATCGATGATGAAAGGGCCCTCCCATTTGGGCTTGAGTTTGTCCTTTTTCTTGTCCGGCAGGCGTAGAACTAGTTCGACAATGTTGTAAGTCTTGGCCCGTACTTCTGTGCTTTGATATCTTCGAGCCTGCTGCTGATAGAATGCGGAACGAGCCTCGGCGACGTCGCGCTCTTCCTCCAATGCGTCCAAGCTGTCCTGCCAATCCAGCTCGGGTTCTCTTTCTTCGTACATGCGCACACGAGGTGAGTCATGAATGATGTCACAGGGCAGAACTGCCTCTGCGCCGTATACCATAAAGAATGGTGTGAATCCGGTAGTACGGTTGGGCGTTGTCCGCAGCCCCCAGAGTACGGAGTCTAGCTCCTCTACCCAGTGCGTGTCAGATTTCGTAAGTGACCGCACTAGTCTGGGTTTGATGCCGCTCATTATTAGACCGTTCGCTCGTTCCACTTGACCGTTGGTTTGAGGATGATAGACTGAAGCGTAATCGAGCTTAATGCCCATATTTTTGCACCATGATTTAACCTCATCGGCCATGAAGTTCGTGCTGTTATCGGTGATGATGCTGTGGGGGACACCATAACGGTGTACTACCTCGGAGATAAAGTCTATCACTGGTCCGGACTCTACCATTTTTACTGGCTTGGCCTCTATCCATTTGGTGAATTTATCCACCATGACCAATAGGTACCTTTGCTTGTGGGTTCCCCCTTTAAGGGGTCCAACCATGTCAAGCCCCCAGACCGCGAACGGCCAAGTAATGGGTATAGTTTTGAGGGCGGTGGGTGGCATATGGCTCTGATTAGCAAAGAGCTGACAACCGACGCATCTTCGGACTAAATCCTGAGCATCTGCCCGGGCCGTCAGCCAATAAAATCCTGTACGGAATGCCTTTCCTACAAGGGCCCGAGCTGCTGCGTGGTGTCCGCCTAGTCCGGCATGAATTTCAGCCAGAAGGTTTCGCCCTTCCTCTTCGGAGATACACCTTTGAAGGACTCCGGTTGTGCTTTTCTTATAGAGTTCTCCCTCATGGACCTTGTAGGCTTTAGATCGCCGGACTATGCAGCGGGCCTCATTTTGGTCTTTGGGAAGTTCATGCCTAAGCAAGTAGGCTAGGAATGGCTCTGTCCATGGGGCGATTACTGCCATTATGTCGTGGGCTGAAGGTGTTATTTCATCTGCTGAATCGCCGGTTATGTCAGATTGCTCTGTGTCGGTTGGTGTGGCTGCCTCCGGTTTGTTATTTCCGGGCTCCTCTTCCCATAGTACGGATGGCTTAAACAACCGTTCCAGGAAGATGTTTGGAGGGACAGCGTCATGTTTTGCGCCGATGCGTGCCAATACGTCGGCCGCTTGGTTATTATCCCTGGCTACGTGGTGGAATTCAAGTCCGTCAAACCGAGCTGACATTTTTAGGACAGCGTTATGATATGCTACCATTTTCGGATCCTTGGCATCAAAGTCTCCATTTACTTGGGATATTGCAAGGTTTGAATCCCCGCGCACCTCTAGGCGTTGAATGCCCATGGAGATTGCCATCCGGAGGCCATGTCAAAGGGCCTCGTATTCGGCTGCGTTGTTGGAGTCCGTGTACATTATCTGAAGTACGTATTGGACTGTGTCCCCGGTTGGGGACGTCAATACGACGCCAGCCCCCAATCCGGCCAACATTTTAAGTCGTCGAAGTGCATAATCCAATTGGAGTATGCGCCGTACTCTTTAGGGAGTTTGGCTTCGGTCCATTCAGCGACAAAGTCAGCCAAAACTTGTGACTTTATAGCTCGCCGAGGTTTGTAAGTTATATCAAATGGTAAGAGCTCAATGGCCCATTTTGCAATCCTGCCCGTCGCGTCGCGGTTGTTTATGATGTCGTTGAGGGGCACTTCGGAGGCCACTGTTATCGAACACTCTTGAAAGTAGTGTCGGAGCTTTCGGGATGCCATGAACACCGCATACGCTATCTTTTGATAGTGCGGGTAACGGGACTTGCAGGGGGTTAACACAGTGGATACATAGTACACTGATTTTTGAAGAGGGAATTTATGCCCTTCTGTCTCTCGTTCGACGACGAGTACCGCGCTTACAACTTGATGTGTTGCCGTGATGTATAACAACATTGGTTCGCCCAGGTTGGGCGCAGCCAAGACCGAATTTTTTGCCAATATGGCTTTTATTTCTTCGAGTCCGGCAGTGGCAGCATCCGTCCACTCGAAGTGTTCGGTGCGCCTAAGGAGGCGATAGAGGGGCAATGCCTTTTCTCCTAAACGGGAGATAAAGCGGCTTAGAGCCGCCATGCATCCAGTCAATTTTTGTATTTGTTTGAGGTCCTTTGGAATATCTAGCTGAGACAGAGCTCGGATCTTGGCTGGGTTTGCTTCAATTCCTCTACCGGATACAATGAAGCCCAGGAGCTTTCCGGCTGGTACGCCAAAAACACATTTTTCCGGATTCAGCTTGATGTCGTATGCTCTGAGGTTGTCGAATGTGAGCCTCAAGTCGTCTACTAGAGTTTCGACTTGTTTGGTTTTGACGACTACGTCGTCTACGTATGCCTCTATTGTTTTGTCGATCTGGGTGGCCAGACATGTTTGAATCATGCGCTGATATGTTGCGCCGGCGTTTTTAAGTCCGAAGGGCATCGTGTTGAAGCAGAATGGTCCATATGGAGTGATGAATGCCGTTGCGGCTTGGTCTGCTTCCGCCATCTTGATTTGATGGTAGCCGGAGTATGCGTCGAGGAAGCACAGTGAATCGTGTCCTGCGGTAGCATCGATTATCTGGTCGATGCGGGGGAGGGGGAAGGGATCCTTTGGGCAGGCCTTGTTGAGGTCTTTAAAATCGACACATAGGCGCCAGGATTTGTCCTTCTTTGGTACCATTACCAGGTTTGCTAGCCAATCCGGATGTTTGATATCTCTGATGAATCCGGCTTCCAATAGTTTGGCTAGCTCTTCTCCCATTGCCTGTCTTTTGGGTTCAGAAAATCGTCGAAGAGCCTGTTTGACTGGCTTGAATCCTTTTAGGATATTTAGGCTGTGTTCTGCCAATCTGCGTGGGATTCCGGGCATATCCGAAGGGTGCCAGGCGAAAATGTCCCAATTTTCCCGAAGGAATTCTCGCAGTGCGGCGTCTACATCAGGGTTCAACTGTGCCCCGATGGAAGCTGTCTTTGTCGGGTCCGTTGGATGGACCTGGAATTTTATTATTTCGTCCGCTGGTTTAAAGGAGGTGGACTTGGATCTCTTATCGAGTATCACATCGTCTCTATTCATAGTAGAGCGTAGCGCGGTAAGTTCTTCTGCCGCTAGGGCTTCAAATAGTGCCTCCAGGGCTAATGCGGCTGTCTTGTTCTCGGCGCGGAGTGCTATGTCTGGATCACTAACGAGAGTGATTATTCCGCCGGGCCCAGGCATTTTGAGCTTCATGTACCCGTAATGGGGTACGGCTTGAAAAATTGTGAATGCCTCTCGTCCTAATATAGTGTGATATCCGCTGTTGAACGGGGCCACTTGGAACGTGACTTCTTTGGATCTGTAATTGTCTGGCGAGCCGAACACCACATCGAGTGTGATTTTTCCGGTGCAGCGCGCTTCCCGGCTAGGGATTATTCCTCTGAAGGTTGTGCTGCTTCGCTCAATGTGGCTCCAGTCTATTTCCATTTTTTGAAGAGTTTCCTCGTAGATGAGGTTTAATCCGCTGCCGCCATCCATGAGGACCTTTGTAAGTCGAAAGCCGTCCACTATTGGACTAAGTACCAGTGCGACTGGTGCTCGGGCTGTTCGAAATTTAGATTCGTCGCTGGCGTTGAAGGTGATGGTTGTGTCGCTCCATGGATTTGTTGTTGCTACTTGGTACATTTCGGCGAGGCTGCGGATTGTTCGTTTCCGCATATTATTTGATGCGAAGGTCTCGAAGACTGTTGATACCGTACCGGTATTGTTGGAGTGGTTTTTCGGGGCTAGAAGCTTCTCGCCACTTTTGGCCACCTGCCGTAATATCCAACATGCTCAAAGGCTATGTGTTGGGGTGGCGCCCTCTGTACTGTGAATTTTACAGGGTCCGCTAAGCCACCCCTCCAGTACGGTTCCATGCCCTTTATGGGGTTTTTGCTTTTTGGTTTTTGTATCTGGTGCCTGAGTGTAATGCACCCTTTTGTTGCAGACTAAGGTTGGGGCCGGATTGTCCCAAAACTTATTTTCGGTTTTCTGGAAACTCTCCATCACACAGTACTTTCATACTATGGACGCCAGGTCGGTGAAGCGTGTAATTTCATGACGGCTGACGGCGTTCAAGATTCCCTCGTCCGTGCAATTATTGCAAAAGATTGAGATTGCGTTTTCCTCTCGGCAGTCCTTTATCCTGTCCATCACCAGGAGGAATCTGGCCCAGTAATGATGTACTGTTTCAGCGGGCTCTTGCCGGATTAGAGATAGATCGCATATGTCTGGGCGGGCGGGTGGGATTAAGTCCGGAACCCTACCCGTCTCAAGGCTCAAAGGCTGAGAAGTTTCCGAATTTGGAAGCTTGGATTGTTGGACGTTGTTCAACGAGCCCGGTCTAATGCCTGACTTGAAGTTCAGTGCTTGATCAAAGTCCGTCCCTCCGCGGGAATCCGGCATGGAGGGTTCGGTAGCCCGGACATGACTAGTTTTCAATACAGGAGAAGAGTCGCCGCATTGTTCCTCTACCACTGCAACGTGGTGGGTGACCTGGGGAGAGTTAATCTCTCTCAGATCAGTTTTAAGCCCAATCTGATTGTAGTCTGTAGCGACTCCCAGGGCGGCAATGCGATCCAAGAGCTCGTTTACGGACGAGAGCTCTACTGGATCGAGCCGCTCGGCGAATTCCGAGCTGACGTGAAGATTGCTTTTGACGACTTGAGAGGTCATTGTCGAAGCGGAGGCTGGACGGGCGGTCATAAGAAAACCACCTAGCCGGATAGCTTGGCCGGCGGCCAAGGCTCCTTTGGCGAAAATACCGTCCTTGAAGACGGGAGGAGGCATCCTTCCTATCGGTGACGGCACAGAGGAACTCTCAATGAAAGCACCAATGTCGGTGTCAAAACCGGCGGATCTCGGGTAGGGGGTCCCGAACTGTGCGTCTAGGCGGATGGTAACAGGAGACAAGGGACACGATGTTTTTACCCAGGTTCGGGCCCTCTCGATGGAGGTAAAACCCTACTCCTGCTTGATTGATATTGATGATATGGGTAGTACAAGAGTGGATCTACCACGAGATCAAGGAGGCTAAACCCTAGAAGCTAGCCTATGGTATGATTGTTGTGTCCTACGGACTAAAACCCTCCGGTTTATATAGACACCGGAGAGGGATAGGGTTACACAGAGTCGGTTACAATGGTAGGAGATCTACATATCCGTATCGCCAAGCTTGCCTTCCACGCCAAGGGAAGTCCCATCCGGACACGGGACGGAGTCTTCAATCTTGTATCTTCGTAGTCTTGGATTCCGGCGGACGATGATAGTCCGGCTGTCCGGACACCCCCTAGTCCAGGACTCCCTCAATCGTATTCTCCTCTAGTCGCGGGAAATCCCATGAATACTTTTAGATTCTTCTTCAAATCATCGTTCTTCTCCATGAGTGTCATCATTTCCTCCTCATATCCATCGCGCCTAGACTTGAGTTCTTCCTCCAGCTCCGTGATCTTGGTCATGGCCTTCTTCAGATCCATCATGCCTGCGCACATCTGGTTCTCCTGGCATCGAATGTGCTGGTTTAACTCCTGGATGAAAGCTGCAATTGATCTATCCTTACGGGTGCTGATCATCTCCCATTGCTCATCTCGGCGCCCACAAATCTGGTAGATAGTATCCTTGAGATCCTTGTGGTAAACTTCTCCTATGTGTCCCATGGTGATGTGAGCTGCCATGCTCTTTCCTAGACTCCAGGTTGGTGCATCAAAGGAAAACTCTATGGGCTTAGTGACTGGCATGAACGTTCTTTCTGGAACTTGAACTTGAATCATCCAACGCTCTTCTTCGGGTAAAGTGTGATGTAGGTCCCGGTGAAGCTTGGTACTCTGTTTTTCAGGTATCTAGTGACTTCCTTCAACTGGCGTCCAAAGGGTGTATCTTCATCCGGTTGCGTCCAAAGGGCGTCCAAAGTGACTAAGTGGCAGCCATTCACCACATGGCAGCCTCTCCCTACAGGAAACACATGCATATGACACCCGTCTTGCGGCGTGTCAAGCGAGCAGGTGCGGAGCTGGCGAGATAGCCCGGCAAGCCTTGTCGGGCAACCAATGATGTCACGTTGAGTAGTGCATTTAATGCACCCTGTCAGCCCATAGAGTTAGGTATGATAGCACTGTTTGCTATCTTATCATTGCATAATGACTGTTTTGCCATTGTGGTGACCCCTTAATCCATAAAAGGAGGCCCATGGCAATCGTAGAAAGGGTTAGAAGGTTGGATAACTCACACCCCCATACGCGCATAGCCACTGCAGCCCTGAGGCAACCCCTGTCGGGCAAGTGTACTATGCCCCAATACCACATTTCCACCATCAATCCACCAAAGCAGGAGTAGGGTTTTACGCCCCGCGACGGCTTGAACCTAGGTAAAAATTCCTGTGTGGTCTCTGCTGTGCTTCCACACATTCGTCTGCTCTTTGTGCAACACGACGCACCCCTGCCGAACCAGCAAGGGGCCTCCTTGCCCCATAGGTGGCCGTGGTTTCCCGTGACATGTTCTCTAGAACCATAGATGTACTATCATTGCAGGGAAAGTACACTTGCGTAGTGGGTACTCTTCGTGCTCTATTCAAGCACGTAGCTGGCCTACTCAGTCGCTCCTCTCACGCACACACTAGCAGCCTTTTTATTAGCATCGGTTACTGCGGGGGCGGAACATTTGAGTTATTTGATACAGCGAGACTAGGCTTTTTGCTTCCATTTTTGGAGGTGTAATGGATCTCGTCGAACTTTGTTAGTAGTTCCATCTTTATGAATGAGATGTAGCAAAGCTTTTGCCTCTGTTTCAAAACAAAAAAATCATGTCAAGAATTTCTTTTATAGAGCCGATAATGGAGTGAAGTCCATGCGTGCAACGCCACAAGCTATAGAGTAGTGCAGTACTAGCACTTTACATACAGAGCCATATTGCATAGTTCCCAATGCCGTGCCAGGCTTTTCTGGCTCCTCGGGCTTAATAGGGAGGCACAAGTTTAAATATGCTAGCTGATGAGGAATCTGCAAGCGAGGTGCGGCTAGGGCGAGCACGCAGGCGAGAAACTCTGCATGGTGTGAATTGTTATATAGGAGTACTACTCTAGTACGTGAGCCACGAGATGATGGGAGGGAAAACCCGTTCATGTGGCTGGGCTATCCAGTGCACCCAGATTGTGGTCCGACATGTCTGTTCGACTTCAAAATTCAAACTATGAGTGTACAATATTGGCTCGCAGCAAAGTTACTATTTTAAAAAAGGTCGTCTTGTGTTCGGCCGGGATCGAACCCACAAAACGAGCTATACAATCCCGCGACCACTAGTAGTACTCGTTGGAGTACAATGCAACATAGAATCGCCTTTTGTCGCTAGTACATTGCTCCTTGCAAGAAACCACTAATAATGCCAAGAAGCTACTACCACTTGCATACATGGCAGACTTAAGATAAGACTACCTTATCAACCATTGTACATGCCCTTACCAACCAGCCCTACCAAGAAACGACTACTCTACAAAGTGTCGTTATAGGCACGTTTCAACCCTTGTCGCCCCTTAAATCAATGCCTTCTATTTGTCTGGCAAGTTAGGCGTTATGACTTGTGGGACCTACATGTCAGTCTGGAAAAAAATCCCCGAGTGACCTCCTACCTCCGGCCCGTCCACCTAATCATCCTCGGCCATGGGACGCAGCTACCGCGGCAGAAGGCGAGGTCAAAACTGTCAGTGATGTGTAGCCCATCTTGCGGTAGCCCGGATGCCAGCTCTGTCCGACGCTCGCGGCCGCTAGCTAGCCAAGATAGTGCACACCCTATTGGATGCATCCAGCTGCTTGTCTGCAAGGCTTGCTAGCTAGGTTGGCACGGTGGTGCGGTGGCTTGCTCGCGCGCACCGCGCTAAGGCCAGCCATCTGGCTCGAGCGAAGGACAACACGACGGCTTGCTCGCGCATGAGTCACACTCAGGCACGCCAGCCAACCTGTGCGGAGGCCAGCGCGGCGTCCGGCCCATCCGGCGGAGCGGCGGCCAACTCGCTTATCACTGGCGCCACCAACGAACATGCATCAGTACTGTTTGAAGTAATGTTCAGGAAAAATAATGATTTGAGGAGGAAGAACAAGATAGAAGGTCATATATGGGTCCCTCGTGTCAACGATCAAACAAAATGTGTTGGTTTAAGCTACCTCGTCAGCACGGATGTGTGGGACAACCCTGTGATAAACAGGTTTAAGCGAGGCTAATCAGAATATATTCCTTGGGCTGTTTTGGTGAGGTGAGGGAGGGATGTGGTTGGTTTTAAGATACCAATTATGGTTTTTTTGCAAATTGGTAGAGAAGTGGGATGTTGTTGAGAAAAGGCAACAAACAGTCGTTAGATGTAGATCTAATGGTCAGAAATGATGGATGGCAGACAGACCATCATCACCAACTAAGTCTTCTGTAGGAGTACTAGCAAGATGTCCGTGCATTGCACGGAACATCAAGATGCATTTTTTTTATAAAACACCTGTTGTGATTTTGGCCCATGCAGGAGTAATCCATGTGTAAAAACTAATGATATCTCGAGAAAGAGGAGAGACATGGTGAGGATGAGTGGGGCATGGTGGTGATTGGCTGTCGAACTGAGCAACGGCATGGGGATGGACGACACCGGCATCGACCACCATGCCAGCTTGTTCCAGAGGCTTCCTTTTTTAATTGCTCAACAATGAGGTTGTTGGAGATAAGGATGAACGAGAGAAGGCCTTGTTTACAAATGTGGAGAGAGGTGCAGGTATCTTTTAGTTTAATTTCTATCCGTCAAATATAGATCGGACAGTCTATATTGCAAGATGGCAGGCATACCATCATCACTAACTCGGTTTTTTATAAGAGAAGAAATACAAGTATGGGGATACAAACGTACTATCGATTCTTGTTTTCGTAAACTTGGATCTACATTCTATTCAACGGCTCAGCATGTGGGGCCTTAGCACAATGACTTCTCGACTGTGTAAAACAATGGGTTTCCCGTCGCCAATAAGGAGGGGGTGACGGCGGCGCGCTTTCGGCTTGCTCTAGTCCTAGTAGTCATACTAGGTGGTCTACGCACGTGTAAATTTGTTCTTTTTCATGTCTCGTGTTCATCGTACTGCCACGATTGTTGATGAATAGACGTTAAGTTATTCACGGGAAAACCTTTGTTGAGCGTGTGTGCGAGAGAGAGAGACAGCGTGCATGTGTGATCGTACGGTCTATATTGCAAGATGGCAGGCGTACCATCATCACTAACTCGGTTTTTTATAAGAGAAGAAATACAAGTATGGGGATACAAACGTACTATCGATTCTTGTTTTCGTAAACTTGGATCTACATTCTATTCAATGGCTCAGCATGTGGGGTCTTAGCACAATGACTTCTCAACTGTGTAAAACAATGGGTTTCCCGTCGCCAATAAGGAGGGGGTGACGGCCGCGCGCTTTCGACTTGCTCTAGTCCTTGTAGTCATACTAGGTGGTCTACGCACGTGTAGATTTGTTCTTTTTCATGTCTCGTGTTCATTGTACTGCCACGACTATTGATGAATAGACGTTAAGTTATTCACGGGAAAACCTTTGTTGAGCGTGTGTGCGAGAGAGAGAGATAGCGTGCGTGTGTGATATGTGTAGAGACTGAGGCAATGACAAGATATTCTTTGTGTCTCTGTGTGTGGAGGATAGAGAGAGACACGTGCATGGGGCTTTGTGTTGTGTAACATGGAGACACATAGACATAATCAGAGAGTGAGTGTGTGAGATACACATGCGGACATGGGGAGAGATGTAGGAGTTAGAGAGATGGAGAATTTTGGTGTGCATCTGAGCTAGAGAGAGGGGGATATATACATACCTAGAGCTGGAGAGAATATGCAAGGGTGTGTGTCTTAAAAGATCTAGATAGATGGGTGTTTGTGTGTGTTTGTGTGTGTTTGTGCACGTGTGTGTGTGAGAGAGAGAGAGGGGGTGTGTGTATGTGGAGAAGTGTGGAGAAGAGAGACCACTAATGATGTAAACCTAGTATAGGGAAGGGGGAATGGTGTGACATGTGTCTCAAAGAGAGACAAAGGCATGTGTAGTAGCGAAATAGCATGGGTGCGGGGAGGGAGCAGACTATTTGGAAGAGACATCAAGTGTGTGTGGGAGAGGGGTGTGAGTGAGTGAGAGAGAGAGAGAGAGAGGGAGGGAGGGAGGGAGGGAGGGAGGGAGAGAGAGAGAGAGAGAGAGAGAGAGAGCTAGCGAGGGAGAGAGAGAGAGAGAGGAAGAGGGGGGAGAGAGGGGTTGTTTGTGTGCAGAAGTGGCGTATAGATAGGGAGACAATGTTGATGTTGTTCGAAAGTGGCCTATGTACAGAGACGCAAGGGAAGCGAGTCATTGTGTGTGTGATAGGGACTTCATGAGAGATCTAGAATAGATGGTGTAGAGAACAACGTGCGAGATTGAGAACGATGATACATTAGGGAGCTATGGAAAGAGTCACGACATATATGTATACAGGGAAGGAGCTAGGGGGTCCGCATGTGGGAGAGATAGAAAGAGGAGAGTGGTGCACAAGGAGACAAAGTGTGCTTGTTTGCGGTGGGGTTGGTGTGTGAGGCGAGTGTGCGAGAACCACATAACTAGGGAGATAGACGTCTGGGGCGACGTTTTGTGTGTATGGGAAAGATACACTTTATATAGTGCGTATGCTTGGGAAAGAGATATGCCGGGAGACCTAGAGAGTGGGGAAAGAGATGTGTGCATGCCCGGGAGACAAAGTGATAGAGACCTATATTGGGGTCCGGACTTTAGAAGAGAGGGGGTTGTTAATGTGCTCGTGTGTTCGTGTCCGGTGAGAGAACGACTTGAGTCTGTGGGGGGGGGGGCGGGGTGGCTTCTGATAAAGAGTGAGGTGTCGATATTTGAGGGACTTTAGCGTAATTGAGATATATATGGTCAATAGTGTGTGCACTCATGGTTGATCAATTTGTTTCACAGTTTGGACTATGAGATAACGATACTTTTGAACATGCGTGATATACCTTGAAGTACCAGAATTACAAACCTAAGATTGGAATTTTGGAATTTGACTCCATCATTAGCTTTTGTAATTCATTTAAACAGAGGTACATTTTTTAAGCCTGGATTTCATGATTTCAAATTCATATATCAAACCTAGAGATATACACATACGGGCATGTTCAAACTTTATAATCATCCACTCTATTCATACACATACAAATTTTTGCTTTTGTCATCATATTTAGGATAAACACATTTGGAATTTCATTTGAATTGGATTGTATGATGGTATTTGCTTGTACTAGCTCAATGATCCATATTCGAATTGAATGGACAATCTAAGTTTCGAGTTGGAGACACTGGTTTTCAAAACTTGCACTTTTTTGCGTGCAAAACAAATAAATTCTTGGCCACGATATCATAGTCGGTCGTACAAGAGCAGAACACTTAATTTTAGGCGCCAAAAGCTTTCAAACTTCCCTCTCACATGGAAATATTTCGCGCCCGAAAGTTTAGCCCTATGATATTCCTGTTTTACCCCTACCACATGAACGGAAAAGGGCTACTTTGGTAACTCCATTGTTTTCCCCTCTTTGCTCCCAACATTCTTCCTTAGAGCCCCTCCCTTCCCCTCCCCGACCCCCCAACCACGCCAAGCCTCCGAATCTAGTCCTCCGCCGCAGCAGTGGACCTCACACCCCGCCAGATCTACCTTCCTCACCTTGCAACCCCCAACTTCCAACTCACCACTTCACCGAAGCCGCTTCAGTGACTGGCTTGTCCACCGCTCCAGATCTAATTGACCGCCATCATGGTCCACCACACCGGATCTGCTTAATCGGCGCCCTCGTCCACCATAGGGCAGGCCCTTCACTGACTCCCTTGTCCGCCCCATCGCTGGCCCTTCATAAAAGCCCTCGTCCGCCACAACAGATCTGCTCACCAAAAGCACCGTACACCGCGTCAGATGTGCTTCACGGACGCCTTCGTCCACTACACTAGACCCGCTCCACGGATGCCATATTCAATTCCACCGGCCCTGCTTTACTGACGCCGCAACCTCATCAGGTTATTTTGATTTGTAAACCTTCGGTTTTTCTCTTCTTTATCGTGGAACTGTTCACTTACCACAAATGAGCTTTCTTGTATGTCGACAGACACCACAACTGAAGCACTGGAGCCGCTCCAGCAACGGTAACAGCCGTCCCAAACTCAACCGCAACACGAGCACCATCGATGATCCTTAGCTATCAAGTATGACAACGATACCCATACGCCGCCGAGAATCAGGTACTATTATCCAACGACCGGCGCCTACTTTCACTTTCTTAGCATAAGCACCGCACCTTTGAATTTCTTCAGAGCATCATTCAATTTTTCATGAGACGCATTATTCTGCTTGCACCTGTAGGGCCATACTTCTAGCGGTGAACATGTTACATGTGCTAAATTACAAACCAGTGCACATATAGTTACAATGCTTTAGTTTTGTCCTAAGTATTACTGTACTTCCTAGTTATCACTGCCTACTATTTTACTTCTTGCATGCTATATTTATGATAATGGTGTTGTTCTGATGCCACCTATTGGTTCCATCAGACTGCTTCATGTTCTCTATGCTTAATTACACATCAGCAAACTAGCATGTGGTTCCGCTGCTTTTTGTTCATTTTATCCTACATTTTCTGATGCTAGCTATTACATCACTGCTCCAAGCCTCTATTCATTACTTTTTTGTGCGTTGTTGATCTTCCCAAGTTGCATGGCTAATTATGGAGCTGCCAACCCCATAAAACAAAATTTTGTTCTTTTGGGGATGGCACCTCTAACAAGCATAAAAATAGAGTGAAACACATATATTGTCGTGTAAGCACACACCCTTCTTTCATTAGTTTAGATGAACCATTGATGGTCAATTCGAACCAGTGCATGCGATTAAAATTAATTTTACCTAAATAGAGGGTGCAGAATAAACTACAACAACTCGATTTGCAACCACGGGATGCTGACGATATCTTCAAAGAACATTGCAACAGCAGCGAGGCTTCACAACAACATATGGTAAGCCAGTGCGTTTTAGTACATGTGAAATATAATGTGTGTGGGCTGCTTTCTTGGCTTGTGCCCTCAACCTGTAATCCTACAGAATTACAAATAGTCCAGTTGTCTTCTTTTCTGTATTGCTTGATTCGAATGCTTGTTTGTTACTTGTTAGGCTATACCTGAGTTGGCCAATATGTCGGCAGTGCCTGTTGTACTATCATAAAGAAATGCATGCCTAGTTCATTTGAGTCCTTAACTTTTCCTATGAACTTCATCACAAGACTGTCTTCGTAGTTTATATGAGGCCACACTGTGAAGTGATTTCTCAGATTATTTCAACTACTTAGATGCCTTGGCAACTTAAATATAGAGGTGGTACGCTTCATTTCAACTAGGGATGTCAACTGGGTCCCGTTTAATCCCGATTAAAGTCCACTCGTGGTATGATAGTTCAAAAGAGTTTTTGTTTTTTGAGGAAAATGAACTAGGGGGCTAGCAAAAACTAACTAGATGGGACTGGCGAATGTCGATTATTTGCCACTTACATCCCTAGTTTCATCTTACAATTTTAATTTCTTTTCGGCTGATGCTGCTTCGAACCATTTAAATATAGCTTGCCATGCTCGGCAATAATTCTTATGTCATTTACCATGTAAGCTTACTGCATGGATCATGCGATAACTATCCCTTACTTATGTCCAGCAGAAACCTTTTAGGATGTCGTTCACACTAGGACACAATGTACAACCCCAGAATCTATTTGTGGAAGCAGTGCGCCATCCATGTTACCAGATGGTAGCAGTTCAGAGGCAACACCGCCGGAGAGCAGTCTGAGTACAAATATTATAGTTCTTGAGGCTCTACTAGAGGCAGAAAGAGATGGTGTGGCTGCCATGAATGAGGTAATCTTGATCTTGAGGCTAGAAATTATGCAATTAGGTGCATGCACTATGCAAGCAACCCAAGAATTGGAGGAAGTAAGAATGTTGCATTTGAAGACGAAGGAGGTCCTGCTGCTTCTACTATCTGAAGCCCAGGGTAATCCCAGTTCTTATTAGATACCAGTTGAAATTGTCATTAGATTATTATACTTGCATTGTGTCATGTCTTTGAATGGATTATGTTGTAAGACCCCCTATGTTGTCCATGTGTTGCAATGATCCAAATTATTTAGGCGAGGTAATCCTCAGTACTTATATGACTGACATAAGGTGAACTGTTTTTCGTGTGAGCATACTGTATTGGATGAAATAACTGTTTGACTCAAAGTGTATCCAACCTACTAAATTCAAAGATCACGACATTTCTAAATCATAGTCATATATAAAGTTAGAATAAATCTTTGTCGTGGTTTTGAAGAAATAAATAACAAAACGTAGAATTATGTATGGATATTCGTAATTGAATACAAATTGGACTTGAATTTAGTTGTCAGGGCCCAGGGTAAAGGTGAATTCTAATTCTCCCAAGTTTTCAACGAAGCGGCTAAACACCCACTATCATTTGTGGGCTGCCCGAAGCAAGTGTTTGTGAGATGGAAATTACTGTCTACTGATATGTCTCCAACGTATCTATAATTTATGAAGCATTCATGCTATATTACTATATGTTTTGAATGATTATGGGCTTTATTATACACATTTATATTATTTTTGGGACTAACCTATTAACCGGAGGCCCAGCCCAGATTTCCTGTTTTATGCCTATTTCAGTATTTCGAGGAAAAGGAATATCAGACGGAGTCAAAACGGAACGAAATGAACTAGAGAAGTTATTTTTGGAAGGAAACCCACCTGATGGACTTGGACTCCACGTCAGAAGATACGGGAGGTGCTCACGAGGGTGGGGGCGCGCCCTCCCCCCTGGGCGCGCCCCCTACCTCGTGGGGCCCCCGTAGCTCCACCGACGTACCCCCTGCACCCATATATACCTACGTACCCTAAAACTTCCAGAACAGAAGATAGATCGGGAGTTCCGCCGCCACAAGCCTCTGTAGCCACCAAAAACCAATCGGGACCCTGTTCCGGCACCCTGCCGGAGGGGGATCCCATCACCGGAGGCCATCTTCATCATCCTGGCGCTATCCATGACGAGGAGGGAGTAGTTCACCCTCGGGGCTGAGGGTATGTACCAGTAGCTATGTGATTGATCTCTCTCTCTCTCTATTCTCTCTTGTGTTCCATCTATGGCACGATCTTGATGTATCCTGAGCTTTGCTATTGTAGTTGGATCTTATGATGTTTCTCCCCCTCTACTCTCTTGTGACGAATTGAGTTTCCCCTTTTGAAGTTATCTTATTGGATTGAGTCTTTTATGAACACTTGATGTATGTCTTGCGTGGGATAACCGTGGTGACAATGGGTTATTCTATTGATCCACTTGATGTATGTTTTGGTGATCAACTTGCGGGTTTCGTGACACTTGGGAACCTATGCATAGGGGTTGGCACACGTTCTTGACTCTCCGGTAGAAACTTTGGGGCACTCTTTGAAGTACTTTTATGTTGGTTGGATGAATCTAAGATTGTGTGATGCATATCATATAATCATGCCCACGGATACTTGAGGTGACAATGGAGTATCTAGGTGACATTAGGGTTTTGGTTGATTTGTATCTTAAGGTGTTATTCTAGTAAGAACTCTTTTATAGATCGATCCGAAAGAATAGCTTTGTGGTGGTTTCGTACCCGACCATAATCTCTACATTTGTTCTCCACTATTAGTGTCTTTGGAGTGACTCTTTGTTGCATGTTGAGGGCTTGTCATATGTTCTATCTATGTTATTATTGTTGAGAGAACTTGCACTAGTGAAAGTATGAACCCTAGGCCTTGTTTCCTACCATTGCAATACCGTTTACGCTCACTTTTACCGCTTGTTACCTTGCTGTTTTTATTATTTCAGATTACAAAAACCTATATCTACCATCCATATTGCACTTGTATCACCATCTCTTCGCCGAACTAGTGCACCTATACAATTTACCATTGTATTGGTTGTGTTGGGGACACAAGAGACTTTTTGTTATTTGGTTGCAGGGTTGTTTGAGAGAGACCATCTTCATCCTACGCCTCCTACGGATTGATAAACCTTAGGTCATCCACTTGAGGGAAATTTGCTACTATCCTACAAACCTGTGCACTTGCAGGCCCAACAACGTCTACAATAAGAAGGTTGTGTAGTAGACATCAAGCTCTTTTCTGGCGCCGTTGCCGGGGAGGCTAGGTAAGTGAAGGTATATCTTTAAATCTTGCAATCGAATCTTTTTGTTTCTTGTTTTAGCACTAGTCTAGTTTATAAAAGAAAATTACGAAACAAATGGAGTTAAGTTTGTCTCAAATGCTTCACCTTTTTAATATCTTTCGTGAGTATGATGGAAAGGAAAATTGTGCTCAAGTGCTAGAGGAAGAAATCTATAGAATGTTTGGTACTAAATCTTTGAATGATGAGCATGATTGCAATGTTGTTAGTATGAATTCCTTGAATATCCATGATGCTAATGATATGCAAAGCCACAAGCTTGGGGAATCTATGTTTAATGAAGATGATATTTTTAGCATCCCAAGTTTTGATATGCAAAGTTGTTATGATGAAAGCATGCCTCCTATCTATGATGATTATTGTGATGATACGTATGCTATAAAGAAGAAGTTTGCTTATGAAGAGAGTAGTAAATTTTTTATGCTTGTAGATCATGAAAAGAATGCTTTAGGTGTTGCTTATATTGTTGAATTCATTCATGATGCTACTAAAAATTATTATGAGGGAGGAACATATGCTTGTAGGAATTGCAATAATGTCAAGTTTCCTCTCTATGTGCTTAAATTCTTGAAGTTATGCTTGTTGTGCCATCCTATGCTAGTTGATTATTGTTCCCATAAGTTATTTGCTCACAAAATCCCTATGCATAGGAAGTGGGTTAGACTTAAATGTGCTAGTCATATGCTTCATGATGCTCCCGTTATGTTTCAATTCTTATCTTTTATGTGAGCATCATTGTCATCATCATGCCTAGCTAAAAGGCATTAAAGAAAAGCGCTTATTGGGAGACAACCCAATATTTATCCTTACTGTTTTTGTGTGTCCACATGATTATGCTACTGTAGTAATCATGTTTTATAGCTTTTGTTTTAATAAAGTGCCAAGTAGAACCTTTGGGAAGGCTTGGGTGAAGTTTATATGATCTTGCTGTGAAAAACAGAAACTTTAGCGCTCACGAGATTAGCTGCCATTTTTTACTGGAGAGTGCTTTTAGGTTGATTCTTTTTGCAGATGATTAATAGACAAATTACTCAGGTCCAGAATTTTATTTCACAATTTTTGGGGTTCCAGAAGTATACGTTTTATACATATTACTACAGACTGTTCTGTTTTTGACAGATTCTGTTTTCTATGTGTTGTTTGCTTATTTTGATGAATCTATGAGTAGTATCGGAGGGTATGAACCATAGATAAGTTGGAGTACAGTAGATATTACACCAATATGAATTTAGAATGAGTTCATTACAGTACCTAAGTGGTGGTTTTATTTTCTTATACTAACGGAGCTTACGAGTTTTGTTTTGAGTTTTGTGTGGTTGAAGTTTTCAAGTTTTGGGTAACGATTCGATGGACAATGGAATAAGGAGTGGAAAGAGCCTAAGCTTGGGGATGCCCAAGGCACCCCAAGGTAATATTCAAGGACAACCAAGCAACTAAGCTTGGGGATGCCCCGGAAGGCATCCCCTCTTCCGTCTTCGTTCATTGATAACTTTACTTGGAGCTATATTTTTATTCGCCACATGATATGTGTTTTGCTTGGAGCGTCAATTTCTTTTGTTAGTTTTTGCTTGCTGTTAGTTAGAATTGTGTTTTGCCTCTTTAGTTTCAATAAAAAAGTCAAGGATAGCCTTTGCCATGCTTATTTTGTTAGTTTGCATGTTGCTGTTTGAAAACAGAAAGTTTACCGCTGTTGCAAAAATTCCCTAGAAACGTCAGAGCATGGTCTAACGTTGAATCTTTTTGCATATTGAGCTCTGATAAATTTATTACAGTGGGAATTTTAGTTCATAATTTTTGGAGTCAGGGAAGTATTGATACTCTTGCATTCTTTACAGACTGTACTGTTTTGGCAGATTGCTGTTATGGTTGCATTGTTTGCGTATGTTTGCTTGTTTAATGATTCTATTTGAGGATAGGAGTATTAAATATACAGAGGCATTTAGTATGCAATGTTTAATAATAATTTAAGTGATTTTCTATAGTATAATATGATAAGGTTTTGCATTGGTTTATGCTAACCTATCTCACGAGTTCTTGTTGAGTTTGTTGTGAATGAAGCTTTTGATAAAAAGAGAAACCATGATATGAGAGAAATTAAGGAGACACAAAAGTTCAAGCTTGGGGATGCCCATGGCACCCCAAGATAATATTTCAAGAAGTCCCAAGCATCTAAGCTTGGGGATGCCCCAGTAGGCATCCCACCTTTCTTCTTCAACAACTATCGGTTAGTATCGGTTGAACCTAAGTTTTTGCTTCTTCACATGAGTTGTGCTATCCTTGCAATGTCATTTTATTTTGTTTTGCTTGATGTTTGAATTAAATACCAAGATCTGAAATTCTTAAATGGGAGAGAGTCTTCACATAGTTACATAATTATTTAGCTACTCCTTGATCTTCACTCATATCTTCTTGGAGTAGTTTGTCATTTACTCGTGTGCTTCACTTATATCCTATGAGTAAATGATTGAATGAGTTGAATGTCATAAATCTGAAAATATATATGTCTCATTTTCTTATCCCATGGGGAGTAATGACTTCACATCTAAGAAGTAGAGGTTGTAAATTTATTGAAGGTTAGCAAGCATTGTATTGGTCATTTGAACAATTCATGAAATAATATTGAAGGAAGAGAGATTTCACATATAAATATACTATCTTAGACATCTTTTATAAGTGTGAGCACCCATTAAGTATGACATGCTAAAGAGTTGATGTTGGACAAGGAAGACAACGTAATGGGTTATGTTTTCTCGCATCTCAGTTAAAGTATATTGTCATGGATCATTCAAACATGTTGAGCTTGCCTTTCCCCCTCATGTTAGCCAAAATTCCTAGCACCAAGTAGAGATACTACTTGTGCTTCCAAGTATCCTTAAACCCAGTTTTGCCATGAGTGTCCACCATACCTACCTATATGCGGTATTTACCTATCGTTCCAAGTAAATTTGCATGTGCCAAACTCTAAGCCTTCAAATTATGATATGTTTTGTATGCCCGAATTGCTCATATAGCAACTAGGGGCTGTCAGTGTCTTCCATGCTAGGTGGGTTATTCTCAAGAGGAGTGGACTCCGCTCCTTATTCATGAGAAAGTGGCGGTAACCGGGATGCCCAGTCCCATGATCAAAAAGATCAAAATCAAATCAAAATAATTAAACAAAACTCCCCCAGGATTGTTGTTAGTTGGAGGCACTCGTTGTTTGTAGCAAGCCATGGATTGATGCTTGTTGGTGGTTGGGGGAGTATAAATTTTTACCATTCTATTTGGGAACCGCCTATAATGTATGTAGTATGGAAGATATTGGGAACTCTTGGTTGTTATGTTGACAATGAGATCATACCTCTCAAAATTATTTATCTCTATTTTAAAAATTGAGCTCTGGCACCTCTGCAAATCCCTGCTTCCCTCTTTGAAGGGCCTATCTTTTACTTTATGCAAGAGTCAAGGTGATCTTCACCTTTCCCTTTTTCATTTTATCCTTTGGCAAGCACTTCATGGTGGGGTGATCCTGATATATATATCCAATTGGATGTATGTTAGCATGAACTATTATTGTTGACATCACCCAAAGGTGATTAAGTTTGGAGGCAACATTATAAGCCCCGATCTTTCTCTGTGTCTGATTAAAACTTCATAACCACAAGTATTACATGAGTGTTAGCAATTGTAGAAGACTATATGATAGTTGAGTATG
This sequence comes from Triticum aestivum, assembly GCF_018294505.1. NCBI lineage: Eukaryota > Viridiplantae > Streptophyta > Magnoliopsida > Poales > Poaceae > Triticum > Triticum aestivum. The sequence continues at coordinate 243,969,839 of NC_057807.1, forward strand.
TGGAGTTTGCTATTCCTGAAAATAAGATGAATTGCAATTGTTTTGATAACTAAGAATAAAGTTTGCTACTTTTCAAGAATGTTTATGGTCTATGCCTTGATATGTGAGTTGCTTGTCACTTTATCGTGAGAAGTTTTATGAGATGAACTACTATTATGACATATAATCATGCTAGAAAAGGTGATTGAAATTATCATTGATCAAACTTGTGCACCTCTAGCATTCACACTTCATAAATTCTTTCTTTATCATTTACCTACTCGAGGACGAGTAGGAATTAAGCTTGGGGATGCTGATACGTCTCCAACGTATCTATAATTTATGAAGCATTCATGCTATATTACTATGTGTTTTGAATGATTATGGGCTTTATTATACACTTTTATATTATTTTTGGGACTAACCTATTAACCGGAGGCCCAGCCCAGATTTCCTGTTTTATGCCTATTTCAGTATTTCGAGGAAAAGGAATATCAGACGGAGTCAAAACGGAACGAAATCAACTGGAGAACTTATTTTTGCAAGGAAACCCACCTGATGGACTTGGACTCCGCGTCAGAAGATACGGGAGGTGCTCACGAGGGTGGGGGGCGCGCCCTCCCCCCTGGGCGCGCCCCCTACCTCGTGGGGCCCCCGTAGCTCCACCGACGTACCCCCTGCACCCATATATACCTACGTACCCTAAAACTTCCAGAACAGAAGATAGATCGGGAGTTCCTCCGCCACAAGCCTCTGTAGCCACCAAAAACCAATCGGGACCCTGTTCCGGCACCCTGCCGGAGGGGGATCCCATCACCGGAGGCCATCTTCATCATCCCGACGCTATCCATGACGAGGAGGGAGTAGTTCACCCTCGGGGCTGAGGGTATGTACCAGTAGCTATGCGTTTGATCTCTCTCTCTCGTGTTCTCTCTCGTGTTCCATCTATGGCACGATCTTGATGTATCCCGAGCTTTGCTATTGTAGTTGGATCTTATGATGTTTCTCCCCCTCTACTCTCTTGTGATGAATTGAGTTTCCCCTTTTGAAGTTATCTTATTGGATTGAGTCTTTTATGAACACTTGATGTATGTCTTGCGTGGGATAACCGTGGTGACAATGGGTTATTCTATTGATCCACTTGATGTATGTTTTGGTGATCAACTTGCGGGTTTCGTGACACTTGGGAACCTATGCATAGGGGTTGGCACACGTTCTTGACTCTCCGGTAGAAACTTTGGGGCACTCTTTGAAGTACTTTTATGTTGGTTGGATGAATCTGAGATTGTGTGATACATATCGTATAATCATGCCCATGGATACTTGAGGTGACAATGGAGTATCTAGGTGACATTAGGGTTTTGGTTGATTTGTATCTTAAGGTGTTATTCTAGTACGAACTCTTTTATAGATCAATCCGAAAGAATAGCTTTGTGGTGGTTTCGTACCCGACCATAATCTCTATGTTTGTTCTCCACTATTAGTGTCTTTGGAGTGACTCTTTGTTGCATGTTGAGGGCTTGTCATATGTTCTATCTATGTTATTATTGTTGAGAGAACTTGCACTAGTGAAAGTATGAACCCTAGGCCTTGTTTCCTGCCATTGCAATACCGTTTACGCTCACTTTTACCGCTTGTTACCTTGCTGTTTTTATTATTTCAGATTACAAAAACCTATATCTACCATCCATATTGCACTTGTATCACCATATCTTCGCCGAACTAGTGCACCTATACAATTTACCATTGTATTGGGTGTGTTGGGGACACAAGAGACTTTTTGTTATTTGGTTGCAGGGTTGTTTGAGAGGGACCATCTTCATCCTATGCCTCCTACGGATTGATAAACCTTAGGTCATTAACTTGAGGGAAATTTGCTACTGTCCTACAAACCTGTGCACTTGCAGGCCCAACAACGTCTACAAGAAGAAGGTTGTGTAGTAGACATCATCTGCCCCCGACACTTGACATCCTAATTGACTGGATTTAGACTGCTGTCGATAGGGGTAGGCTAGTAACTTCAATCAGACATGACACACCCGCCTCTGAGCCCATTCAGACACGATGGGCGCAAACGTGGGCGACAAAACACATTTGATTCAAGCTCGTCCGAAAGACATGTGTCTCTCCCTCCATTTCCCCATTCATACATGATGGGCGGCAAAACAAACTCTCCTCATCCGAAATTGATGTAGGCAAATATTTTAAATAGGGGCAGATGTGTAACTTCCCTTGGACGTGACACAACTTCCCTACATGTCAACCCCGTTCATACACCATGGGCGCCAACCGTAGGCGGCAAAACACCCTCTCCTCGCCCGAAATCGCTACCGACAAATATTGGGGAGATGCGAGATTACCGTCCTATCTCCAACCGACGTGATGTCCGAAATTTTAAAACAGGTATAAGTTCGTAACTTTCCCACATTTCAGACAAGCGCGTCCAAAAGTTTGAGATCCCCCTCCCCCTCCATTTTCCCATCCATACACCGTCAGTGCCACAACAACCTCCCCACTGTTGCCAGCCTCCTCCTTCCGCCACCCCATCCTCCACCTTGCCGGAGCCGCTACCCCTACCCCGTCGTCCACTGCAAGAGATGGACGTCTCTCATCCATGCCGCCGGACTAGGATCCTTTCATTGCGTCCTCTTGCTTCATCGGCGCCATTTTCCACCTTGTCGTTGCCGCTCCTACGACCGCCTCGTCCACGGTAACAAGACTTATTGCCCGACCCGGCCGTCTGCCATCTAAAGTCTTCTTCCATGCCGCCGACAGCCATCGCACCTGCAGCACCCTCAAGGTATCAACAGGGGCTTACACGACGTCGCAAGAGAGGTGGTACTCTTTCATACTGCTTAAGTTATTGATCTCACCCAGAAAATAGATCGTAAATTGTTTACTATACTTTTATTGTCCGTACCAAATCATAGTGGCTAGTTGAAAGCAAACATTGGTTGCAAAGTAGCTTTGTTCGGTTTGCACCTTCAGATCCGCCATGGCACTGTCACTATACTCGTAAAGTTTATGGTTTCCCCTCTTTATATTCACTACCATCATCGTAGGTGCTTCGTGTCGTGCTAGCACTGTTCCTCAAGACATCAACCCATCAAGCGAAACAACATGCCACTCATAATTCCAAAGCTTAGTTGTTGAAATATGAATCTGATATGATGCTCATATTACTAAAACAGAGAACGTTTAATTGGTCGCCTAATGTTCCTATATTCGTTTCGAAAAACATGTGCGCCACCCACTGGTCCAGCTAGTTCCACTTTCCTGATTTTACTCTTGATGCTCAGGGTTTTCCCGTTTTATCTACTCTACTATGATCTGCATAGGTGCTTTCTGTCATACTAGCAGTACTCCACCCTTCAAGCTAAACAACACAACACTCATAATTACAAAGCTTAGTTGTTCAAATATGATTGTGATATGATACTGATATTAGTTAACAGACACATTTAATTAGTTAGCTAAAGGTCCCACTTGAGTTTCCAAATGCATGTCACGACATATAGAGAGACAGCAGAATTGCATTTGTTTGTCACTTGTTGACTGTACTTTCTTGTCCATACCAACTCTTAGTTGTTATTTGAAAGCAAACATCGGTTGCTAACTACCCTTTGCGCGGTTTGCAGCCTCAGATCTGCCATCCCACTGCCACGGTCAACACTATACTCATCATGCCTACGGTTTACCCATTTTATGATGACCACGATCAACCTACGTGGTTCGTGTCGTAATAGCACTGCTCCACCAATCGAGCTAAACAAGCTTAGTTGTAAAAATTCAAATCTGATACTATGTTGATATTTGTAAAACTGAGACATGTTTAATTGGTCAGCTAAATGTTCCTACTTTAGTTTCTAAATGCATGTGAGCCACATAGGGAGAGACCAGAAGGAATAGTATTTCTCTATGCGCTCTGGTTCATCATGGGTGGGCAATAGACATTGTATAACAAGACTTGTAATTTCTTCAATCTGCTTGCTCTTCTGCTCTTCTTTAACATGATCCTATTCTCTTCTTTAATAAGTATGTTCCTTGTTGGGGAGAGTAGCAGAGACATTTGCGGTCGACTGGTCAGGTCGAGTTGTTCTCCCTTAGTATATTTTGAATCTGTCAGGTCAGGTCGACTTGTTCTTCTTTACTATATGTTGAAGCTGCCATTTGCGAAGTATCATCACTTCTGGAGCTCTCATATTTTGAGTAGTAGGCCATATTATATTAATACACACACCAAATTACAACATGCATGGGATATGTCAGAAGAATTGCAGAGATAGCACAAAGGGGTTTACAGGGAGGCAATATTGGATTAGAATCACTTCTTCAAAGATAATCTCACTTGTTTTTATGTTTTCATGCATGTTAGGTATCGAACATGATCAAAATGAATATGAGAATGGGAGCACAAGTGGTATATAGCGGAACAATCTGCTGGCTAACAAACTTGGCATGGTGGAGGATGGCCTATCTTATTCACCCATCAAGGTGCTTGCTCTAACTTGGCAAGGTTGTATTGGTCGCACATATTTTTCATATGACCTCTTGCATTACTTCTACTTTGTTACACCGCCATATGCTTAGTTTAAGCGTCATATATGAGTATATGCCATACCTATCCATTTTCTGTACCTATTCTATGTGTCGTCATACTATGTTTTTCCAGTCAAATGTTGTTCTTTCGTAATATATGTCCAAAAGGAAGAGGGTGAGTGCAGATCCTCAAGGAGTACAAACTAGGTATTTGGAAAAGGTGGTGATACCTGTTAAATCAGATAGATCAGCAGTCATAGAAAACATAGGCAAACTGTACCACACTTTACCCCTACTCCACTGACCAAACCCCTATTAGAACTGCTGAGAGCCAAGAGTCAAGTATTGTCTATGATATCAATTCAAAAATTGAACTCCTAAATTTCTTCATGTGTCTTACCTTCTCTCTTGCATGAAAACTAATTTTACATGAATCTCCTTGCTCAAAGGATCATAGGATCTCACAACAATATTGGGCACGGCATACTTACACTCATTCCTGTATGATTATGTAGCATCACTGTAAATGTTCGCTTCTTTATCCTCCCTTTGCTTGAAATTATAAGATCTATATTTACTATTGGATAATGTAGAATTAACACAACGGTTATGAAGTTTTGGATTGCTCGTGTAAGTACCAGTTGTCATGTACTCCCTTTGTATCGAATTAATTGTGATCAATTGGATTTATTTAGAACTTAATAGTGCTAGATACATCCATTTGAGCGACTAGTAATAACGGACGGTAGTGGTATTACTGTCCTTAAATCGCAAGATAGTTGATTGTCTAGCATTACTTTGCATCTTATCTACCCTGCCCTCCACTTTCTCCAAATTATCATATCTACATTTACTCTTACCAAAATGTTGAATAAAGCCAATGCCACTGCACTCGTTGATGTCTGCATTCCTCTTGTCAATACCTTTTGCCTTGTAATGCTGTACTTAATTAATTTTATATTTGATTACGTATCATCAGTCTACACCTGAGCTTTATTATTCTCTGTTTCTTCCAATATTATTTGATCTATATTTACTCTTTGCAAAATGTAGAATAATGCCAACGCTTATAAAGAAGTTTCTTTGGGGAATTTATTGAATTATCCTTCCATCGACATGGAGAAGGGCTTTGTCCAGCCCGTGTTAACATGTAATGTAAGTTCATCCTTCTCAAGCCTTCAAACTTTGTTCTAGTATAGATTTGGATAGACATCGTCATTTCCTCCACTGCTGTTTACTTTGTTGTTTACATCTGATTGGATGTTTGCAACAACTACCAGTTTTAAATTGTAGTTGTAAAAAACATATTCCTTATGTTGGGGAACGTAGTAATTTCAAAAAATTTCCTACGCACACGCAAGATCATGGTGATGCACAGCAACGAGGGGAGAGTATGATCTACGTACCCTTGTAGATCGCAACGGAAGCGTTGACACAACGTAGAGGAAGTAGTCGTACGTCTTCTTCCCGATCCAACCGATCCAAGCACCGTTACTCCGGCACCTCCGAGTTCTTAGCACACGTACAGCTCGATGACGATCCCCGGGCTCCGATCCAGCAAAGCTTCGGGGAGGAGTTCCGTCAGCACGACGGCGTGGTGACGATCTTGATGTTCTACTGTCGCAGGGCTTCGCCTAAGCACCGCTACAATATGATCGAGGTGGAATATGGTGGAGGGGGGCACCGCACACGGCTAAGGAATGATCACGAAGATCAACTTGTGTGTCTATGGGGTGCCCCCTGCCCCTGTATATAAAGGATGGAGGAGGAGGAGGCCGGCCAAGGCTAGGCGCGGCCAGGATGTGGAGTCCTACTAGGACTCCAAGTCCTAGTAGGAGTCCACCAAGAGGGGAGGAAGGGAGAAGGAACTGGAGGAGTAGGAAAGGTGGCCGGCCCCCTTTTCCCTAGTCCAATTCGGACTAGAGGGGAGGGGGGGCGCAGCAGCCTTTTTCCTCTTCCCACTAAAGCCCATCAAGGCCCAATACTTCTCCCAGCGAATTCCCGTAACTCTCCGGTACTCCGAAAAATACCCGAATCACTCGGAACCTTTCCGATGTCCGAATATAGTCGTCCAATATATCGATCTTTACGTCTCGACCATTTCGAGACTCCTCGTCATGTCCCCGATCTCATCCGGGACTCCGAACTCCTTCGGTACATCAAAACTCATAAACCCATAATGTAACTGTCATCGAAACCTTAAGCGTGCGGACCCTACGGTTCGAGAACAATGTAGACATGACCGAGACATGTCTCCGGTCAATAACCAATAGCGGGACCTGGATGCCCATATTGGCTCCTACATATTCTACGAAGATCTTTTATCGGTCAGACCGCATAACAACATACGTTGTTCCCTTTGTCATCGGTATGTTACTTGCCCGAGATTCGATCGTCGGTATCCAATACCTAGTTCAATCTCGTTACCGGCAAGTCTCTTTACTCGTTCCATAATACATCATCTCGCAACTAACTCATTAGTTGCAATGCTTGCAAGGCTTATGTGATGTGCATTACCGAGAGGGCCCAGAGATACCTCTCCGACAATCGGAGTGACAAATCCTAATCTCGAAATACGCCAACCCAACATCTACCTTTGGAGACACCTGTAATGCTCCTTTATAATCACCCAGTTACGTTGTGACGTTTGGTAGCACCCAAAGTGTTCCTCCGGCAAACGGGAGTTGCATAATCTCATAGTCATAGGAACATGTATAAGTCATGAAGAAAGCAATAGCAACATACTAAACGATCGAGTGCTAAGCTAATAGAATGGGTCATGTCAATCAGATCATTCAACTAATGATGTGACCTCGTTAATCAAATAACAAACCTTTGTTTATGGTTAGGAAACATAACCATCTTTGATTAACGAGCTAGTCTAGTAGAGGCATACTAGTGACACTCTGTTTGTCTATGTATTCACACATGTATTATGTTTCCGGTTAATACAATTCTAGCATGAATAATAAACATTTATCATGAAATAAGGAAATAAATAATAACTTTATTATTGCCTCTAGGGCATATTTCCTTCAGTCTCCCACTTGCACTAGAGTCAATAATCTAGATCACATCACCATGTGATTAACATCGATAGTTCACATCATCATGTGATTAACACCCATAGTTCACATCGCCATGTGACCAACACCCAAAGGGTTTACTAGATTCAGTGATCTAGTTCACATCGCTATGTGATTAACACCCAAGGAGTACTAAGGTGTGATCATGTTTTGCTTGTGAAAGAATCTTAGTCAACGGGTCTGCCACATTCAGATCCTCATGTATTTTGCAAATTTCTATGTCAACAATGCTCTGCATGGAGCTACTCTAGGTAATTGCTCCCACTTTCAATATGTATCTAGACCGAGACTTAGAGTCATCTAGATTAGTGTCAAACTTGCATCGGCGTAACCCTTTACGACGAACCTTTTTTTCACTTCCATAATCGAGAAACATATCCTTATTCCACTAAGGATAATTTTGACTGTTGTCCAGTGATCTACTCCTAGATCACTATTGTACTCCCTTGCCAAACTCAGTGGTAGGGCATACAATAGATCTGGTATACAGCATGGCATACTTTATAGAACCTATGACTGAGGCATAGGGAATGACTTTCATTCTCTTTCTATCTTCTGCCGTGGTCGGGCTTTGAGTCTTACTCAACTTCACACCTTGTAATACAGGCAAGAACTCTTTCTTTGACTGCTCCATTTTGAACTACTTCAAAATCTTGTCAAGGTATGTACTCATTGAAAAAACTTATCAAGCGTCTTGATCTATCTCTATAGATCTTGAAGCTCAATATGTAAGCAGCTTTACCAAAGTCTTTCTTTGAAAAACTCCTTTCAAACACTCCTTTATGCTTTGCAGAATAATTCTACATTATTTCCGATCAACAATATGTCATTCACATATACTTATCAGAAATGTTGTAGTGCTCCCACTCACTTTCTTGTAAATACAGGCTTCACCGCAAGTCTGTATAAAACTATATGCTTTGATCAACTTATCGAAGCGTATATTCCAACTCCGAGATTCTTGCACCAGTCCATAGATGGATCGCTGGAGCTTGCATATTTAGTTAACACCTTTAGGATCGACAAAACCTTCTAGTTGCATCGTATACAACTCTTCTTTAGTACATCCATTAAGGAATGCAGTTTTGTTTATCCATTTGCCAGATTTCATAAAATGTGGCAATTGCTAACATGATTCGGACAGACTTAAGCATAGATACGAGTGAGAAACTCTCAACGTAGTCAACACCTTGAACTTGTCGAAAACCTTTTGCGACAATTCTAGCTTTGTAGATAGTAACACTACTATCAGCGTCCCTCTTCCTCTTGAAGATCCATTTATTTTCTATGGCTTGCCGATCATCGGGCAAATCCATCAAAGTCCATACTTTGTTCTCATACATGGATCATATCTCAGATTTCATGGCCTCAAACCATTTCGCGGAATCTGGGCTCATCATCGCTTCCTCATAGTTCGTAGGTTCATCATGATCTAGTAGCATGACTTCCAGAAAAGTATTGCCGTACCACTCTGGCGCGCATCTTACTCTAGTTGATCTACGAGGTTCAGTAGTATCTTGTTCTGAAGTTTCATGATCATCATCATTAGCTTCCTCACTAACTGGTGTAGGTGTCACAGAAACAGTTTTCTGTGATGTACTACTTTCCAATAAGGGAGCAGGTACAGTTACCTCGTCAAGTTCTACTTTCCTCCCACTCACTTCTTTCGAGAGAAACTCCTTCTCCAGAAAGTTTCCGAATTTAGCAACAAAAGTCTTGCCTTCGGATCTGTGATAGAAGGTGTATCCAATAGTTTCCTTTGGATATCCTATGAAGACGCACTTCTCCGATTTGAGTTTGAGCTTATCAGGATGAAACTTTTTCATATAAGCATCGCAACCCCAAACTTTAAGAAACGACAGTTTAGGTTTCTTGCCAAACCATAGTTCACATGGTGTCGTCTCAACGGATTTAGATGGTGCCCTATTTAACGTGAATGCAGCTGTCTCTAATGCATAACCCCAAAACGATAGTAGTAGATCAGTAAGAGACATCATAGATTGCACTATATCCAATAAAGTACGGTTATGACGTTCGGACACACCATTATGCTGTGGTGTTCCATGTGGCATGAGTTTGTGAAACTATTCCACATTGTTTTAATTGAAGACCAAACTCGTAACTCAAATATTTGTCTCCGCGATCAGATCGTAGAAACTCTATTTTTCTTGTCACGATGATTTTCCACTTCACTCTGAAATTCTTTGAACTTTTCAAATGTTTCAGACTTATGTTTCATCAAGTAGATATACCCATATCTGCTCAAATCATCTGTGAAGTTCAGAAAATAACGATACTTGCCGTGAGCCTTAACACTCATCGGACCGCATACATCAGTATGTATTATTTCCAATAAGTCAGTTGCTCGCTCCGGAGAACGGAGTTTTAGTCATCTTGCCCATGAGGCATGGTTCGCAAGCATCAAGTGATTCATAATCAAGTGATTCCAAAATCCCATCAACATGGAGTTTCTTCATGCGCTTTACACCAATATGACCTAAACGGCAGTGCCACAAATAAGTTGCACTAACATTATTAACTTTGCATCTTTTGGTTTCAATATTATGATTATGTGTATCACTACGATCGAGATCCAACGTATTATTTTCATTGGGTGTGTAACCATATAAGGTTTTATTCATGTAAACAGAACAACAATTTATTCTCTTACTTAAATGAATAACCGTATTACAATAAACATGATCAAATCATATTCATGCTTAACGCAAACACCAAATAACACTTATTCAGGTTCAACACTAATCCCAAAAGTATAGGGAGTGTGCGATGATGATCATATCAATCTTGGAACCACTTCCAACACACATCGTCACTTCACCCTTAACTAGTCTCTGTTTATTCTGCAACTCCCGTTTCGAGTTACTAATCTTAGCAACTGAACTAGTATCAAATACTGAGGGGTTGCTATAAACACTAGTAAAGTACACATCAATAACATGTATATCAAATATACTTATGTTCACTTTGCCATCCTTCTTATCTGCCAATCACTTGGGGTAGTTCCGCTTCCAGTGACCAATCCTTTTTGCAGTAGAAACACTTAGTCTCAGGCTTAGGACCAGACTGGGGCTTCTTCACTTGAGCAGCAACTTGCTTGCTGTTCTTCTTGAAGTTCCCCTTCTTCCCTCTGCCCTTTTTCTTGAAACTAGTGGTCTTGTCTACCATCAACACTTGATGTTTTTCTCGATTTCTACCTTCGTCAATTTTTGCATTATGAAGAACTTGGGAATCATTTCCGTTATCCCTTGCATATCATAGTTCATCACAAAGTTCTACTAACTTGGTGATGGTGACTAGAGAATACTGTCAATCACTATCTTATCTGGATGATTAACTCCCACTTGATTCAAGCGATTGTAGTACTCAGACAATCTGGGCACATGCTCACTCGTTGAGCGATTCTCCTCCATCTTTTAGCTATAGAACTTGTTGGAGACTTCATATCTCTCAATTCGGGTATTTGCTTGAAATATTAACTTCAACTCCTGGAACATCTCATATGCTCCATGACGTTCAAAACGTCTTTGAAGGCCCGATTCTAAGCCATTAAGCATGGTGCACTAAACTATCAAGTAGTCATCATATTGAGCTAGCCAAACGTTCATAACGTCTGCATCTGCTCCTGCAATAGGTCTGTCACCTAGCGGTGCATCAAGGACATAATTCTTCTGTGCAGCAATGAGGATAAACCTCAGATCACGGATCCAATCCGCATCATTGCTACTAACATCTTTCAACACAATTTTCTCTAGGAACATATCAAAATAAACACAGGGAAGCAACAACGCGAGCTATTGATCTACAACATAATTTGCAAAATACTACCAGGACTAAGTTCATGATAAATTTAAGTTCAATTAATCATATTACTTAAGAACTCCCACTTAGATAGACATCCCTCTAATCCTCTAAGTGATCACGTGATCCAAATCAACTAAACCATAACCGATCATCACGTGAGATGGAGTAGTTTTCAATGGTGAACATCATTATGTTGATCATATCTACTATATGATTCACGCTCGACCTTTCGGTCTCTGTGTTCCGAGGCCATATCTGTATATGCTTGGCTCGTCAAGTATAACCTGAGTATTCCGCGTGTGCAACTGTTTTGCACCTGTTGTATTTGAACGTAGAGCCTATCACACCCGATCATCACGTGGTGTCTCAGCACGAAGAACTTTTGCAACGGTGCATACTCAGGGAGAACACTTCTTGATAATTTAGTGAGAGATCATCTTATAATGCTACCGTCAATCAAAGCAAGATAAGATGCATAAAAGGATAAACATCACATGCAATCAATATAAGTGATATGATATGGCCATCATCATCTTGTGCTTGTGATCTCCATCTCTGAAGCACCGTCATGATCACCATCGTCACCGGCGCGACACCTTGATCTCCATCGTAGCATCGTTGTCGTCTCGCCAATCTTATGCTTCCACGACTATCACTACCGCTTAGTAATAAAGTAAAGCATTACATCGCGATTGCATTGCATACAATAAAGCGACAACCATATTGCTCCTGCCAGTTGCCGATAACTTGGTTACAAAACATGATCATCTCATACAATAAAATTCAGCATCATGCCTTGACCATATCACATCACAACATGCCCTGCAAAAAACAAGTTAGACGTCCTCTACTTTGTTGTTGCAAGTTTTACGTGGCTGCTACGGGCTTAAGCAAGAACTCATCTTACCTACGCATCAAAACCACAACGATAGTTTGTCAAATAGACTCCATTTTAACCTTCTCAAGGACCGGGCGTAGCCATACTTGGTTCAACTAAAGTTGGAGAGACAGTCGCCCGCAAGCCATCTCTGTGCAAAGCACGTCGAGGGAACCGGTCTCGCGTAAGCGTACGCGTAAGGTTGGTCCGAGTCGTCTCGTCCAACAATACCGCCGAACCAAAGTATGACATGCTGGTAGGCAGTATGACTTGTATCGCCCACAACTCACTTGTGTTCTACTCGTGCAAATAACATCAAACCATAAAACCAGGCTCTGATACCATTGTTGGGGAACGTAGTAATTTCAAAAAATTTCCTACGCACACGCAAGATCATGGTGATGCACAGCAACGAGGGGAGAGTATGATCTACGTACCCTTGTAGATCGCAACGGAAGCGTTGACACAACGTAGAGGAAGTAGTCGTACGTCTTCTTCCCGATCCAACCGATCCAAGCACCGTTACTCCGGCACCTCCGAGTTCTTAGCACACGTACAGCTCGATGACGATCCCCGGGCTCCGATCCAGCAAAGCTTCGGGGAGGAGTTCCGTCAGCACGACGGCGTGGTGACGATCTTGATGTTCTACTGTCGCAGGGCTTCGCCTAAGCACCGCTACAATATGATCGAGGTGGAATATGGTGGAGGGGGGCACCGCACACGGCTAAGGAACGATCACGAAGATCAACTTGTGTGTCTATGGGGTGCCCCCTGCCCCTGTATATAAAGGATGGAGGAGGAGGAGGCCGGCCAAGGCTAGGCGCGGCCAGGATGTGGAGTCCTACTAGGACTCCAAGTCCTAGTAGGAGTCCACCAAGAGGGGAGGAAGGGAGAAGGAACTGGAGGAGTAGGAAAGGTGGCCGGCCCCCTTTTCCCTAGTCCAATTCGGACTAGAGGGGAGGGGGGGGGGCGCAGCAGCCTTTTTCCTCTTCCCACTAAAGCCCATCAAGGCCCAATACTTCTCCCAGCGAATTCCCGTAACTCTCCGGTACTCCGAAAAATACCCGAATCACTCGGAACCTTTCTGATGTCCGAATATAGTCGTCCAATATATCGATCTTTACGTCTCGACCATTTCGAGACTCCTCGTCATGTCCCCGATCTCATCCGGGACTCCGAACTCCTTCGGTACATCAAAACTCATAAACCCATAATGTAACTGTCATCGAAACCTTAAGCGTGCGGACCCTACGGTTCGAGAACAATGTAGACATGACCGAGACATGTCTCCGGTCAATAACCAATAGCGGGACCTGGATGCCCATATTGGCTCCTACATATTCTACGAAGATCTTTTATCGGTCAGACCGCATAACAACATACGTTGTTCCCTTTGTCATCGGTATGTTACTTGCCCGAGATTCGATCGTCGGTATCCAATACCTAGTTCAATCTCGTTACCGGCAAGTCTCTTTACTCGTTCCGTAATACATCATCTTGCAACTAACTCATTAGTTGCAATGCTTGCAAGGCTTATGTGATGTGCATTACCGAGAGGGCCCAGAGATACCTCTCCGACAATCGGAGTGACAAATCCTAATCTCGAAATACGCCAACCCAACATCTACCTTTGGAGACACCTGTAATGCTCCTTTATAATCACCCAGTTACGTTGTGACGTTTGGTAGCACCCAAAGTGTTCCTCCGGAAAACGGGAGTTGCATAATCTCATAGTCATAGGAACATGTATAAGTCATGAAGAAAGCAATAGCAACATACTAAATGATCGGGTGCTAAGCTAATAGAATGGGTCATGTCAATCAGATCATTCAACTAATGATGTGACCTCGTTAATCAAATAACAAACCTTTGTTTATGGTTAGGAAACATAACCATCTTTGATTAACGAGCTAGTCTTGTAGAGGCATACTAGTGACACTCTGTTTGTCTATGTATTCACACATGTATTATGTTTCCGGTTAATACAATTCTAGCATGAATAATAAACATTTATCATGAAATAAGGAAATAAATAATAACTTTATTATTGCCTCTAGGGCATATTTCCTTCACCTTATGCAGAACAGATCCATTTATTTGCTTATATAATTGTGAAACCTATTACATGTCTCCTTGTTTCTCTTTCAGAGTCGTATATCTTATGCCAGGCAGAACTTTAGGGAAGATAGTGAGCCAAACCATCTTGAAGAGAGCGAGATGACCCCAAGGTCATGTCTTGATGAAGATAGTGAGTTGAAGCTACTCACTAGCAGTTGTGAGACAACCTCTGTGCAGTCGTTGCATCAATCAGTTCGACTTCTTCAATCTCAACTTGAAGCGGAAAGTCTTGCTTCAGCTCAGCTCCAACTCGATGTCAATGATGCAATGAAGATCTTAGAGGAGTGCCCTGCACACTAGGGTGCTATAATGCTAGGGATGGAGCATCTATCGTTGACACAACTAAGGTCTCATCGGCTTGTTTGGCTGCTTGCGGAGCCCCTCCTGGCCAGGCCTAATGCCTTCTGAAGTGCTCTTAGTTTTGTATATTCTTTTGTCGGCGCGTTTATATGCACTGGTGGCGACCTTTGATGCCCAGTGTATGTAATCCACAGTCACATTGCGCTTTATTACCACCGGTGGTGAAATTTTGATTCCAAGTGGAAGGTTCAATGGATCTCAGCATTGTCGGTCTTTAGGCCGGCCCGTTACTCATATGGGCCAAAACGTGGGCCTATAATCATCTTGGGCCATTAGCAGGTCTAAACGTATAGTAGTTTTCCGCCTTTAACAGGCCGAGTAAAGTTCTGGCCAGCTGGGCCAGAGAATACCATGCGCTTTTAATAGGCTAAACCCTAGATTGGGCTAGTGCTGAGCCGAAAAATTCACGGGCCAATACAGGCCGAAACTGCCTAAGGCCCATGTTTGGCCCAAATAGGATGAGCCGTTAACAGGCCAAAATATATCTCTAGTCTGTTTCGCCCAATAAAATTATGGGCTTTAAGCAGGCCGGTATCCACGCGGGCCATATGCCCAAAGGTGTCACGGGCCATTATCAAATGGGTTGTAAGTAGGCCAAATTCAACGCGGGATGTAATTAGGCCCAACTGTTACACGGGCCATTAACAGGCCGATAGGCCAGTTGGGCTGAAATTTATCCACGAAGACTACGGGCCGTTAAGAGGCCTAAATTTGCTTCGTACAATAAATAGCCCAGTTTCTGCATGGGCCATTAAATGGCCTAAAGTTAAACCAGGCCGACAACTTCCCAGATGCACCACGGGCCGCTAACAGGCCGAAACTATTATTGGGCCGAACTGGTAAACGGGCATTTAATAGGCTGAAATACAAACCTGGCTTAGAATGGGCCCAAAAGAACAGTGTCATGTTAACGGGCCTGATCCGATATGGGCCGTAATTTGGCCCAAAACATGGCAGGCTATGAATGGGTCTGATCTGATATGGGCCTCAATTTGACCCAAAACATGGCAGGCTGTTAACGAGCCAGCCCACTAGTGTGTGAAAAAATATGATGGGCCTTTAGCTGGGCCGGCCTTTTTACCTTAAATGGACCACTATTGGTTTGTGCCATGTGTCGACATATCATAAGCGTCTTCCGTCCATTGTAGGGATGACATTTGTCCCAATGATGAGCTGACACATGCATTATCCGGCGAATGAGAATTTTACACGTGGAAAATCCCCATTGGTCGGGGCTGTTAACAGGTTATCGGATCCAAACTGGAACCCGATAGCTTAACGGTGACCCGTTATGGTGGATGCCACGTGGTGGTCACCCTTGACGAAAGCACTTCTATAACGCGCGACTTATCGTCATGGAAGTGGACACTTCCGTGATGTTAATTTTGGTAATGTCATGGAACACTTCTACGACAGCACAGGTATGACTATCTTGATTCTGTCATAAAATCGTCATGGATGTACATGCATGGCAGAAAACGTGACCTACTGTGACAAACACGTATCATCACGAAAGTGTATTTTTTGTAGTGATGTTTTTGGTTGTTGTGAGCTTGCAAGTACATTCAATGTACTGACCTGGCGTGTCATGCTAGATTGCAGGTGATGTCGTGCTTGATTGTTTGCTTGTCGAGGTTACCGCGCGTGCGAGCTAGATCGTGTCCCAGCCAGAGTCCCTGCGGAGTGGAGTTCACCACTTTCGTCGTTGTTCCGCTGCTAGAAGTATTCCGCTGCTACGAGTTGTTCCGCTGCTAGCATATATAGAACTATCTATGTAGGCGTAGTGTCAGCGTGCTAATGTGATCTTGTATAACATCAGACTTTTTATCCCTTATTCATTATATATGAAGAGTTGATTTGTTCTATGCCGAGCAGTGTCGTATTCCAGAAGACTTACCTCGATCTCTGGGCTGGAATACGGGGCGTTTCAGTTTCTCTGAGCTGGGCTGCCACACTTAACCAATCTAGCAGACATATATTACTCTCTTTGAATGATATTCTTCTTCGTAAACCTTGTGTAGGAAGCTTTAGGCCTGGGCGAGTCAAACCTTGCCGGCTTAAAGAAAAACTTGGAATCTGAACAGGCTGAACATGCCAAGGCTGAATCAAGCTTGAAACATCTTTGGAAGACTTAGAAAAAATCAAGGCAAACTTTGATGCTGAAAGATCTTCCTTTGAAACGGAGAAGGCTTCCTTATTGAAACGTGCAGAAGATGCCGAAAACCGACTTAAACCTGTGGCTGCAGAGTTGGCCGGCTTAAAACACCATATCTCTGAAATGACTGCTACCATCTTTGGTAAGTACGATTTTCAATCAATTGAAATAACTCGCCTGGCCACTCTTGCTTTGAATGCATGATGGGTGCCAGGAGTGCCAACCTTGGGAAAAGTGTGTCGATGAAGCTGAAAGTCGTCTATGCCTTGACGGAAAAACTTTATGTTGGAAGTATCCGCACTATGGTGGCTGCATCAAATGGAAAGAAACCACCACAACTCATAAAGGATGTTCTAGACCAATTGTCCACAATGCCTAAGCAAATTGAAGAACTGAAGCTGTCAGCCGCCCGTGCAGGAGCAATAACCTGCTAAGCCGGGCTAAGGCTTATCAATCAGAGTTGGATCCAAAGGAAATGGTTGGCGGGTTTTCAGAGTATAACAATGATGGGTCTGTCTTCAGTGAAGCAGATTTTGCCAAATGCATCAAGGAAATGCGGCCATTAGCCTGTCAACTCGCCCAAGAACTGGATCTGAAGAAGTACTAGTCAGCTTACGACATCGACAATACTCGAAACAGGGCGTCATCCTTTGATGTTGTGTACCTGACTCCGCAAAGGCATAAGCATACCTTTGCCCTTGATATCGACCCTTCCTCTATCATCAACGATGAAGCAATCTTTGAGGCTTTACCAGGTGTGGACTGGACCTCGAACAATCTTCAGATCGGAAACAACGAAGAGCCGGCTCAGGATGACCGAGGGACCTCTACAACAGGGCAGCATCAAGGTGTTAACCCGGAGGGCACTGACTTGGACGGCACAGAGGCCGGTTCAAAGGAGTAGCATAACTCCTAAAAAATTTGCTTGAAACTTTTGGGCTCAACTGAAGCCATGTAATAGACATAGTTAAAAACATTGAGTTGGTTTGCCGTGCCTTCGTGCACTTTGGATGCTTGATCTGATTTGATATATATATGAGGTCCCTCGGTTGTTTCTAATTTTAGGATCAAAATAATTATTTGGATCAAAGCGTCCCTGTATAGCGCCGATCGGATGTTTCTGAGATCGCAGCGAACCAAAAAGAAAAAAATCTCATGTACCTTATCCGGCTTCCTCCCGTCGCGCACTTTCCCTCGCAACCACCCCAATCCAACCCCACCCCACCTGCAACGCCCCGACCAACGGCCCACCCAGCTCCGGCGCGCCTGCCGGCCCCACCTCCTTCCGGCTCACCGGCGCCCCAGCCTCCTACGGGCGCGGGGTCGTCGGCGCCCTTGCCTCCTTCCGGCGGCGCGAGGCCGCCGCCGCCCCCGCCTCCTCCTGGACCGCCGGCGACCCTGCCTCTTCCTGCCAAGGCTGCCGCCTCCTCCAGGCACGCCGTGCCCCTGCCTCCTTCCGGCGCGAGGCCACCGCCTCCTCTAGGCACACCGGCGCCCCTGCCTCCTTCCGGCTCAAGGGCACTTCCGCCACGAGGCAGCAGCCCTCCTTCACCCACCGCCCGATGTGTCGCCGCCCCCGCTAATCCACTCCCCTCCTCTGGCTCCTGATTGATGATCCCGGCTCATCCTGCTGCTCGCCTCCTCCCTCGCGTATGCATCAACAAAAAATAGGTGAGTCGCTGCAGTCCAAGTCGTGCCATAGCAGCAGGGCGACTCTTCCAGGATGCATCTCACGCTCAACCGGCTCCAATTTTGCGCGCATGGGGTTGGTGCTGCTCCAGTGAGCTCCTCCATCCCCAGCTTGTCCCTGAATGCAGACTCTGCACCGCGCAGGTTCCTACCCACCGTTCCTCCTCTCTGCTTGTTCACTCTTCACTTCTCTAGATTTTGGTGTGTGCACGCAAAATGTTCACTAAAATGTCTCAGTGCAGTAGTACCAGTTTTGTGTGTTCGTTTTCCCTTCTAGATTAGTCCTTGCCTGCTAATTGATATAGCTTGGATTACTTAAGAGTGTTTTTCATGTGTGTTCTGCACTTTAGGTTGAATTTCACCCTGCATCCCCGACGTAGCGCTGCTCCGGCTCCTCCCCCGCTTGCTGCCAGGTCTGTCTCTCCTCCTTGCCTGCTAATTGATATAGCTTGGATTACTTAAGAGTGTTTTTCATGTGTGTTCTGCACTTTAGGTTGAATTTCACCCTGCATCCCCGACGTAGCGCTGCTCCGGCTCCTCCCCCGCTTGCTGCCAGGTCTGTCTCTCCTCCCCCCCCCCCCCCCCCTGCTCGCCGTCCTGTGCGGCGGTGGACGTGGCTACTTGATGGAGTGAAGCCGGCCTCCGAGCACCGGCAGTTGCACTGCACCCTGCAAAAAAAAAGAATAGCCACAAGTTCAGAATCAGAAAAATGAGAAGTTCAAGAAGAACAAAGGCACTGCCTTCACTCACGTGCTCACAAACTGCTAGGTTGTAGCTCGTATGTTGTTTGCAACTATCTTCAATTTCTTCAGTAGCTCGTACACATTTAGCCAAAATCTAGTACTTTCAGAATGATAAAGTTGATAGTTGGCGTACAGGGACAACCATGTTGATGGCGATTGAAAAAGGATTCTGAAATAATATTATTGAGACTGAAGACCAAGTTTGATAATGCACGATGTCAGAGGATTCCAGGGCTTTCTCTGAGGTGGTTGATGGCTTCCGAGAAATGCGTTCATATCTTACAAGTTTCAGGGGTTCAAGTTCATCTATATAAGAAGGAATGCCAATTTTGTTGCACATCTGTGTGTGAAAGAGGCGCTGAAACTTGATGTGCTTACTATTTCTTTTCTTATAACACCTGGCTACATCACGTGGTTTCAATCACAGTTATTTTTAACTGCCATGGCCCGACACCTCCTCCATCTCGATGCCGCCGTCATGACCTAGCCTACATTTGTTGGTTGCTGCTAGCTGCTGTTGTTGCGTCCTGCCTCGCCGTCTAACTGATGTTAGTGCGATGCTGCTGTAGTTCAGCTAGAGTGGGAGAGAGATTTCTTTGAGAGTTTAGCTGCTGCTGCTGTCGTTAATTTTTGTTTTGAACTTGTTGGTTAAAGATAATGATGTTGCTTTCTACAGATGGCCTTCCTGTAGATGTATCATTCTCCATCCGCTTGGAAGCTTCAACATTCTGAATGATCATAACAAAACAAAATACAATCTTAGTGTGCTTTATCATGTTTCCGGTAAAAGTAATTTTTTGACGTACAAAGGGAAATTCATAGCATATTGAAAACAAACCAAACATGATCTTACTTGTAGAAATAGAGTACGGTGTACTATCTTGCTGAATTGCAACATTTGGAACATCAGTAAATGTGTATTGGTAGCTTTACTCGCCATTTTACCATGCAACTTCAACTTCTCCAGTTTCAGATTTCATTAGCTGCTCCTCACCAGTTTCATTCATCGGACACTTTCTCTTTCTAACTGAATGCTCAACAGTTTATGAGGTTGCCATAAAGGTCTTTTTTTTACTCTGCTAACTTCTAGTACATCAGAAGAAGAAGTGACCTTTGCTAGAAGAGCAAAAAATGCTAGTTTAAACCTTCACATTGCAAGATGAGTAGTTGTTATAATTGGGCAACAAATGCTAATGCCATCATTACGCAACACATACATATTGTTTCCTCCTCATTAGGTGCCCATAGTTCGTCAGATGTACGGGGAGCATGCAAAGTTTGTGAAAGAAAGTTTTGGAAACACCTTTCAGCAAAAATAAAACACTGAAAAACCTATCAAATATTATGGACCACAACGGCGCAAGGAGGTCGAGCTTCTCTGCCATGACTGTGCTCGTTTTTTTGGTCGAGCTTCCATGCTCTTTAACAAATAAGTTCAAATATAAAAAATCACAAGCGTTCCTCTCCTTGTGTGCTTGGGTTTTGTGTGTGTTCGTGCAAAAAACAGGTGGTTTTATTTTATTTTTGTGTATAAATAAAAAAGTTCAAATATAATAAATAAAAAAGTTTAAGAACATGTAACACGATAGAAAGTTTCGTGTATGAAATTAATATGTACAAAGAAAACTATCATATTTGTCCTTTATGCGACACAATCAATTCCTGGAAGTTTATATTAAAAAAAAAGAAAAAAACCACTTTAAGAAAAAAAACAATTTAAAAATTGACCACAAACACTACACAAATTTACCGAAAAACAAAATCAAAATTTCCCCATTTAATTTTTTTACTTTTAGATAACAATTTTAAAAATCATTTCTGAAAAAACTAAGAAGGTCAAACAACAATAAGAGAGAAGTACAAGGTTTAAAAACACGAAAACTTAATGATTCTAAAAAACCAGGAAGTTCAAAAATAAAAAATTAACTTTTATAAAAGGATTTTTTCATTTTGCAAAAAATAAAATATACCGAGAAGTTCAAATTAAATTAACAGAGCGGTTCGACATTCATAAAAAGATAAAATATTTCTAACTTCTAAAACAATAAAACACAAATAAACCAAGAAGTTTAGTTTGAAATAACCAAGAAGTTGTACGATGTTTATTACAAAACTAGGGTTTTTTCCGTTATAAATGAATAACACCAAGAAGTCCAAATTAAAAAAACCGAGAAGTTTCATTTAAAAAATATATAATAGTTCAATTACATGCTAAAAAAGAGAGGAAAAAACAATAACATTTTTGCCATTTTTAAAACTACCCTCAAACGGCGACGAATTGGTAACACTTGTCTACATGAAAAAGTTGCTCCTATTCATACGCTTTCCAACGGTATATTATATGCTACATCACGATGTATAGTTTAAAAGTTTCATGTATACCAATTAAAACACGTTTTTATGTATTGAAAAAATTCTTTTGAACCGTCAAGAGTATGAAAAAATGTTCAACATGGCAAAGTTGCGTGTTTGCAACAGCTTTCCATCAGTATATAATTTGCTCAATTCCGATAAGTGGTTGAGAAGTTACAGGTAAAAAACAACACGTGCAAAACAGAGTGAAGTTTAAAAAGAACTGCTCCAGAAGTGGATGAATATACCTATTTACAATTGGTACAGTTTCCAACAAGATCCACTCCTGTTCTACTTTTTTGTCCATATTCTCAGCTGTAGCAGAGATTCCAAATAAAAAACATGGCCTTTATATATTCATGCATATTCAGACTCGCTCATCTCACTCGTTCCATTCATTCATTAGGAGGGGACATACTTGTATGTCTGAATCTACAATGTAACAGAAAGTTGCTGCTTTTCTTTGAAACCAACTCAAGAACATCGATCTGAAAGCAGACGACACCTTATGCTACTACCACCGACCGATGCCCGCTGCACAACGCGTCGATGAGCCCCTACACGCATGTTGCCATCTCAAAAAAAAATGCATTGGATGCTCTGTTTGTCTTGTACTATTGTGCAATTTTTTTGCCTAAACTTTTCTTTGTGAAGGTCAAAATGTTGCGTTCGAGAACTTTGAGTGTGTTATGTATATCTTAGCAAGTTTAAAAAGGAGTTCACAGTTATATTAAACTGGCTGCCAATCCAATGTTGTGTTCACAACTATATTAAATTCTGCTGTTGGAAAAATGTCCAATTTTTTATCGATTTGAAATAACGAAGAAGTTCGATGTTTCTAACGAACTCCAATTTTCACATTTCTCAGAATACACAAATAAGTTGTTGGGGAGTTAAGGGCAAAAACAGCATGTGAAAAACAGAGTGAAATTTAAACATAACTGCTCCGAAGGTTTAACCTCTTCACGCAGTGCATTTTCAGGGACTATTTTTGCGATGAAGGCAGAACACATGATCTAAGAAGTTTAGATTGATAACTGCCAAAACTTCACGTACTACATGGTGTGCATTTTGTATTAACAAAAGAATAAAGAAAAAGCAACGGCTAAAAGTTTTGCTGCTAGAAGTTCAAGTGCTCGGCCCGAGAAAGTTCAGAATTTCTTGTGAGAGAGGTTGAACAAAAATACGTGACAGAAATTCAAGGTGAAAACAGCGGGAAGTTCAACTAATTCACAGAATGCGTTTCAGAAAAAAATAAAAGAATACAAAACTAAAAGCCTAAAAAGTTTGTCGCAAGAAGTTCACGTGTTCCACCCTGCATGGTTCAAAAATTATATTTACGAGACGTCTGTCATTCATTTACATGTTGTTTTAAAAAGCAAAAAACAACGTTGTTTTGACATTTTGGAAACTCCTCTCAAATGGCAACGAATTTGTAACACATGTCTACATGAAAAACTTGTTGCGATTCATAAGCTTTCCACGGGTATATTATGTGCCACATTTTGATGAACGGTTTAAAAGTTTCATGTATACCATTTAAAACATGTTTTGATGTGTCAGGACCCCGACTCAATGCCACACCGATCTAGCATGTAACACCTCATATCACTTTGCGGCCTCATGCACGGTATTCCCACGGGTGTCGCCTTATCAGGCCCGGGACTGTTTGCGCCTTTTGGCACACGTATATGATAGTGTCACTAGCATCCATATGACAAGGAGCCCGGGCTGACATGGCTAGTCGTGAACCCAAAGTGGCACTAACTTACAGGGACATGCATACATGACCCAGCAACGAACGTGTCAGTCATCAGCGAGTGAACCCAGGCTGTAGCAGCTGGGCTAGCAGGACTCCGAAGGATCCGGGCTGTAGCAGGCTAACAGGACTCCGTAGACACCGTGTGACATTTCCCCGAAGGGACAGACACAGGAACGAAGAAAGACACATGCCGGTCAGCCTAAGTGTTCCGGAGCAATAGCAAGCTACCAGAGCTCAGTGGAAGCAGTAGGAGACATTTCCCGGTAAGAGAGGCTACCAAGGATAAACAACTAGATAGTCAGATCCCACACATACCAAGCATTTCAATAACATACACACAATATGCTCGATATGTGCAAATACAACATGGCATGACAACATGACTCTACAACTCAAGTATTTATTCAATAGGCTCCGAGGAGCGAGATATTACAAACATGGGTCTCATGACCCAACATTCAGAGCATACAAGTCAAAGCACAAGCGAAGCTTAACATGTCTGAGTACAGACATCTATAAATGAAAAAGGCTGAGAAGCCTGACTATCTACCAGATCCTGCCGAGGGCACAAGATCGTAGCTGAGGTAACAAGCTAAACGTCGAAGTCCACGCGGGACTACTAGTGAGATTGAAGTCTCTCTGCAAAAACATAAAATAGGCAAACGTGAGTACATCAGAACTATCTACATATGCATCATTCTCAATAGAGGGGTTGGTGGAGTTTAACTGCAGCAAGCCAGCTTTGACTCGGTGGCTATCCTGAACTACGACTGCAAGTAACTCTTTTGAGGTGGCACACACGAGTCCACATATTCACCATATCAATACACCACTATGGATCCGCTCTCGTCTCCCTACGAGAACGCCATCCATAGCACTCATGCTTATCTTGTGTATTTTAGAGTATCCACTTTCACTTGTCTATGAACAGTATAGGCAACCCAGAGGTCCTTTACCGCGGACACGGCTATTCGAATAGATGATGTTAACCCTGCAGGGGTGTACTTCTTCACACACGCTCTCACCACTTACCGCCGTTTACACGACATGTACTCGGCAACCTTCAAGCGGAAGCCCAACGTGTTGGGGAACGTAGTAATTTCAAAAAAATTCCTACGCACACGCAAAAACATGGTGATGACATAGCAACAAGAGGGGAGAGTGTTGTCCACGTATCCTCGTAGACCGTAAGTGGAAGCGTTATGACAACGCGGTTGATGTAGTCGTACGTCTTCACGATCCGACCGATCCAAGTACCGAACGTACGGCACCTCCGAGTTCAGCACACCTTCAGCTCGATGACGATCCCCGGACTCCGATCCAGCAAAGTGTCGGAGATGAGTTCCGTCAGCACGACGGCGTGGTGACGATGATGATGCTCTACTGGCGCAGGGCTTCGCCTAAACTCCGCGACGATATGACCGAGGTGGAATATGGTGGAGGGGGGCACCGCACACGGCTAAGGAACGATCCGTAGATCAACTTGTGTGTCCTGGGGTGCCCCCTGCCCCCGTATATAAAGGAGCAAGGGGGAGGGGGCCGGCCAAGGGGAGGAGGCGCGCCCAAGGGGGAGAATCCTACTCCAAGTAGGATTCCCCCTTCTTTCCTAGTCCAAGTAGGAGAGGGGAAGGAAGGGAAGGAGAAGGAGAAGGAAGGAGAGGGAGGAAAAGGAGGAAAGGGGGCCCGGCCCCCTAGTCCAATTCGGTTTGGGCTAGGGGGGCTGCGCGCCCTGCCTCCTCTCTTCCACCACTTGGCCCATGAGGCCCATTGCTTCTTCCTCATATTCCCGTAACTCCCCGGTACCCCCGAAAATACCCGAATCACTCGGAACCTTTCCAAACTCCGAATATAGTCGTCCAATATATCGATCTTTACGTCTCGACCATTTCGAGACTCCTCGTCATGTCCCCGATCTCATCCGGGACTCCGAACTCCTTCGGTACATCAAAACTCATACTCTCATAATATAACTGTCATCAAAACCTTAAGCGTGCGGACCCTATGGATTCGAGAACTATGTAGACATGACCTAGAACTATTCTCGGTCAATAACCAATAGCGAGACCTGGATGCCCATATTGGCTCCCACATATTCTACGAAGATCTTTATCGGTTAAACCGCATAACAACATACGTTGTTCCCTTTGTCATCGGTATGTTACTTGCCCGAGATTTGATCGTCGGTATCTCAATACCTAGTTCAATCTCGTTACTGGCAAGTCTCTTTACTCGTTCCTTAATGCATCATCCCGTAACCAACTCATTGGCCACATTGCTTGCAAGGCTTATAGTGATGTGCATTACCGAGAGGGCCCAGAGATACCTCTCCGATAATCGAAGTGACAAAACCTAATCTCGAAATACGCCAACCCAACATGTACCTTTGGAGACACCTGTAGTACTCCTTTATAATCACCCAGTTATGTTGTGACGTTTGGTAGCACCCAAAATGTCCCTCCGGTAAACGGGAGTTGCATAATCTCATAGTTACAGGAACATGTATAAGTCATGAAGAAAGCAATAGCAACATACTAAACGATCAAGTGCTAGGCTAACGGAATGGGTCATGTCAATCACATCATTCTCCTAATGATGTGATCCCATTAATCAAATGACAACACATGTCTATGGTTAGGAAACATAACCATCTTTAATTAATGAGCTAGTCAAGTAGAGGCATACTAGTGACACTCTGTTTGTCTATGTATTCACACATGTATTATGTTTCCGGTTAATACAATTCTAGCATGAATAATAAACATTTATCATGATATGAGGAAATAAATAATAACTTTATTATTGCCTCTAGGGCATATTTCCTTCAGGCTCCCACTTGCACTAGAGTCAATAATCTAGTTCACATCACCATGTGATTTAACACCAATATACACATCTGTATGTGATTAATATCAATAGTTCACATCGTCATGTGATCAACACCCAAAGGGTTTTACTAGAGTCAATAATCTAGTTCACATCGCTATGTATTAACACCCAAAGAGTACTAAGGTGTGATCATGTTTTGCTCATGAGAGAAGCTTAGTCAACGGGTCTGTCATATTCAGAGCCGTATGTATTTTGCAAATATACTATGTCTACAATGCTCTGCACGGAGCTACTATAGCTAATTGCTCCCACTTTCAATATGTATCCAGATTAAGACTTAGAGTCATCTGGATCGGTGCCAAAACTTGTATCGACGTAACCCTTTACGACGAACCTTTTTGTCACCTCCATAATCGAGAAATATATCCTTATTCCACTAAGGATAATTTTGACCAATGGCCAGTGATCTACTCCTAGATCACTATTGTACTCCCTTGCCAAACCAGGGCAGAGTATACAATAGGTCTGGTCCATAGCATGGCATACTTTTATAGAACCTATGACTGAAGCATAGGGAATGACTTTCATTCTCTTTCTATTTTCTGCTGTGGTCGGGATTTGAGTCTTACTCAATTTCATACCTTTGCAACACAGGCAAGAACTCTTTCTTTGACTGTTCCATTTTGAACTACTTCAAAATCTTGTCAAGGTATGTACTCATTGAAAATCTTATCAAGCGTCTTGATCTATCTCAATAGATCTTGATGCTCAATATGTAAGTAGCTTTACTGAGGTCTTTCTTTGAAAGAACTCCTTTCAAACACTCCTTTATGCTTTGCAGAATAATTCTACATTATTTCCGATCAACAATATGTCATTCACATATACTTATCAGAAATGTTGTAGTGCTCCCACTCACTTTCTTGTAAATACAGGCTTCACCGTAAGTCTGTACAAAACTATATGCTTTGATCAACTTATCAAAGCGTATATTCCAATTCTGAGATGCTTATACCAGTCCATAGATGGATCGCTGGAGCATGCACACTTTGTTAGCACCTTTAGGATTGACAAAACCTTCTGGTTGTATCATATACAACTCTTCTTTAATAAACCCATTAAGGAATGTAGTTTTGACATCCATTTGCCAAATTTCATAAAATGTGGCAGTTGTAACATGATTCGGATAGACTTTTAAGCATCGATACAAGTGAGAAAATCTCATTGTATTCAACACTGAACTTTGTCAAAAACCTTTTTTGACAAGTCTAGCTTTGTAGATAGTAACACTACTATCAGCGTCCGTCTTCCTCTTGAAGAACCATTTATTTTTTATGGCTTGCCGATCATTGGGCAAGTCCACCAAAGTCCACACTTTGTTCTCATACATGGATCCCACCTCAGATTTCATGGCCTCAAACCATTTTGCGGAATCTGGGCTCATCATCGCTTCCTCATAGTTCGTTGGTTCATCATGGTCTAGTAACATGATTTCCAGAATAGGATTACCGTACCACTCTGGTGCAGATCTTACTCTGGTAGACCTACGAGGTTCAGTAGAAACTTGATCCGAAGTTTCATGATCAATATCATTAGCTTCCTCACTAATTGGTGTAGTTGTCAAAGGAACCGGTTCTTGTGATGTACTACTTTCCAATAAGGGAGCAGGTACAGTTAGCTCATCAAGTTCTACTTTCCTCCCACTCACTTCTTTCGAGAGAAACTCCTTCTCTAGAAAGGATCCGAATTTAGCAATGAAAATCTTGCCCTCAGATATGTGATAGAAGGTGTACCCAACAGTCTCTTTTGGGTATTCTATGAAGACATACTTCTCCGATTTGGGTTCGAGCTTATCAGGTTGAAAACCTTTTTCATATAAGCATGGCAACTCCAAACTTTAAGAAATGATAGCTTAGGTTTACTGCTAAACCATAGTTCATACGGTGTCGTCTCAACGGATTTAGATGGTGCCCTTTTAAAGTGAATGCAACTGTCTATAATGCATAACCCCAAAACAATAGTGGTAAATCAGTAAGAGACATCATGGATCGGACCATATCCAATAAAGTGCGGTTACGACGTTCGGACACACCATAACGTTGTGGTGTTCCAGGTGGCGTGAGCTGTGAAACTATTCCACATTATTTTAATTGAAGACCAAACTCGTAACTCAAATATTCGTCTCCGCGATCAGATTGCAGAAACTTTATTTTCTTGTTACGATGATTTTTCCACTTCACTCTGAAATTCTTTGAACCTTTCAACTATTTCAGACTTATGTTTCATCAAGTAGATATACCCATATCTGCTCAAATCATCTTGTGAAGGTCAGAAAATAACGATACTTGCCACGAGCATCAACACTCGTTGGATCGCATACATCGGTATGTATTATTTCCAATAAGTCAGTAGCTTGTTCCATTGTTCCGGAGAACGAAGTTTTAGTCATCTTGCCCAAAAGGCATGGTTTGCAAGCATCAAATGATTCATAACCAAGTGATTCCGAAAATCCATCTTTATGGAGTTTCTTCATGTGCTTTACACCGATATGACCCAAACGGCAGTGCCACAAATAAATTGCACTATCATTATTAACTTTGCATCTTTTGGCATCAATATTATGAATATGTGTATCACTACGACCGAGATCCAACAAAGTATTTTCATTGGGTGTATAACCATCGAAGGTCTTATTCATGTAAACAGAATAACAATTATTCTTTAACTTCAAATGAATAACCGTATCGCAATAAACATGATCAAATCATATTCATGCTCAACGCAAACGCTAAATAACATTTATTTAGGTTTAACACCAATCTCGAAAATATAGGGAGTGTGTGATGATGATCATATCAATCTTGGAACTATTTCCAACACTCATCGTCACTTCCCCTCAACTAGTCTCTGTTTATTATGTAACTCCTGTTTCGAGTTACTAATCTTAGCAACCGAACAAGTATCAAATACTCAGGGGCTACTATAAACACTAGTAAGGCACACATCAAACACCTGCATATCAAATATACCCTTGTTCACTTTGCCATCCTTCTTATCCACCAAATATTTAGGGCATTTCCGCTTCCAGTGACCATTTCCTTTGCAGTGTAAGCACTCAGTTTCAGGCTTTGGTCCAGCTTTGGTCTTCTTCACGGGAGTGACAACTTGTTTGCCATTCTACTTGAAGTTTCCCTTTCTTTCCCTTTGCCCTTTTCTTGAAACTAGTGGTCTTGTCAATCATCAACACTTGATGCTCTTTCTTGATTTCTACCTTCGTTGATTTCAACGTCACGAAGAGCTCGGGAATCGTTTTCGTCATCCCTTGCATACTATAGTTCATCACGAAGTTCTAGTAACTTAGTGATGGTGACTAGAGAATTCTGTCAATCACTATCTTATCTGGAAGATTAACTCTCACTTGATTCAAGCGATTGAAGTACCCAGACAATCTGAGCACATGCTCACTAGTTGAGCGATTCTCCTCCATCTTTTAGCTATAGAACTTGTTGGAGACTTCATATCTCTCAACTCGGGTATTTGCTTGAAATATTAACTTCAATTCTTGGAACATCTCATATGGTCCATGACGTTCAAAACATCTTTGAAGTTTCGATTCTAAGCCGTTAAGCATGGTGCACTAAACTATCAAGTAGTCATCATTTTGAGCTAGCCAAACGTTCATAACGTTTGCATCTGCTCCTGCAATAGGTTTTTCACCTAGCAGTGCATCAAGGACATAATTCTTCTGTGCAGCAATGAGGATAAACCTCAAATCACGGATCCAATACGCATCATTGCTACTAACATCTTTCAACACCGTTTTCTCTAGGAACATATCAAAATAAACATATGAAAGCAACAACGCGAGCTATTGATCTATAACATAATTTGCAAAATACTACCAGGACTAAGTTCATGATAAATTAAAGTTCAATTAATCATATTACTTAAGAACTCCCACTTAGATAGACATCCCTCTAATCCTCTAAGTGATTACGTGATCCATATCAACTACACCATGTCCGATCGTCACGTGAGATGGAGTAGTTTCAACGGTGAACATCAATATGTTGATCATATCTACTATATGATTCACGCTCGACCTTTCGGTCTCCGTGTTCCGAGGCCATATCTGTTATATGCTAGGCTCGTCAAGTTTAACCTGAGTATTCCGCGTGTGCAACTGTTTTGCACCCGTTGTATTTGAACGTAGAGCCTATCACACCCGATCATCACGTGGTGTCTCAGCACGAAGAACTTTCGCAACGGTGCATACTCAGGGAGAACACTTCTTGATAATTTAGTGAGAGATCATCTTAAAATGCTACCGTCAATCAAAGCAAGATAAGATGCATAAAGGATAAACATCACATGCAATCAATATAAGTGATATGATATGGCCATCATCATCTTGTGCTTGTGATCTCCATCTCCGAAGCACCGTCGTGATCACCATCGTCACCGGCGCGACACCTTGATCTCCATCGTAGCATCGTTGTCGTTACGCCATCTATTGCTTCTACGACTATCGCTACCGCTTAGTGATAAAGTAAAGCAATTACAGGGCGTTTGCATTTCATACAATAAAGCGACAACCATATGGCTCCTGCCAGTTGCCGATAACTTCGGTTACAAAATATGATCATCTCATACAATAAAATATAGCATCATGTCTTGACCATATCACATCACAACATGCCCTGCAAAAACAAGTTAGACGTCCTCTACTTTGTTGTTGCAAATTTTACGTGGCTGCTATGGGCTTAGCAAGAACCGTTCTTACCTACACATCAAAACCACAACGATAGTTCGTCAAGTTAGTGCTGTTTTAACCTTCGCAAGGACCGGGCGTAGCCACACTCGGTTCAACTAAAGTTGGAGAAACAGACACCCGCTAGTCACCTGTGTGCAAAGCACGGCGGTAAAACAAGTCTCGCGTACGCGTACGCGTAATGTCGGTCCAGGCCGCTTCATCCAACAATACCGCTGAACCAAAGTATGACATGCTGGTAAGCAGTATGACTTGTATCGCCCACAACTCACTTGTGTTCTACTCGTGCATATAACATCAACGCATAAAACCTAGGCTCGGATGCCACTATTGGGGAACGTAGTAATTTCAAAAAATTTCCTACGCACACGCAAGATCATGGTGATGACATAGCAACGAGAGGGGAGAGTGTTGTCCACATACCCTCGTAGACCGTAAGCAGAAGCGTTATGACAACGTGGTTGATGTAGTCGTATGTCTTCACGATCCGACCGATCCAAGTACCAAAGTACGACACCTTCGTGTTCAGCACACGTTCAGCTCGATGACGATCCCCGGACTCCGATCCAGCAAAGTGTCGGGGATGAGTTCCGTTAGCACGACGGCGTGGTGACAATGATGATGCTCTACCGGCGCAGGGCTTCGCCTAAACTCCGCGACGATATGACCGAGGTGGAATATGGTGGAGGGGGGCACCGCACACGGCTAAGGAACGATCCGTAGATCAACTTGTGTGTCCTGGGGTGCCCCCCTGCCCCCGTATATAAAGGAGCAAGGGGGAGGGGGCCGGCCAAGGGGAGGAGGCGCGCCCAAGGGGGAGAATCCTACTCCAAGTAGGATTCCCCCTTCTTTCCTAGTCCAAGTAGGAGAGGGGAAGGAAGGGAAGGAGAAGGAGAAGGAAGGAGAGGGAGGAAAAGGAGGAAAGGGGGGCCGGCCCCCTAGTCCAATTCGGTTTGGGCTAGGGGGGCCGCGCGCCCTGCCTTCTCTCTTCCACCACTTGGCCCATGAGGCCCATTGCTTCTTCCTCGTATTCCCGTAACTCCCCGGTACCCCCGAAAATACCCGAATCACTCGGAACCTTTCCGAACTCAGAATATAGTCGTCCAATATATCGATCTTTACGTCTCGACCATTTCGAGACTCCTCGTCATGTCCCCGATCTCATCCGGGACTCCGAACTCCTTCGGTACATCAAAACTCATAAACTCATAATATAATTGTCATCGAAACCTTAAGCGTGCGGACCCTACGGGTTCGAGAACTATGTAGACATGACCTAGAACTATTCTCGGTCAATAACCAATAGCGGGACCTGGATGCCCATATTGGCCCCCACATATTCTACGAAGATCTTTATCGGTCAAACCGCATAACAACATACGTTGTTCCCTTTTTCATCGGTATGTTACTTGCCCGAGATTCGATCGTCGGTATCTCAATACCTAGTTCAATCTCGTTACTGGCAAGTCTCTTTACTCGTTCCTTAATGCATCATCCCGTAACCAACTCATTGGCCACATTGCTTGCAAGGCTTATAGTGATGTGCATTACCGAGAGGGCCCAGAGATACCTCTCCGACAATCGAAGTGACAAAACCTAATCTCGAAATACGCCAACCCAACATGTACCTTTGGAGACACCTGTAGTACTCCTTTATAATCACCCAGTTACATTGTGACATTTGGTAGCACCCAAAGTGTCCCTCCGATAAATGGGAGTTGCATAATCTCATAGTTACAGGAACATGTATAAGTCATGAAGAAAGCAATAGCAACATACTAAACGATCAAGTGCTAGGCTAACGGAATGGGTCATGTCAATCACATCATTCTCCTAATGATGTGATCCCATTAATCAAATGACAACACATGTCTATGGTTAGGAAACATAACCATCTTTAATTAATGAGCTAGTCAAGTAGAGGCATACTAGTGACACTCTGTTTGTCTTTGTATTCACACATGTATTATGTTTCCGGTTAATACAATTCTAGCATGAATAATAAACATTTATCATGATATGAGGAAATAAATAATAACTTTATTATTGCCTCTAGGGCATATTTCCTTCACAACGAGGGTGTCGGCCACGACCTACCTAAACACTCAAGTCTCTAGTCCAGATTTATCGCCTATTCAGGTTCCATCCGCAGGGTGTCCGGCCGAGGTTTCCACGTACGACCCCGAACAATGTGTGCAGGGTTCCCGAGATACCAAATGGGCATCCGGTACACTGTGCCACGTGCCTACCGCATCACAGCCCACCCCTCGGATCAGCGCTGCCCATGACCTCCAGCCTACTACAAACACCAGAAACTACTTGCAATTCCTGGACAGAGGACAAGGGTGATTAAGAAGCCGAGAGGGTCCTTTGGTTTCGGGCCCAATGCATGGTAGTAACTGTTTCATGAATCACAAACACAGAACTCAGTTCCTGAGGACGGCTTCAATGAGACAATCCACCATGTACTCCTACATGGCCTCTCACCGCTACCTTTACCAAATCGTGTTCACACACTTAGCTCACACACAGTAGGACATGTTCATCACTGTTCCAATTCATCCCCGATGAATCAGAGCTAACACAACTCTAAGCATAGCAGGCATAACAAACAAGCATGAATGAGTAGGCACATCAGGGCTCAAACAACTCCTACTCATGCTAGTGGGTTTCATCTATTTACTGTGGCAATGACAGGTCATGCAGAGGATAAGGGGGTTCAACTACCGCAGCAAGTAACAGATGAATCATTGTTGTCCTAATGCAGTAAAAGAGAGCAGGAGCGAAAGAGTGGGATTGTCACGGAATGAACAAGGGGTTTTTTCTTGCCTGGCACTTGTGAAGATAGTATAATTCTTCATCGGTGTCATCGAACTCATCGCCGGAACCACGTCTATCGGGAGGGGACAAACACCGGCAACAGAG
Organism: Triticum aestivum; assembly: GCF_018294505.1. Classification (NCBI taxonomy): domain Eukaryota; kingdom Viridiplantae; phylum Streptophyta; class Magnoliopsida; order Poales; family Poaceae; genus Triticum; species Triticum aestivum. The sequence goes on from NC_057807.1 coordinate 244,003,843, forward strand.
AAGAAATACAATCAATGAAATGCACAATATGATGCATGATCATGACATGTCAATATGCTTTGTGTTGGGCTAATGCAACTAAAACCAGAGTGGTTTGAGCTTATTTAATCAAAGATTCAAATACAAGCCTAAACTATGAACTCATATAAGTGCATTACCATGTTTCATCTAAACAGCAAGGTTAGGTTGCTCTAACATGCATGAAACAGTACAGATGGAAAGATTGGATTTTCTGATAATTTTTAATATATAACTTATTTCATTCTAAACTACGGTTGAATTTCTATGATTTTTTAGAAGTTAGCACTATTTTCTGGAATTTCCTGGATAAACTTAAATCCAGAAAATGCTTTACTGCGTCAGCATGACATAGGTGTGATGTCAGCAAGTCAACTGGGTCGGCCAGGTCAAACCTGACGGCTGGGACCCACACGTCAGTGAAACAACTAATTAACAGGGTTAAGTTAATACTAACTAAAATGTTAGTGGGGCCTGGGCCCGCATGTCAGTGTATTAGTGGGTTAACTAAAAGTTAATTAGCACTAAGATAAAATTAGCAGGGCTCTAGTCCCACTTTCGTTGACTCAGGGGAGTCAAACTCCAGGTCAAACGAGGTCAACTCGCCGGCGGTTTAATGCCGGCGACGACAGACGCGACGGAGGGCTTCGGAAAACACCCACAGGGCTCGGTTTTGGACGCGGTTTGCGGCTACGGAAATTTGAGAGTCTCGCACATCCAATGGAGGCAACAACTCGCGCCAGAGTGTACTAAATCAACGACGGCGGCAACTTTTGTGGCGGCCCGAGTTCGGGCGAGCTCGGGTTCGGTGTTAGGGAGCATGGCAGGAGGAGCTGGTGCATGCGTTCGGCTCCTGGGAGCACGGTGAGAACGGCGACACGCTCAAAAGCGGGCGGAGGCAGCTCTGGCCGCGGCAGCGACATGGGACAGCGGCGGTGAGATTCGGGCACGGCAGTGAAGCTAGCTGAGGGCGCAAAAAGCAGAGAGAGGAGAGGGGGAGGGGAGACGCAGTAGCTCACAGGGAGGACGGGGAGAGGGTCAGCGTGCTCGAGGAAGGCTTGACGGCGGCGCTGCGATCTCCCGTGGTAGAGGAAGAAGATGAGATCTAGGATGATGCGTCGGGGCTCTTCCGTTCGCCTGAGCCGACGGAGAGGGCTACGGCGATGATTCGGAGCTCCTGGACTGCTCAAGGGGAGGAGAAAGAGGCGGTGGCCACGGCTATGGCGGCAGAGAGCTCGCGGGCGTCGCGGCCATGGTGGAGAGGGCGAGAGGGAGACAAGGGGGAGAGTGCGGGGCGGTCAGAGCAATCTAGACGGCTCTCGCGGGTCTGTCCGCGGCGCCACGCAAGCTAGCAGGCAGGAGGTGGCATGGGCGCGTGTGTGCGCACGGCGAGCACGCGCTCGGCGTCCTTCTGGCGCGGTGGAGACGACGACTGGCAGCGCCAGTCAGCTGGGCCAGTGCAGCTGGGCCGCCAGGTAAGTGCCCCAGGTAGGTTCTCTCTCTCTCTCTCTCTCTCTCTCTGGTTTTTCTATTTATTAATGTTTCTATTTTCTGCAATTGGTTTTGATTTGATTTAAAACATCAAATCATTTTTTTAACTTTCTGTAAATTGTTATGTGAGCTCAGGAACTAGTCCAAGGTCACAGGCAACTAACAAAAATATTTGAATTTTATTTCTTACATAACAGAAATAAATTCAACTCAAATATGTCTTTGGTTTAAGTCAAAAGGCCCAAAATAAATATTTCTATGATTCCAAAAATATTGGTTTGAATTTTACCTCTTACCAATATTTTCACAGAGTAGCAGGAACATTTCTTTGGACTCATTTGATGAGAATTAAATGTTGATTATTTTTAAAAGGTTTCTAAGGCTTTGAAAATTCCCTCAATTCGAATTTCAGAATTTAGACATGATGATCATGCAAGGACAAGCAAAGGCTAAACTAGGGCTGTGACAACTCACTCGCATTAAACAAGAATCTCATCCCGAGATTCAAGACGTGAGGTAAGAAGATAGAGGGGGGCACAAGACCAACACAATCTTCACAATCCTGGTTGCACCTCATAAGGTTGTTGATTCGTTGCATACGTTGATCTTGACATCCTCGCTTTTGAGATCTTCATCCACGCGATGACGACAGAAAGAAACTCTACTAGGATTGATCTTCTCGAAGATCGAGCTGTACAAGATCAACTCGTGGAATGAGATGTTGAAACATCTCGAGATGAAACACAAAACACATCGAGAGGGATGGAAGAACAAACGACGAGGTTTGATTTGGTGGGCAACAATTCCACGCTAGAGAGATGGTGGATGGTGTCAAGGTGGCGAGGAAATAATTGCCATGATCCCATAACGGGGCACCTTGGGGAAGGTGACTTGTGGAGTTATTCGCCTAAATGGCAAACAGAATTACTTCTGATCCATAGATCATTGAAACTCTTCATACCAGCCTAAGGCAATTCACAATTGATCGTTTGAAGGAGTTCAAAGCAATGACATACTTAGATTGGAAAGGAAACTACGACTATCAAACAACTCAACAAACGGAGGGCACATCCGGATTGACACCGAAGATACAACCTAGTGTCTGAGCGTGCTCTCAAGAACTTGAGCATTCCCATAATCATCAAGGTTTACCAACATCCGTGCCGAGGATCCTGGCAACACATCTTACTACCATGATGAATAGTGATGGTCAATGCAGATGCAAAGGAAGACAACACTTTCTCAGATTTCCCCTTAGCGAGGCCAAGGGATCAAAATCTGGATGATCGACCGAGAGACATTTAGCACTCCGCTTCTAATGTTCTCCTTGATTTGCTAGCCTAACCCATTTATTGAAATGGTTTGGTAACTAGGCCATCAAGTAAAAGGTCGGACTTCGGGAGCACAAGAATCCATCAGGAACAATTAGGGAGTATATCCTACGAAGTCCTTATGGGGAGGTGACCAACTTTTCAATCAAGATACTACAATAATAGGTCTTCCGGCTGGGTGTGTTGGCCACGACATCCACTTTACCGGTTATCGAGAGACCAATATTATAGTTCTTGGAAAATGATCCAACCATCATATCTACCTGAGATTCCAATCTGGTTGGTGTCAGGATATTCCAGACTTATCGAGTCTAGAAAGAAAAATGAAAGTTTGCAACACAAATCGACAAGACGACGTTGCGAGATTCTCGAGAAATGGACTATGGTAGTAAGCTCCAAAACATGAGATGGTTCTGCTACAAACATGTGAACACGTTGTCCTAGACAAGCATGGCCACGTAGTAGTCTTAAAATTAAACACTACCGAGTTCAGGTGGGGAACCATCATCGAGGATATCAAAGTCCTTGCATAACGTATACTCTTAAGAAGGAACTTCTTCTCCTTGAACAAATCAATCAGTGGCTTGGTGTGCTAGGAATACATATAGAATGAAGATGATTAGTCTATCAGACCACAGAATACTTCACATGTTTGCATGACTGATTTGGAATGATTCCAAGGAAGCAACATTGACTTTCTTGAACTCACGGCGGCAACTTGCATCAGATGCACATGAATTTAAGGGAGTCACTTCTTTCATCCAAACATATGCTTCATGAATGAAACATGAAGACATTGCGTATAAAGTTCCCAACACTAGCTTAATGTTCGACACGAATCATGGAGAAGATAAAAATGTTGCTGATGGGCTCAACAACAATTCATCCAGGTTTCCATATAATTGGAGTTCCACAATTATGTGAACAAGGTGATAGCATTGGTCAGATCCAAAGGGTATAATGGTGTATGCTCGAGGAGATAACCACGGGTAAGACAACACTATGAATATCGTTGGTTCTGATTTGATTTGATGATAGCACATACTCAAATCAAAGATTGGATAAGATGGTAGATCCAATCACTGATCACGAGGACCAATTGATGAGGATATCACCTTTCTTCAACACACACAAAAGATATCCCCTGAGGATGAACTGAGTCGGACAAGCTTTTATCTTCCAACTCTCCAAGTTGTTATTTAGCTTAGCCAACTAGCTCAGGGATATCCAACACAGATTCTTGGAGAAGGGGTGGTCTATAAGAAAACCAACTTGATCGCGAGCTCAATATAGCAATCAGGTGACAACCTGGTGATACTTCTAAGAAGATATTTAGAAAATCATGATCCACCAATATGCTATTAAGCTCGAGAATAATCTTGCTTTTCAGGGCAAGACGATGTGATCAAAAGAGCAAAGATTTGACAAAATCCTATCTCATCAATCAAAGAGTGCACCAACAAAAATGGACTAGGTAGCATGATCAATCCTAGTATAGTGATTCTATAACCAACACGCTAAGAATGATATTGATGTCCATTAACTACCAAGCAACACGGTTGCTAGGAGTATTGATTTCACACATGATGGTTCACTTGTCGGCATTCCGGTTGCGACAACACGAAACCGAGGAATGAGTAATGATGGCGAGAAGTATCACTACGTCAAGAATTCATAAGAGCTGGAGCAATTCTCATAAAAATCCTGACATAAAGGGGGTGATACTCCAGGGCAGAACAGAATCAAAAGCTGGATTGCATTTGATCTGCGGAATACAAATGCTTTGACCCAATCCTAGAAATGGATGAGGTACTGGAGTTTGTTTCTCCTAGTCATTCTGAACTAGAATGGCTTGATGGACCACAAGAGTAATAGGCATCGATGAACGAATGCACGCATACCCTTGACTATCAATTGACAGACGGGGGTCGGAATACAAATAAGGAGGGACAACTCAAATAACATAAAACTTTCTGAGTTGTGGAGGCATGGGTTAGTACATCGAACCAAGTTCAACATATTTATTCCGGATAACCCATGCAGAAAGGTAGAACTGGCAGAGCCACAACATAGAATGGAGAACTCAACAGGAGCACTCTGGTTGTGATCTTTCGATTCAACGAGGAACTGCTGCCATAAGTAGTTCATGGTAGTTGGAAGAACGATATACCACAAACCTCGAGGACTATCGCAAAGGTTACTAATATCCTAAAGGAACTAGCAAACACTAACAACATGAAGTAGGTAGGGAAATCTCAGGTTCAGAAACCGAGGAGTAGAATACCTACTACTAAGTGGCATCACGGGATGCTTTCAAGAATAAAGGCCAGAATCATCACACTGGGACACAAATAATGGCTAGATTACTAGATGATCCCCTAAGACACCTAGGGTCATAATAATAACTCCAACATATATGTCAAGGCAATAGAATACCTCAACTCAGCAATTAGTGTGATTAACCTGGCCCAAAGGAACATCAAAACCAGAGGGAAAGGATTTGCAAGTGCATCAGATTGTTTAGAAACCTGGGATGACTCAGACAGCATAGCGGCTGTAAATGCTCGAAAAGATTTGAAACATACTGCAAAAAAAATGGTGGCATAGCCACTCAGAAGCACAATATCAAGGTTTCGAGATCAACAGTTAACATACGGAAGTAGTAGGAACTGAACCGAGGCTTAAGTCCAACAATTCTATAAGTCTACGGATTAGTAACACGTGATCCTAATAGAAAGAGGAGATAGCCTAGTTTCTTAACCCCGTAGGAAAGATATGATGACGCAGATCAGAAGGGCATAAGGTAAAGAAGTAAAAAGAGCCTTATGTTCCATACCACAATCAATTCCCCTACATATAACTAAAGCATTTCTAGACTCAACTTCAACCAGTTTGGCTTGGTAATCCTACAGGCAGTCAGGCTCTGATACCAAAGCTGTCAGGACCCCGACTCAATGCCACACCGATCTAGCATGTAACACCTCATATCACTTTGCGGCCTCACGCACGGTATTCCCACGGGTGTAGCCTTACCAGGCCTAGGACCGTTTGCGCCTTTTGGCACACGTATATGATAGTGTCGCTAGCATCCATATGACAAGGAGCCCGGGCTGACATGGCTAGTCGTGAACCCAAAGTGGCACTAACTTACAGGGACATGCATACATGACCCAACAACGAACGTGTCGGTCATCAGCGAGTGAACCCGGGCTGTAGCAGCTGGGCTAGCAGGACTTTGGAGGATCCGAGCTGTAGCAAGCTAATAGGACTCCGTAGACACCACGTGACATTTCCCCGAAGGGACAGACACAGGAACGAAGAAAGACACATGCCGGCCAGCCTAAGTGTTCCGGAGCAGTAGCAAGCTACCAGGGCTCAGTGGAAGCACTAGGAGACATTTCCCGGTAAGAGAGGCTACCAAGGATAAACAACTAGATAGTCAGATCCCACACATACCAAGCATTTCAATAACATACACACAATATGCTCGATATGTGCAAATACTACATGGCATCACAAAATGACTCTACAACTCAAGTATTTATTCAATAGGCTCCGAGGAGCGAGATATTACAAACATGGGTCTCATGACCCAACATTCAGAGCATACAAGTCAAAGCACAAGCGGAAGCATAACATGTCTGAGTACAAACATCTACAAATGAAAAAGGCTGAGAAGCCTGACTATCTACCAGATCCTGCCGAGGGCACAAGATCGTAGCTGAGGTAAGAAGCTAAACGTCGAAGTCCACGCAGGACTACTACTGAGACTGAAGTCTCTCTGCAAAAACATAAAATAGACAAACGTGAGTACAAATGTACCCAGCAAGGCTTGCATCAGAACTATCTACATATGCATCATTATCAACAGAGGGGGTGGTGGAGTTTAACTGCAGCAAACCAGCTTTGACTCGGTGGCTATCCTGAACTACGACTGCAAGTAACTCTTTTGAGGTGGCGCACACGAGTCCACATATTCACCGTATCAATACACCACTATGGATCCGCTCTCGTCTCCCTATAAGAACGCCATCCATAGCACTCACGCTTATCTTGCGTATTTTAGAGTATCCACTTTCACTTGTCTATGAACTGTATTGGCAACCGAGAGGTCCTTTACCGCGGACACGGCTATTCGAATAGATGATGTTAGCCCTGCAGGGGTGTACTTCTTCACACACGCTCTCACCACTTACCGCCGTTTACACGAAATGTACACGACAACCTTCAAGCGGAAGCCGAACGAGGGTGTCGGCCACTACCTACCTAAACACTCAAGTCTTTAGTCCAGGTTTATCACCTATTCAGGTTCCATCCGTAGGGAGTCCGGTCGAGGTTTCCACATACGACCCTGAATGATGTGTGCAGGGTTCTCGAGATACCAAACGGGCATCCGGTACACCGTGCCACGTGCCTACCGCATCACATCCCACCCCTCGGGTTAGCGCTGCCTACGACCTCCAGCATACTACAAACACTAGAAACTACTTGCAACTCCTGGACAGAGGACAAGGGTGATTAAGAAGTCGAGAGGGTCCACTCGTTTCGGGCCCAATGCGTGGTAGTAACTGTTTCATGGATCACAAACACAGAACTCAGTTCCTGAGGACGGCTTCAATGAGACAACCCACCATGTACTCCTACATGACCTCTCACTACTACCTTTACCAAATCGTGTTCACACACTTAGCTCACATAGTAGGACATGTTCATCACTGTTCCAATTCATCCCCGATGAATCAGACCCGACACAACTCTAAGCATAGCAGGCATGAAAAACAAGCATGAATGAGTAGGCACATCAGGGCTCAAACAACTCCTACTCATGCTAGTGGGTTTCATCTATTTACTGTGGCAATGACAGGTCATGCAGAGGATAAGGGGGTTCAACTACCGCAGCAAGTAACAGATGAATCGTTGTTGTCCTAATGCAGTAAAAGAGAGCAGGAGCGAGAGAGTGGGATTGTATCGGAATGAACAAGGGGGTTTTGCTTGCCTGGCACTTCTGAAGATAGTATAGTTCTTCATCGGTGTCATCGAACTCATCGTCGGAACCACGTCTATCGGGAGGGGACAAACACTGATAACAGAGAAGAAATACAATCAATGCAATGCACAATATGATGCATGATCATGACATGTCAATATGCTATGTGTTGGGCTAATGCAACTAAAACCAGAGTGGTTTGAGCTTATTTGAATCAAAGATTCAAATACAAGCCTAAACTGTGAACTCATATAAGTGCATTACCATGTTTTATCTAAACAGCAAGGTTAGGTTGCTCTAACATGCATGAAACTAGTACATATGGAAAGATTGGATTTTTCTGATAATTTTTCATATATAACTTATTTTATTCTGAACTACGGTTGAATTTCTATGATTTTTTAGAAGTTAGCACTATTTTCTGGAATTTCCTGGATAAACTTAAATCCACAAAATGCTTTACAGCGTCAGCATGACATAGGTGTGACGTCAGCAGGTCAACTGGGCCGGCCAGGTCAAACCTGACGGCTGGGATCCACACGTCAGTGAAACAACTAATTAACTGGGTTAAGTTAATACTAACTAAAATGTTAGTGGGGCCTGGGCCCCCATGTTAGTGAATTAGTGGGTTAACTAAAAGTTAATTAGCGCTAAGCTAAAATTAGCGAGGCTCTAGGCCCACTTTCGTTGACTCAGGGGAGTCAAACCCCAGGTCAAACAAGGTCAACTCGTCGGCGGTTTGACGCCGGCGACGACAGACGCGGCGGAGGGCTTCGAAAAACGCCCACAGGGCTCGGTTTTGGACGCGGTTCGCGGCTACGGAAATCTGAGAGTCTCGCGCATCCAACAGAGGCAACAACTCGCGCCAGAGTGGACTAAATCAATGACGGCGACAACTTTTGCGGCGGACGGAGTTCGGGCGAGCTCGGGTTCGGTGTTAGGGAGCACGGCAGGAGGAGCTGGTGCATGCGTTCGGCTCCTGGGAGCACGGTGAGAACGACGAATTGCTCAAAAGCGGGCGGAGGCAGCTCTGGCCGCAATAGCGACATGGCACGGCGGCGGTGAGATTCGGGCACGGCGGTGAAGCTAGCTGGGGGCACAAAAGCCAGAGAGATGAGAGGGGGGGGGAGACGCAGTAGCTCACAGGGAGGACAGGGAGAGGATCAGTGTGCTCGAGGAAGGCTTGACGGCGTCGGAATCCCGGCTATGATCTCCCGTCTCCGAGGAAGAATATGAGGTCGAGGATGACGCGTCAGGGCTCTTTCGGTCGCCTGAGCCGACAGAGAGGGCTACAACGATGATTCGGAGCTCCTAGACTGCTCAAGAGGAGGAGGGAGATGCGGTGGCCGCGGCTATGGCGGCAGCGAGCTCGCGGGCGTCTTGGCAATGGTGGAGAGGGCGAAAGGGAGACGAGAGGGAGAGTGCGGGGCGGTCAGAGCGATCCTGACGGCTCTCGCGGGTCTGTTCGTGGTGCCATGCAAGCTAGCAGGCAGGAGGTGGCATGGGCGCGTGTGTGCGCACGGCAAGCACGCGCTCGGCGTCCTTCTGGCGCGGTGGAGACGACGACTGGCAGCGCCAATCTGCTGGGCCAGTGTAGATGGGCCGCCAGGTAAGTGCCCCAGGTAGGTTCTCTCTCTCTCTCTCTCTGGTTTTTCTATTTATTAATGTTTTCTATTTTCTGCAATTGGTTTTGATTTGATTTAAAACATCAAATCATTTTTTTAACTTTCTGTAAATGGTTATGTGAGCTTAGGAACTAGTCCAAGGTCACAGGCAACTTACAAAAATATTTGAACTTTATTTCTTACATAATAGAAATAATAAATTCAACTCAAATATGTCATTGGTTTAAGTCAAAAGGCCCAAAATAAATATTTCTGTGATTCCAAAAATATTGGTTTGAGTTTTACCTCTTACCAATATTTTCACAGAGTAACAGGAACATTTCTTTGGACTCATTTGATGAGAATTAAATGTTGATTATTTTTAAAAGGTTTCTGAGGCTTTGAAAATTCCCTCAATTCAAATTTCAGAATTTAGACATGATGATCATGCAAGGACAAGCAAAGGCTAAACTAGGGCTGTGACATGATGTATTCAAAAAATTCTTACCTGTTGAAAGAAGTTCATAGTGAAAATAATGAGAAGTTCAGTAGTGCAAGGAATGCATTTCATGTGAGAATAAAAGTATAGAAAAATAAAAGCTTAAAAGGTTTGTTGGAAGAAGTTCAAGTGCTCTGTCCGGAGAAGTTTAAAAATTCTTGCGAGAAGGTTCACCTTGTATTTTCGTGTTCGATTTTTTCCGTATAAAAATTGAATACTATTCTTTACTCAAAAATATAAAAATGTGAAGTTCAAATTGAAACAACAGAGAAGTTCGGAGTTTATTAAAACCTAGGAGCTACATGTTCAAAAAATAAAAAACACAATGCCATTTTTTGCACTTTTAAAAACAACTCACAAACGAAAAAGTTGGTTGCTAGAAGTTCAAGTGCTCTGTGAGGAGAAGTTCAAAAAATTCTTGTGAGAGAGATTCACCGTGTATTTAGATGTCCAAACATAAAAACTATGTTGTTTTTGTGTTTTAAAATAATTCTCTCAAACCAGAGAGAAGTTCAAACTGATAACAACCGGAAGTTCAGATATTACATGGTGTGTATTTCATATAAGAAAAATACAATAAAGTGAAATAGAGTGAAGTTCAAACAGACATGCCCCAAAAGTTCAACTACTGCACGCAGTGCAAAAAACAACACGTCAAAAATATGTCACAGAAGTTCAACGTGAAAACAGCAGGAAGTTCACCAACTACTCTAAATGAATTTCAGATAAAAACTTTATAATTGTCGCGTGTATGAAAAAATGATCAACACGGGAAAGTTGCATGTTTACAACAACTTTCCATTGGTATATCACTTGCTCAATTCCGGTGAGTGGATGAAGAGCTATGAGCAAAAAAAGCAAGTGAAAAAATAGAGTGAAGTTCAAGCAGCATGCCGAAAAATTCAAGTTCTTCACGCGGTGCATTTTTGAAGAATTTGTTTCGCGATGAAGGCAGAATGAATGATCTCGCCGTTTTTGAAATTACTTGAAAACGGCTAGGAATCACAGAAAACCATCAACATGAAAAAGTTTCACATGTTCCATAGCTTTCCAGTGGTATATTATTTGCCCCATTCCGATAATATTTCTAGAAATTACGGTGAAAATATGTTTTTAGCCATTTTAAAAATTGACTTAAAACTGTAAGGAATTGGGAGAAACAGTATATACCAAAAAGTTTCGCATTTCCTCAACCTTTCCAACGCCATATCATTTGTTGCATTCAGATGTACGGTTAAAAAATTAGCTCGAAAATATGAACTCAGTGGAACTTGGATCCTTTTCTAAATTACTTTTAAACCATTCAAAATTAGAAAAACTTTTAACATGAAAAAGTAGTGCATTTTCATATGCTTTCGAACGCCATATCATTTGCCTCAATTGGATTAGCTGTTTAGAAATGGCATCAAAAATATGAACTCGTCTATTCTGTCTGCAAAATTCTACGATTTTCCAAATTACTATTTATCCATAGGGAATTAGAGAAAAACTTTCAACATATGGAAGGATCGGTTTTGCAGCAGATTTCCAACACCATATTATTTGCCTCATTCCGATAAACGGTTTAGAAACGTGATTGAAAATACGATTCACGTTTTTTTGTATGAAGAAAAAACGGTTTTCAAAACTGCTCTTAAACTGCTTACATTTTGCAAAAAATTGAACTTGGGTCATGATACTCGTGTCCATAGCTTTCCAACGGTATATCGCAAGCCCCATTTCAGCAATGTTTGCGGAAGTTCAACCTAGCATTGAGGGAAGTTCAACGTACTACTGCCTGGGCAGGTCAGGTTGTGATCAGAATAATATTCTCATCCCGTGATCAAAATAGTGTTATATATATACAACCGGTTTATTCTGCTAAATTAGCAGAATAGTTATTCTGCTAAATTAGCAGAATAGTTATTCTGCTAACACTTACGAACTGCACGCTCAATGCAAGGGCACTGCACTTTCTGTAGCTAAGGTACTGCAATACATAGACTAGTGAACTTCGCGTCGGAAAAATCTGCATACAGTGTTTTTGGTACTATTTTCGCTCTATTTTTAACCGTTTGTCGGAACAAGGCGTATAATATACCATTGGAAATATATGGATTAGTCGCAACTTCGCCATGTTGAACACTTTTCGAGATTCCTCGCGGTTTAAGAGCAGTTTCGAAAATGGTGGGCGGCCAACGAGTGGCAGCGAGCATATTTTGTGGGTTTTCGCAAACCGCTTATCGGAATGAAGCAAATGATACACCGTTGGAAAGATATCGTCAAGGCGTATCTTTTTCATATCTAGTTTTTTCTCTAATTCATTACGGTTTAAGAGCATTTTCAAATTTACTAAAACGCGAAATTGTGTTTTTCAATTTTTTTTTTGAATTTTTTGGCATTGTTTTCGCTCCAGTTTTTCACCGTTTGTCAAAATGAGATGTGTGACATGCCATTGGAAAGATACGGATGAGGCGCAAATTTTATATGTACAAATGTTTTTAAGATTCCTTAAGGTTTTAAGTTAATTTTAGAAATCATGCGGCGGACGAGGAGTGGCAGCGACAGTTTTTTCATGAAATTTTTACAAATAGCTTATGGAAATGATCCAAATGATGCGCCGTTGGAAAGATATCCTCGGGACACAACTTTTTCATGTAGAACGCTCTCTCTAATTCCTTACCGTTTAAGAGCAATTTTAAAAATACCGAAACGCGGACACTGTTATTCGCGACACCCAAATCGATGAGTGAACCGCATCGGACAGAAAATTGCACTACTTGAAACTAAAAACCGCACTACATCAGACAGTTAAGTGAACTGCATGGTTTTTGTTTTTGTGATTTTGACTTGTCTTTTTATGATCAGATGGAAACTACACGGTTGAGTCAAGAGAACCGCGACACTACCAAAAATGAACCGCGAGACTATCGAAAGTGAACCACATGACTTTCTATTATCGTTTTCATATACCGTGCAAGTGGACCGTAGGGGCTGAGAATCTAATAAGTGAACCGCAAACACTCAAAAGTGAACCACATTACTTTCTTTTGTTGTTCCCCCATGTTTTGGATGGCTTACTTTTTTGTTGTTGTGGCATTACGTACTGTTTGTTACTGCGTTCAGTACTGCACGGGTCAAGAGGACTGAAATGCATGTTTTTTCTTTTTATAATTTTATAAAGTGAACCACGGGCATTTTTGTTGTAACAATGTGCAATAATAGGGACCAGCCGCATTTGTAGCCCCCCCAACGAAATTTCACCACATGGCATTCACAATTTTTTTTACAATGAACCACCGTTCTCAACATTTTTCGCAACGTCTCTGAAAATCTGGGAAATCAACAACAAACTAGTAACTGGTGAACCAACCGCACTACATCGAGGATCCAGGCTAACTGCACTCCTGCGCAAGAAGCAAAATCTAAAAACAGAAAAAATCCCGATCTGCAGCAGAGCTTCAATGGCACCGCACCACCATCCACTAACAACTGCACACCGGCGAAGACCGATATGCATGTTGGTGCAGAGGATGCCGACGATGCTCCTATTGGAGATAGGTCGCTCACACGCACATGCGAGGGAGTAGTCACCCACCATCGGGGGCATTGGGTTGACTACAGTGGCTGGTGGCAGAACCATCGGCGACAAGAGCTTCACAGGAGAGAGCAATGGATGCAAAACCGAGCCCCAATATAAAATGAACTACAGCTTCGATGGGGGTGAACCACAAGGTAAAGTAAAAACTGAGCTGCAATCAATGAGCCGGCGAACGACAAGGCACACACCATCGTTCTCCTCGGCGATTTTTGCCGGCGTCGCGGCACTGCATGTTACGCGCCACCGAACCACAGAGAGAAAAGGAGATGGGGGTGAGGACGATGTGGCGGTCAGCGGGCGACACACCAGTAACGTGAGACGGGGCCGCCGGTATGGGGGGATGGTAAGAGGAGTCTGGGCCTGGCGAAAATCTCGATCCTCTGAGGGATCCAGCGACGTGGCATGTTGAGTAGGTTGTCAGGGCCTCCAGCTAGCATAGATCTAACGATCCAGCGGGGGCTCCAGGGCCAGGGGGCGGTGATTACCATCGGGGGTGGGGGTCGGGGTGGCCCATGGCTGGCGAGTCCAGGCAGGCAGGAGGCGTGGTGTCTGGGATTTTGGCTGGTGGAGGAGGCATTCTGGATCTGGTCTTCACCACGGCGAGTCCAAGTGGTGGTGGCGGAGGAGATTGCCCAAAGGGAGCTAGGCCAGGTGAGGGCCGAGAGGGAGGAAGTGGGGCGACAGTGGTGGGGTGTGACGGCGGCAGAAGGTGGGGGAGGGAGGTCTGTGCGTGGGGCGTGGTGGTGTGCGGGGCGTAAGGTGGGTCGGGATGGGGGTGGGTGCGTCCGGGGAAGAAGGTGGATGGGTGGTGGGGGTTGCAGTTTTTTTCTTCTGTAATAGTCGTTTTGTGGTGCGAGTCAGGGTGTTAGCAGAATAAGGAGTGTTATTCTAATAACACCCACCTTATTCTGCACATCCCCCACCAGAGCGTCGCCGCCCCTCCCCTCCCCGCCTTCTTTTGCAACAGCGGCCTGGGAGCACCGCCGCCCCTCCCATCCCCGACTTCTTCCGCGGCATCGGCCTAGGAGCGCCGCCGCCCCTCCCCTCCCTGCCTTCTTCCGCGACAGCGTCCTGGGAGCGCTGCCGCCCCTCTCCTCCCGGCCTTCTTCCACTATGGCGGCCGGCAGTGGCACCGCCCCTCCCCTCCAAGCCTTCTTCTGCGGCAACGGCCAAGCAGCGCCGCCGCTCGTCGCCTCTCGGCCTTCTTCGGCGGCAGCAACCGAGCAATGCCTCCCCCGCTCGCATATCAGCCTTCTTCCGAGGCAGTAGCTCGATAGCGCCACTGCCAAACTCCTCCGAGGCTTCAATTACTTGTACTTCATCAGATGTGGATTGGTGCTGCCTCAACATCAAACCAATTCGAGCAAGGAGGACTGTGCACAAGGTTCCTTTATCCATGGCAGCTTCTTGCGGGGTGATGCAGTGGAAAAAATGCAGTGTAGTTGCTCGGTTATGTAGTAGACTTGCTCGGTTATGCAGTACGGTTGTATAGGTTCACTGTGAACAATGATGCAGTGCGGTTACTTTATTTCACCTTGCAGGGTGATGCAGTCAGCTTGCATTAGTTTGCAGTACCCTTTGAAACACATTGCAGTTCGTATGGTTCAGTTTATTTTACCTGACAATGCAGCTCGTCCATTTTGTGCAGGAAATGACGTTCAACAGATACAAAATGCTGCGCATAATGGACAACCCAGGGAACAACAACTTTCAGAAGAGTAAAGCTTCTTCTGAAAGATTCACTGGCTGGGTTACCCCTGAGATTCCTCGAGGATTCTTCATGACAATAAACAGGGTGCAATACTCTCCATAAGAGGGGTTTTTCTAGGAAGAAGAGGTAGTAATGATGTCACCTTCATTTGGGAGGGCACTCACCGACAGGATGATGAAGATGACGACGATGAAGATGAGCCAATAACAGTTCTCAACCAAGAGTACAAGCATGAGTTCACTACATTTGGACAGCATGTCCGAACAGACAATGATGATGCAGTTGAACATGATGTTGCAGCAGATGATGATTATGATGTTGTGCCGCCGCTCCAAAATTTTCAAACCAATCTACTGAGACATCGCCACAACACTGGATTACCACTGCGTCTACCTGCTGCACCACAAAACAGAGCTCAGCATCCACCTGCTGCACCAAAAAACAAAGCTCCAAGTAGACCTGTTGCATCAACTTCGACAATGCGACCACCAAGGGTGCCTCGATCAAAAGTCAACGACAGGTACAAATACTCCTCACTATTGCCGCCGCGAGATCCTCAACTATACAGATCTGCTATAACTCTGCCATGTCCAATACAACCCGGCGAGCTGCAAACACCATCGGGTGAATGACTCTACACACATGTAAGTTTGGGTCCTGAAAAAATAATAATATTTGCAGTCCATTCAGATAACATTGAAGTGCACACTGATATTTCTTGTGAGGTTTGGCCTAACATCTAATACTGTCGATTCTTCTGAAAACTTAGGAACATTCCAGTGCTTTATTAAACTTGTATGCACTCCTCGTATTTAGAACAGAACATAACACTTTATCTCATAGAGCATTGCACTTGATGCAGGATAAAAACATGCCGCTGGACCTCGTACCTGCCGCTGGAATGAAGTTCACCACGTACGACAAAGCATGGGACTTTTACAACACTTATGCAAGATATGCATGGTTTGGCATACGCAAGAGGGCAAAACACAAAACAAATGCCTACTTTGTCTGCTCAAGAGAAGGGACGCACAAGCATACTGTGTCAGATTATGACCGGAAACGTGAGAAGACATCAAAAAGGATTGACTGCAAGGCAAAAGTAAGAGTCAAAAAGAGGAAGGATGGCAAATTTGTGATAGAAATATTTGAACTAAGTCACAATCACAAGATGCTGGAAAGCCCCGGGATGCTTCTGCACATGCGCTCGCACAAAAGAGACGATCCTTTGATTGACCAGTTGATGAAGGACATGTAGCTAGACAACCACACACACGCACAAATGATGTCAGCGCTGTCGCGTATGTCCGGTGGCCTGCAGTAGATGGGACATACTAGCCTCGACTAGGTAAACAATTAAGCACGTCACAGAGCATATCACTTGAGCATTCTATCGGTAATTATTTCCTGTTTGATGAGATGAGTTTGCATTGCGTTTGAAATGCAGGAAACAAAAGTTTGCTAGAGAAGAGTCCCAAGATGACGTCAAGAAACTTCTGGATTTCTTTGAGAAGATTCATAAGATAAACCTAGAGTTCTTCTATGATTATGAAGTTGATGTAGATAGCCGTGTAAGAAACGTCTTTTGGGCCAACGCAAGTTGCAAAGGACCGTATGAAGATTTTGGAGACTGCATACATTTGATACGACATATAAAACTAACAAATTCCACATGCCGCTAGGAGTCTTCGTGGGAGTGAACCATCATCTACAGAGCACCATATTTGATGTTGCCCTCGTGCGAGATGAAACAGTACCGTCGTTCGAGTGGGTTTTCAAAACATTTCTGAGGTGTATGAACAACAAGCCACCAATATGCATGCTCACAGGTACAAAAAAACAACACATGTATACTTACATTTGTTTTTTACACTTATATTTCTTTTGTCTATCTTACACACAAACAACTTTATAAAAAAACACTATTTGTGCCTTCTCAGACCAGTGTTCTTCGATGAAGGCAGCATTAAAAACTATCCTCCCAGATACACTACATAAGTTGTGTCAGTGGCATATCATGAAGAACTACAAAGACCACCTTGCCTTGCTGTATAAGGCGCATGAGAAACTAAAGGATGACCTCAATGCGGTGCTGAACCACCCACTAATGCCATCAGAATTTGAACAGGCATGGAAGGACCTCATTTAGAAATACAACTTGCAAAACGACGAAGTGATGAATTTGTTGTGGGATACAGGCACAAGTGGATCTCGACTTACTACAAGGAAATTTTCTGTGCTCGGATGACTTCCACGCAGAGAAGTGAGAGCATGAACCGCATACTGAAGAAAACCTTTGTCAAAGAGAAGCTTGATCTCCATCTGTTTGCTCAGCAGGTGGACAAGTGCATTCAGACCAGGAAGGTCGTCGAGCACGCAGAGACAGTAGCAAATGAGGTAAATAAAATGTCCATCAAAAACTGCTAAATATAACTACAAAAACAAACAAAAATTTCATTTCTCTGGTTCGTAACACTGCATTTCTGATCATGCAGTCAGAGGTAAAGACAATAACCCAGTTTGGGTTCGAAGTTCAGCTATGAAAAGTGTGTACAAGGGTAGTTTTTGCAGATTTCAAAGAAAGACTCTACCACAGCACTGCATTCAGAGCAGAACGATGCCCTGAGAACCCGACAAAGTATCTCATACACCACTACAACAGATCGGATGCATTTGACTGGGCAAGGCATAATTTCCAAGTGGTCACCGATGAAGAGAAAGGTATCTATGAATGTGAGTGCAAACTCTGACACACACAAGTGCGACTCGCTAGCAAAAAACATCCTAATTTCTGATAGTCATGCACGAAAGCTCACTTACTGAACTTTAAAAGTCCACATGCATGATTAATTCACAAAACCAAGTGAATTTCACTTCCTTAAAAATGAACAAATAACGAAAAAATATGTGTTTATTAATTTCATGCAGTTCACTTACAAAACAAAGAAATCATGTGTCGATGTGTTATGCATGCTTTCTCATTTGAGAGTACTCAAGATTCCTGAGGTGTACATCATTAAAAGATACACACGGAACGCAAGATCAAATGCAACGTTTGACAGAAAAGACTACGAACAAACAACACCAGATGGAAGCTCGCTTTCTTGCCGTAGAAAATTGCTGATAGAAACAGCAATGGCCTTGTAAACAAAGTGACAAGGTCCGACACTGGGTGCCATAGAGCGTTGTCTGGTATGAGGGCACTGATCGAGGAAATTGATGTGCTCAATGAAGAAGAAGAAGAAGTAGCAAAACTAAAGCAAGCAGAGAAATCCCAGCATGACAATAATGCCGAGCAAGTAGAAAATGCCGAACACAGCGCAACTGATGCTATCAAAAAAGAAACAATTCTTCCACCTCCTGTTTCAAACACAAGAGGAAGGAAGAAAGGGGGTGACGTAACCCAGAAAAAGGTTGCATGCAAGGAGAATATTGATGAAAAAAATAGTAAGCCACAGCCTGAGCTGGACAGTGATGGTCACCCACTGGGAATAAACAAGTGCAAGACATGTAATGAAATCAGCGGCCACAATTCCAGGACATGTACAAAAATACATGAACAGTAAAACCGAGGACATGGCGATGCACAACTAAACAGAAATTCCACTCACAACACTAAGAAATGGACAAAACCGAGACATTGCAGCATCTGCAAAAAGAGGAAGAGACACAATTCAAGAACCTGCCCCAAAAGAACAAGATCAAAAAAGAGGAAGAAGAAGAAGATGAAATCATAGAAGAAGATGGTGACACAAGTGAAGAAGAAATGACTTATGAAAAACCAGATGAAGAAGAGGAGGAGGAAGAAGAAGAGAGCAAAAAGGACGAAGAACGTGAAGAAACTGAAGAAAGAGAGGCTTATGAAGAAGCAGATGAAGAAGAGAAGGAAGAGGACGAAGAGAGTGAAGTGGACGAAGAACACGATGAAACAATGCCCACAAGACCACCAAACAAAAGACAGAAAACACAAGGGAATGCTGCTGTACAGGAACAACCGAGAACGACACCACATACAAGCAGGTAGGAGCAAAGAAGGATGCAGTTCATGACGCTGGAAAACAAAAGCCGCCATCAACCAACACGCGAGGAGCAAAGAAGGATGCAGTTCACATCGCTGGAAAACAAAAGCCACCATCAACCAGCACACGAGGAGCAAAGAAGGATGCAGTTCACAGCGCTAGAAAACAAAAGCCGCCATCAACCGGCACGCGAGGAGCAAAGAAGGATGCCGTTCATAGCGCCGGAAAAAAAGCCGCCATCAACCAGCACGCGAGGAGTTACAAATACAATGGTGCAAAGACAAGAACCAGCAACACCGCCACAGAAATCAAAAGGAAGTGCGACATTAGACACGCTCCAGTCACCGCGAAGAAGCAGCAGGTTAACGACCTAATAGATGAAGTTCAATAAATTAATCATATACATAGCAGTTTGCTTATCTGTACGACTTATGTATCAGTTTAAGTTTCGTGTAGACACAAATTTCCCACTGACTATGAGTTCTTCAAGTAAACCATATCAAGAGAAATGATGTATAGAGTATCAGTTTAAATTTTGTGTAAACACAAATTTCCCGCTGACTATGAGTTTTTCAACTAAACCATATCAAGAGAAATGATGTATAGACTAAACCATATATATAGCAGTCTAGAGTAAACATTGACACATTTTGATCCACAACCCATGAAAAAAATGCAGTTAGCTCACTGGCAGCACGAAGTTCTGACTTATAATTCAAGCGGTTCAGATCACAAAAGTACTTATCACAAAACATATCAAAATATGAAGCATTTGATACACAAAAATACTTATTACAAATCAACCTCATAACCTTAACCAGTCATGTCAAACATGATTCTAACCATATGATCCCGAGTTCAAAGAAATTGAGGACAACAACTTGCTCAGACTTCAGGCCACTATCAATGACAAATTCCTTCCAGCCTTTTTGCAGATACAGCCACCCGTCAACACCTACATGTAGTTCTTGAGACTAGCTGCAAGTAGTACACACTGTACAAGCGGGGAAAATTGTGGAAACTAGTAGTGCTCATCTAATATCTAAGCAGTTCACATATTGTAACCATGCAAACTAAAACACGAGCTCCATGCACACAAGCAAAAATAAATAAAAACAAGATATAAGTACACAGTGCAGTACACTTCAATAAAACAAAATAAGTGCGTTCCTAAAATACTAGATGTTCAGACAAGTATTGAATTATACAAAAAAATCGGAAACACAAAGAAAAATCAGATCAAGTGAAAAATACTATCTTGTAGTGAGTTTCCACATCTGTTAGCGTAAGCTGATGGACAAAAGGACTTGTGCGGCCAAGTCCACAGCGAAGCGGGGCGGAATAGAATGCAGCAACGTTGATGTGGCGCATATCGAATCCTTCCGTGAATATTGTGCCATATGCAAGCTGCTCCGCTCGCCCAGCTCTGCACAAGACCTTGCCCCCACGACAAGCACGACGGGCCTGGGAGCAAGCTGAGCAATCGCAGTGCGTCGGCACACCACAACCATGGCCGCAACAGGAGAGATTCACGCAGGGGCCTGCAGCCATCGCAACAAAAACTTAGAAAATGAAAAAAGAAAGGCTGGAGAAAGGAGAGAAGTTGCGGCTAGAGGAAAAATGAACTGCAAAGGAAGGGTAGAAGTTGCCCTACATTTATAGAAGAGGAATGCAAAAAGGTCAAAACTAAAAATTAAAGGGGAGTTAATGAAAATTATGTTACCAAGAATGAAGGACAATCAATGAAGGTTTATGTTACCAAAGAAAAAGGACCCAAAAAGGTGTACTATGACTATAGCACTTCCCACGAACTAACTACAGATCATTACATAATTGTTTCTAAAAAATTATAATCCGAAGACCATTCTAAATAAAACTGAATGCAGTTCTCCAAAGTAATACCAGGAAGTTCACAATATGTGTGCATGAAGTGTAGTGCATGCTCCAAATGAAGCACAAGAGAAGCACTTTCGCGCAGTGCACAACACAGAATTAGTGCACCTGATGCAGTCCTTAAATGTAAGTCATGCAGTCCATAGCGTTGGTACAAACAGTCAGAACTTTGGCACAAAAAAGGATGCACACAGTGCAAAATTTGTACACCTGCAACATAGGACTATGACAAATGCAGTGCACACAGACCCAACAAAGCAGTGCACACCCGTACACTAGAAAAAGGATACGTAAGAGGAAAAACAATAAAGAAAAATGTGACCAGCATGCAGTGCACAAAAATGTGAAGTGCGGAATGTGTACACATGCAGTACAGAAATGTGATGAATGCAGTGCAAGATGATTTACTAAGCAGTGCACGCCCCTACATTGGAAAAAATACCTAAGAAAGAAAATATTAAAAAAAATTGACCACCCAGGTGCAACCGGCCCCAGCCAGTCTCGTAGTAGGTCTACGCCCATAACAGGCGAGTCGTTCTGAGCCACAATGCATGGGGCCAGGCACACATGGGCCCACAGGTCAGAGAGCATAGAGCAGCGAGTGCCATGTATAAGCGCCCAAATAAGTAACCAGAGGAGTTCGATATGGCTGCCTCACCAGCGCTTATAAACAGGTCGAGCGTGCTCTCCGCGGGCAAGGTGGGACTAAACATCATGGCGCACACACAGCGCACCAGGAACCAGCCGTGCTGACAGGCCGACTTGGGCCGAATACGTATTCACTCCCGAAACAAAGGCCCAACACGCTAGAGTAGTTAAAATAACACGGCCCACTAAAAAACAATAAGTACAAAAATAAAACATCAAAGAAAAATGAGACATATTTTTTAAATGAATAACAACAACAACAAAAAAATGTGCGTGGGCACTGCCAAAAACTATAATTCGCTCTAATAAATAAAATGCAAGATGCCCGAAGTCAATGTGCAAATGCAGCCGCGACGTATAATAATGCAGTTTGTCACGTGGAAGGACGAAGTATTCTTATTTCTGAAATGCAGTTCTCTTTCTACTGCATTGCAGTATGGCTAAAATGAAGAATGCAACCCTGTTAGTTAAGCAAAGCAGTCCGATACCCCTACCCACACTACCCTCCATCCACACAAAAGTAGCATCACCATCACATATAAAAAAAGAGAAAAAAGAAAGAACTCCATAAAAAAAGTAAATGGGCATAGATCTGTATGAATCCTGATCTGATATAATACAGTATGCGAAGAATAAATTTCACTTGCATGCAGTACACTATGTGGACATAGGCAGTTCTGTCGTGATAGCGAAGAAGTGCACTTACTAGGAAAATTCACCGAAAACACAATCATCACATTTTCTGACAGTTGCGTGCATGCCTGAACTTGTCACAAAAAAAGAGGCGACGACGTTCCGGATTTCCAACGCACTAAGACAACCTCCTCATAGCAGAACCTCTCTGCAATTGCCACGTAACTAAAAACACAGCCCCACCACACTACCACCCCGCTCCACCACTCCCACGTCCTGTCACGGAGAGCAGAGGAGAGCAGAGGAGAAAACACAACTGCTTCATCCCCCCAAAATGTCATTGCATCTTCTTCCCCACACTTCCTTTCACTAACCTCTTTCTCCAGAACAAACGCGAGAGAGCAGAGGAGAGTCATGGCGGATGCACCTCTGTACAAGCAGCGCCACAGGTACACCAGGGAACTCCACGATGTCGACCTCCACGGCAACCACAAGCTCCACGTCGTTTGCACAAGCAAGGGTCAAGACGTGGACAAGATGCTGTCCATACTCAGGCGGAAGCTCGGCGGAATGCCCGTCAAACTAGTCGGTGTTGATGTCGAGTACACGCACTACGTGAAGCCACAACGGGCAATAGAGCTCCAGCTATGTGTAGAAAAAGAATGCCTTGTCTACCACATCTCTACAGCTAAAGACAGGTCAGAATAATTATCAATCTGTACTATTGCTTGTCAATATTGATTTTAAATTTTCTTCATCGCAATTGCCATTATTTAAACTTTGGTTCTCATTTTTAAAAAGCATGGCATAAGGAATTCATTGACAGTTTTGATCTGGCTCCATGTAACTCATGTGTTCAATTCTAGAATTAGATGATCTAGCGATACACACAGTTTTATTTTGTTTTACCAAATACAAATTATTTGCGTGAACAATAGAAAACTACACCATTACTATCTAAAACATGTATGAAATTCAATTCGAGAATACAAACATGCATTGTTTATGCAATCTATTATCAGATTTACTGGTTATGCTGTACAAAGTATTAGCAGCTACTCACTGCAACAGATTCAGGTATCCATATTTCACTTCAGTTTCAGAAAAAACAAAAAAACATTGGTGGTTCTAAAAAATAAACTATATCCAGTCTATACAAACATCTTGCAGGCCAATGGAACTAGACAAATTCCTCACGAATGATGAATACACCTACGCAAGATTCGCCATCGAAGGAGACAAAAACAAGCTGAAGCTATCTGGCTTGCAGATCAACTCCGACAACTACATTGATATTCAGGTGGAATGGAGAGACCCATACAATAAAAAGGAGTTTGACTCTTTGGCTGATGTTACCCGCAGGATGATAGACATTCACTACCATGACATCAAGAGAAAAATTAACCACAAGAAGGACCATACTCTGTGGGGATATTGCCCGCTGCCAGTCAAGCTTATCTATGATGTCATAATGGGACTAGACAGGGCAAAAAGAGAAAAAGAAGCGAAGAAGAAGAAGAACAAGGCTGTAATCCAATACATCATCTAGAAATAAACAGGGCTATGTTTAGTTTCATTTTACTTTAGTGGTTGTGTTGTTCCTTGTTTCAGGTCTGCTAGGTTTTGTTTATGTCTGTTGCTTCATATTGAACGTTTCTTTTGTAAAAACAATGTCGTTTTAGAATTATCATGAAATTTGCTTTCTGTTGTTTGCTTATGTATCGTTAGTTTGCTTGTGATCATTTGCTTTTGCTGAACTTAGTTCGCTTGTCATGCAAAATCGCTTGTAACTTAGTTTGTACTAGGTAATGATTGCTGAGTTTGTATTAGAAAAGTATCCAGACAACTTTGAAAAATCTAATTGGTGATACCAAAATATACTACACACATACAAAACATATTCAAAAACAACGTTAAACAAAAAAAATTAAGTACCCTGACTACAAATCATACCTAAAAAATAATGTTGAATGCAGTTCACAATGGTAAACATAAGCAGTACACATGTGTCCACATGTAGTCCACAAGAGTACTTATAGGAAAAGACCATTAATATTAATATATCTAAAAATATATAATCCGCATACCATTCTAAACAAAGGTGAATGCAGTTCATCGAAGAAATATAAGGCAGTTCACAAAGTTTATAAATGAAGTGCTGAACATGCTTAAATGAAGAACGAGAGGGGTTGCAGCCACTTTTGTGCAGTGCACAACACACAGACTTGGTACACGCAGTGCAGTCCGTAACGTTGGTGCAAGCAGTATAAATGACATCATTTGTACTACCATGAAATATATGTACTGCAAAATTAAAAAATGCCTCAAATACAGAAAGAAATTTGACCACCGAGGTGCAACCAGGCCCCAGCCAGCCTCGTAATAGGTCTGCGCCCACAGTAGGCGAGTCATTTTGATCCACGATGCATGGGGCCGGGCACACATGGGCCCACATGTCAGAGAGATAAGTGCAGCGAGAGCCGTGTATAATCGCCCAAACAAGTAACCAGAGGAGTTCGATAGGGCTACCTTGCCAACGCTTATAAACAGGTCAAGCGCCCTCTCCGTGGGCGAGGTGGGACTAAACATTAGGGCGCACACACAGCGCACGGGGAACCAGCCATGCTAACAGGCCGACTTGGGCCGAATGCGTCTTACACCCCAACGGACCCAACAAATTCTCACAGCCCAAAACAAACAAGCCCAATGACACACAACTAGCACGCAACTGCAGTACCCTCCCACCTAAAAAAATGCAGTCCGCTGTGCAGTTCTGTATGGGAAGGAAGATGTGATGTCAATTAAGCATTTCAGTTTGTTAGACAATTGTTTTTTCCAGCCAATCAAGAACATTACCACGGCTAGCCCGCGTCAAACCGCCCCTCCACTTGGTGAATCTTTTCTCTTGGCTACAATGGCACAATCCCTCGTCACACCCTGGCTTGGTTGATAGGCGCACGGGGGGTGACAGGGAGGGCGACGGGGCGTGACAGACTCGCCTACGCATGCAACACCTCTGCATGCCACGTCGCCGCCTGCTCCGGCTCGTTCCAGGCTCGGCCTCGCAGGGGGTGGGGAGGGGGTCACGACCCCCTTACCACCCCCTGCTCGGCCTCGTGCTAACGCATGCAGTGCGCTTGGTTGACAGGCGCAATAGGGCATTCATTTTTTCCAACCCTAGGACGCACGCAACCCCAGAGCCACACCCCTAAGATAGACAGGGAGGCGACGGGGTGTGACGGACTCGCCTACGCATGCGGCGTCGCGGCACGCCATGTCGCTGCTTGCTCCGGCTCGTTCCAGGCTCGGCCTCGCAGGGGGGTGGGGAGGGGGTCACGATCCTCCCTCCCACCCCCCTGCTCGACCTCACGGTAATGCTTGCAGTGATCTTGGTTGACAGGCGCAGTGCGAACATTCTGATTTTTCAACCCTAGGACGCACGCAACCCTAGAGCCACACCCCTAAGATAGACAGGGAGGTGACAGGGTGTGACGGACTTGCCTACGCATGCGGCGCCGCAGCATGCCGCGTCGCTGCTTGCTCCGGATCGTTCCAGGCTTGGCCTCACAGGGGGTGGGGAGGGGGGTCACGACCCCCCCTCCCATGCTCCTGCTCGGCCTCGCGCTAACGCATGCAGTGCGCTTGGTTGACAGACGCAGTGCGGACATTCTGTTTTTCCAACCCTAGGATGCACGCAACCCCAGAGCCACACCCTTAAGATAGACAGGGAGGCGACAGGGTGTGACGGACTCGCCTACGCATGCGGCGCCGCGGCATGCCGCATCGCCGCCTGCTCCGGTTCGTTCCAGGCTCGGCCTTGCAGGGGGTGGGAGGGGGGTCGGGGGGGGGGGGTCACGACCCCCTCCGACCCCCTGCTCGGCCTTGCGCTAACACATGCAGTGCGCTTGGTTGACAGGCGCAGTGCAGACATTCTGTTTTGTCAACCCTAGGACGCACGCAACCCCAGAGCCACACCCCTAAGATAGACATGGAGGCGAAGGGGTGTGACAGACTCGCCTACGCATCCGGTGCGGCGGCATGCCGCGTCGTCACTTGCTCCGGCTCGTTCCAGGCTCGGCCTCGCGGAGGGGTGGGGAGGGGGGTCATGACCCCCCGTCCCACCCCCTTGCTCGGCCTCACACTAACGCATGAAGTGCGCTTGGTTGACAGGCGCAGTGCGGATATTCTGTTTTTCCATCCCTAGGACGCACGCAACCCCAGAGCCACACCCATAAGATAGACAGGGAGGCGACGTGACAGGGGATGCATCACGTACAAGCACAAAAATTAGATGCAGAACACAACTCTATACAATGAAGTGCATTTGTTTAGAGAAAAGCAATGCAGTATCATAAACAATGCAGTTTCGGAATACAGACACAAATACAGGGGCTGAACAGTAGCTGAAACATGTACTCCACCTTCCAATCTTCAATAGCAGGCTGAAATAAAATTAAAAATAATGCAGACCAGTGATTAAAAAAAAGGTTGTCATAAGAACAAAAAGTGAAAAAAAATCAAAAAAGTAACAAGAAAAGAAGAAATAGAGAAGGTATTACGTCGGATTTGACAATTTTCTTGACTAGACGTTGACCGTCATACAACTGCGTCAACCTCAGAGCATAGATTCCGCACTCGTTTGTACCCTACGCTGGCATGACCGGGTAAGAGGGCTTCTCTGCCAATTTAACCCAGTCAGGGTGGTTCTTATATTTATATAACTTTTCACCATAAATCGCCTTCAGCAGCTGAGTCATCCTCCTCATCTGGCAAAAAAGGCAGCACAAAGTAAAATAACACACGTCACAGATCAATAACTATGCAGACGAACCAAAAAATACAAAGTTCTTCTCAATGTCTAGGCAGTCCCTCTTTTAAATGCACATGAGGTCATTTCCTTTTATCACTTTTTTACACAATTTTTTTACACAGGTTGGTGTGTGTGTGAGAAAATGCAGTTCTGTCACGCATATGTTGCAGTGCACTATATAAACAAGTGTGGTGTTATGTGTGCTAACATTGCATGTGCAGTTCATAAGAAAAATGAAGTAGGAGTAACACAAAAAAAACTTTGCACTTGGCTAGAAAAAATGACATACCACTTCAGTGCAATCTGAGTGGTAGTCGGTCCTGCGCCACTTTGTCATGAAATCAGGATGGCCAGTGTACTTCCTAGTGTCATGGATATCAATCATCTGGCGATGCTGGTTCATTGTGTATAAGGAATAATTACCATCCTTGGAGCACGACATCATAATCTGTCACATCAAAAAACAAAATGAAAAATGAAAAGTTCATTCAACACGTAGCACTAGGACCATTGTTCCAAAAATAACTATAAAAAGAAATGCAACAAACCAGAAAATAAATGACAGAAAACAATGGCCTTACCAGTTTTGCGTCCAATAGGTTTTTGTGGCCACTCACAAAAACCTTGAACTACTTAACTGCATCTTCTAAAACAAACGGGCTATGCACAACTGGCAACACAGGGTGTCCTTCATCATCGCTCTACACAAAGGTTTCCATTTGAAGAGCATACTGCATAGAAAAAGAACAAAAATAGGACATGAAAAATAGAATAAACATGCATGCACGCATGGACATGAAAAAATCAGTACAAAAGAAAAAATGACAGCACACATTTACCGTGATAAATAAAGGTGAAAGTAGCACACGTTCACCAGAACGGTAAACTAAACTCAATTCAGGGTCTTGCTTCCAGTACTTGATGGCAAAATCCATGAGATACGAGTCCATTAAGGCTCCTTTGCCAAATGTATTATATATATAGTCAATATTGTAACTTTCGACATCACCAAAAGGACTATTCACCATAAAGAACACGTTCTTGTAGTAAACATACACAGATGGATCAATAAAATTAAAATTACAAAGAGAACACACAAAAAGGATGAAGGGCGCACACATAAAACTTACTCGTGGTATTTGGTTACAAAATCTTTGCTGAGGACAAGATCCTTTATTTTCCTCGCCTCATCAATATATTTGAACTCCGGAGGCTTCAATTTATCTATAGAGCATCTCAACTTAAAAGCCCTCTCACCCGCCCTTTTGTTCGAAAATACTTCAGACTCATCCACAGGAGGACGATTAATTGTTGCACTCCTAGTCCTAGTGACGCATGGGCATGGCGTAACAAAACCATCATCATCAACATCAAATACATCGTGTGGAGAGCTAGGTCGAGAAACACTTCCACCGTCAGGTCCAGACACCACATCTGTGTTCAAACCATCTCCAGCCAAAGAACCAGAATTATTTGGAGAGATTTCAATGGAACAATCCTCCATAACCACCTCAGAACCCTAGGACTCAAACAGTGACGTACAGCCTTCATGAAGCCCCCCATCAAAACCTAAAAATGTGTAGAAAAAACATGGTAATACTCAGCACAAAATACAAAACCAAAAAACATGTAATACATCCCAATAATATAAAAAATGCGGTTCACTAAAGAAGTGAATGCAGTCCACTTCTCTACAACAATGCAGCCCACTTATCTACAACAATGTGGCCCACTTGTCTATAGCAATGTAGCCCACTTCTCTACAACAATGCAGCCCACCTGTCTACAACAATGCAGCCCACTTATAAAGAACAATGCAACTCACTTGCCCCAAAAAAATGCAGCTAACTTGTCTACAACAAATGCAGCTCACTAACATAACAAAAATATAGCCATCCATTCTAAATCACGCATTTAACTAAACACACTAGTAAAAAAGCCCTTAAGAAGCTGAAATAAGCAGTACACAAAAAATAAATAAGGGAAATAAAGAAGTTCACTAAAACAACCTTTATCTGTAAAAATTAAAAGTGATGTTAAATCAAGGCAACACTTTCTGAATGTGAGCCAACTATAGAGCATGGCCTTTCTGATGTAGCCAATGTGCTCCACCCCAAACTAAGCAACTCGAGCACCATCCCAAGTCTGCAAGAATTGAAACATACAGAATCCATAATCATGCATGCAATAAAAGAATAAAAAACATCAGTTTCACAAAATGGAATAAAAAACTTGAGTAGTATGGTGGAGAGGGGCTGTACGGAACACACTCATTTGGTTGAATTGGGACAATGACATGTTTCAAGACATATCCATCAAGTGTAGGAGGATTTAGCGGCTCATCAGAACTTGAGCTGCCTTCTTTCCATGCACGTTTGATATTTTTAACCATCCTTCTAAAAATCCTGATTGCATCAGGACTGCCAGGTTTATTGAGCGAGTCAAGAAATTCAAACCGCCTTTCTCTTAAATTTAAGGCAACTACACAATAATGACCAACGCCATCCCTCGTCTCTGGCGGATCAAATGTTGCAAACAGGACCTGTTCAAAGTATGAAAAATAAATAAAATTATTACAAGAGAAGAAACAGAACACTATAAAAACCAACAGACGAAATATGGTTTTCGACACACAAATACGTTACTCACCATATATTTTTTATCAACACGCTGCTCGACTTTTGAAGAGAACATCATTTTAACACTCTTGCCTACAGTACCACCATGCCAAATACTTGTCTGCCAAATTGTCGGTGTTCTGGGAACGGGGGTCCCCAGACTTGCCTGCCTACGGCCCACGACGTGGCTCCGCTCGCGGCCCCTTATGACCCATCTTCATCAGCCAACACTCAAGACCCTCATGAGGGGCCAAGCCTTGTGAGGCGGATGACACAATACCTCCTCGGGAGCGACCTCACCAGGCTGGCACACGAGAGGCGGAGAGATCAAGGCAAGAGACACCTCGCGAGGTTCCAATGACGTGAGCCATGACGACCATGGCGAGGCGGGCGCCAGCACGTGCAGTGTCCTCGCTTCCTCTTTGGTGCAAAAGGGGCAAGCGCTGACGAGGAGTCCCGAGGCATCAGGCAAAGGTTTCCATATCGGTGCAACGAGACCAAGACCAGCAGGACGGCAGGACGGAGGTCACCATGGAGCCCAAGACGGCGTCACCAGCAGAGCCTTTAGCAGGCGAAGACTACTTTTATCAGGATAGCTTGTACTAGCTGTCCCTCTTCAAACTGGCCATTGTGGCATCCCTTCCCGCTCAATATTTGGGGAGAGGACTAGGCCTCTATAAATAGGACTAGCCACCACAGTCGGAGGCAACTGATTCAGATCATCCTCACACCGACCAAGCACAAGAACACCTCTCCTCAGGAGGCTGTTCTTCCCCTTGTACTGTTCATCCTCAGCCCAAGAGGCAATCCACCACACCACACTGGAGTAGGGTATTACACCACAACGGTGGGTGAACGAGTATAAATCTCGTGCCTCTTGTGTTGTGAGTTCGTCGAGCCAGGCTTTGAGATCGCGGTGAGGCAGAGGGCGTGATTAGGTAGGGGGAAATCTTCATGCGCACCCTAGTGTTTGAACCTCAAGGGTTTTGCCAGAACCCGAAATCTGACATTTGTCATACCAGGTAGGGGTGCGCCGGAGTTTTCCTTCCACTGAACCGCGTCCCTTTTCTTCATCGCCTCCATGTCGGACGCCCATCGAGCCCGCGCTAAGCGTAGGGCCTCCCTCACCGCCCGCGTCGCTCAGACGGCTCCTGTCGGCGGGCCTCCCCGTCGTTCTCTGTCGCCTGCCACCAACGCCGCCACCGGCCCAACGGGGAACGAGCAGCAAGCATCCTCGCTACACCCCTCGATGCGGAGGGACGATCGCACCTCAGCCCCGTCGCTGACTCTGGTCGGCTCGTCGTCTCACACTCACCGCGCTCCCACGGACGCGCAGGCCGCGCTGCTCATGGCACGCGAGCTCCTGTGCTACCGCCCCGTCAACGACCTCTACGAGGACTGGCTCGACCGCATCGCCGAGCTCGTCAGCCGCAGGGCGCTCTCTCGTGCCATCTCTCTCGCTGCCTCGCCCTCCGCCAGCTGCGGGCGACGTGGCTCACGGAGTGCCTCCACCACCTCTTCCCCAAGACGGCGTCCTGGCGCCAAGGCACGCGGCCCCTCGGCGCAACCCACCGTGTCCGGTGCCCGCGCGAGAGGAAAGAAGCTGCCAAGGAATCCCTCGGCCGCGAGAGAACGTTCCCGTGCTCCCCGCACCACTACGACAAGACCGTGCGCCGCCTGCAGCGGTGGTGCGCGGACATTAAGGGCAGGCTCCACATCAATAAAGGGTCCTGAAAGTGCTAGTTATCGACTAGAGGGGGGGGGGTGAATAGGCGTTTTATGAAAGTCTTCAAAACATGAGAGTTTCGAAGACAAACAATAGAAATGAACCTATTGACATGCAGCGGAAGGTAGACTACACTAGACAAGCCATAGTCAAGTATACAATGAAGTGAAAGCGTGAAGACTAATAGCAACTAGGTAGTATGGATCAAGATGGAAGATAGTATGAAGCCAAACAACAATAGTCGTCACACAGTGAAGTCAAATAGATAAGGAAAGCATGCAAATGACTTCACGAAGACAAACTGTAAATAAGTGAGGGAAGAGATAGAACCAGTTGCTTGGTGAGGACAAGGATTTGTTGGACCAGTTCCAGTTGCTGTGACAACTGTATGTCTGGTTAGGGAGGCTGAGATTCAACTCAGAAGACCGTGTCTTCACCTTATTCTCCTTGAGCTAAGGACACTTAGTCCTTGCCCAATCACTCTGGTAAGTATTCAAGCTAGACTTCCAAACCTTCACAGACTTCGTAAACCGGCGATCCACAATGACTCTTGGATGCTCAGAACACGACGCCTAACCGGCTAGAGGATTCACAGTCCTCAGGTGTAACAAGTCTTCAGGTCACACGGATAGAAAGACTTCAATGATGCCTAACATTCTTTGGCTCTGGGTCTTTTGGGCTTTGTCCTCGCAAGGATCTTTCTCTCAAAGGCTTTGAGGTGGGTTGCTCTCAAAGGACAAAAGTCATGCACTAACTTTGAGCAGCCACCAATTTATGGTGTAGGGGGTGGGCTATTTATAGCCACTAGGCAACCTGACCTGATTTGTCCGAAATGACCCTGGGTCACTAAGGAACTAACACGTGTTCCAACGGTCAGATTTCAAACACACGCGACAACTTGACTTGGGCTACAAGTAAAGCTCCAGCTCTGGATAAGATTTTCTCTCACTGTCTTCACTGGAATACATAGGATTTGGTTGAGCATCACTTTAGTCACTCTGACTTTGTTCACTTGGACCCCACTTAACAGTATAGTGGTTCCTATGACTCAACAAAGAAGAAAAGGAAACTACGAAACAACTATGTCTTCGCACTCCATAGTCTTCACGTGAATGTCTTCTTGAGTCATAATCTCTGTTGTGATTATCTTCACATACCACCATTGTCTTCATTGTTTTCACACATTTTTAGGGGTCATCTCCGGTAGGTAAACAGAATCAACGAGGGACTACTACCTGTGTTATCCTGCAATTTTCAGAAACACATTAGTCCCTCAACCAGGTTTGTCGTCAATACTCCAAAACCAACTAGGGGTGGCACTAGATGCACTTACAATCTCCCCCTTTTTGGTGATTGATGACAAACTGGTTGAAGTTTTCAACGGGGATAAAAGTATGAGAAATTGTAAGGATTAAGGTATTGTTCTTCATAATTAGCAAAAGGCTCCCCCCTGAAGATGTGCATATAAGTATTTTGCTTTTGAATGCAAATGCACAGGTTGTACTTGTGGAGATCCTCTTCAACTTAAGAAGACAATTCATCATGCATGAAAAGATATAGCGAATATAATGACATGTCTAATAAAAAATGGACGTCTGCAAAATGACTTCATGCGGAATTTATCATCGCACGTGCGG
The DNA here is from genome assembly GCF_018294505.1 of Triticum aestivum. Lineage (NCBI taxonomy): Eukaryota > Viridiplantae > Streptophyta > Magnoliopsida > Poales > Poaceae > Triticum > Triticum aestivum. The sequence continues at coordinate 244,037,048 of NC_057807.1, forward strand.
AATTTATCATCGCATCACATAGTTGACAGAAAAGGTAGCAGACGACCATCAAGTTTAAGTGTTACAACTCAAAGAATCAAATGTATCAAAAGCGAGAGTTGTAAGCACTTGGCAAAAAGTATAGCAACCACCCATTAGGACCCGCTTGAAGACTATCAACTCATATGCTTCTCCCCCTTTTGTAAGTAAGGACCAAAAAGGTTTGAAAACATAGAGCTTCTACTCATTCCCATGAGGAGAAAGGTGAAGCTGCAGGGTCGTCGTTGAGGTTCGGTGGTGTTGAAGAACTTGGTGTAGTGTCAATATGAGGCGAAGTTGTAGTTGGTGGAGTAGCATCATCTTCGTCATCAATGACTCTGGCATTTACAGTTGCCGCTGAGGAGGAGTACTCAGAGTCTTCGAGTGAGGGAGTCCGACGCAAGACAGCATTCCTGGGAGGAGTGGAATCAAACTTGAATCTCTCTGTGAAGCCATCTTGTTGAAGATCATCTTCAGAGCTCAACAATGTCAGACTCTTCCACGACCGCCAACAGGTTTCATGAGTGACAAATGCATTCTTGATGGCAAGGTTGTGAATGCGATTAACATCCACCAAGAGGCTTTGCATCTAACGTTTCAGCCAGTCATGATGCTTATCATGTTTTTGATGCAGGGCAACGAGAAGCTCTCGGTCATTGAGAACACGAGATCGCTTCTGAGGCCTTTATGCAATTGTGCTCTCAGTGGCTTCAGTATGGGCATGATGAGGTGCACGTGTATTTCCAACCAGAGGATAAACACGAGTTGCAGCAAGAACTCCTTCAATGGGTTGAGTGAAACTTTGACGATCGATGTTGTGAAGATAAATTGGCTCCTTGGCAGGCTCTGGGTATATGGCTTCAACAGACATATCAACCTCTGGCAAGAATATGAGATGATTGCGTGCAGACGGCTAATAGTTGATAGCAGAGTGAAGCTTGATGAGGCACATAACCCATGGAGCATAAAACTTCAGACCAAATAGATCACAGCCAGATGCAGCCAGTTGCCTGATGAAGAAGTCCTGAGCATTGAAGTTGATGCCATTGAAGATATAGAAGATCAATGTCTTCATTGCTCCTTCAAGCTTTGATGCTGGAGAATGTCCTTTGACAGGCCATAGGGTTTGCCTGATGATATGATAAATAGTGCGGGGCAGATACTCTAGGTCTTCAACAAAGAATTCCTTTGGATATTCAGCGTCTTGTGGCAGTGGCTTCATCATGCTCAGCATTTGGCTCATGTTTGGCTCAGGCTTCTGGAAGATGCTCTCCAATGCATTACGGTGACACTGACAACCAGGTTCATAGAGTTCACCTGGAGTGGGTAAGGGAGTAAGCTCAATGATATCAAGAGCTTTGGCTTCATGGTGTGCATTGCCTGTCATCCACTCAAGCACCCAAGTCTTCGGATCCCTATTGTATCCATGTATGTGAAGAGTTGCATAGAACTGTAACAGAAGCTTTTCATTCCAATTTTCTTTGTCGGTCACAAACTGTAGAAGGCCTGCATCTCTGAAGCAGTCGAGGGCTTCTTCCAAGCATGGCAGGACAGCAATGGCTTCGCAGTCTAGTTGCATATGGGGAAAAATACGCCCTTGGTTGTATAATACACAGGAATAGTAACTGCGATGCTGATAGCTCCAGAACCGATCTGATGAAATCCTTGGCTTCGAATATAGGTTCTTGGCACTATCAAAGAAGGTGTTGTGTGTAATGAAGCCATTCACATTAAACGATCCTAGTGATGTTGTGTACCTGGCAACCTTGGCAACCTGGGCTTTGGCTTTTGGACCTGAGGCCTGTGCTCCACATGATAATCAAATTGTGGTCCGGGAGCAGGAGGAGGAACTAGAATAGGCCATCGAACCATGACAGTTTGACCGCAATCAAATGCCAGCTCTATAGTGTGAGGCCTTGAAGGTGGTACAGGAGCATCGACATTGACATGGGCTTGAAGTTGCACAATGGTTTCAGGTGCAACATTGGCTTCAGGCATCAAGTTCACTTCAGGAGCCACATTAGCTTCAGCCATGACCACTTCATTGGCTTCAGTATTGGTGTTGGTGGCCGCCTTTGTATTTTAAACATCCACTTCAGTGACTGGAGGGTCGGGCACAGACTCGTTGTCCTCGAGAACAACTTCTTGGTTGGTAGGGGTTGTGGCAGCTCGCTCTTCTTCTTGATGGGGTTCTTCTTGGTCATCAGCTGATGCAGTCGGAACATCTTCAGCAGCTTTGGCTTCAGACTCAGAGACGTTCACAGTTGGAGTGGCGTCAGGAAACACTTGTCGTGCCACTGAGTTGTGTTACTCTTCTCCTTCTGGAACGCTCGACAGAGCGACTTGTGGCCTTGGTCCTTTGCGAAGCCTGCGGAATGCGAGCGACGGTTTTGGAGAGGGATTTGGCTGGACCACATAGTCGTCATCGTGAAGCACCGGAGTGGTGACTTGAGTTGGGGGATTACTTGGTGATTCTTCTTGATGGGGGGAGTCTTGAGGGCGATCAGCCCATGAATCATCCTAAGCAATTGGCATCAGAGGACGACCAATGCTGATGAGTATGATGTTCGTGAGAACAGGCGATGATACCATTTGGTGCTCTATCTGAGGAAGGACTTCATCATCATCTACATTGTCTTGGGGACCAATGTCTTCAGCTGCGATGGGGTCAATAGCTGGAATGTCTTCAGCTTCAGGAGCCCCTGTGAAAGCAGGCTCGTGAACTACTAACTGACGCTCTTGGTGTTCGGACACAGGACGAGCAACTGAGATTAGCTCGACAAAGAGGGGCTCTGTGGGAGCAGCCCGATCTTTGAAGACTTTGTCTTCCGCTTCTTGGTCTGTGGTGCATCATCAGTGGCATTCTTGTTCTTGTGCTTCCTGGCTTCGGCCTCAGCTGCCCTAGTCTTCTTCAGTTCTTAAGCTACTGTGGGGACCTTATGCTTCGAGCCTGTCATACTGGCAGGGAAGACAATGCGAGGTGCTTCCCGCCCTGATGCTTCAGCTTGGGCCACAGCAGGCTTCTTCTTTGCAGGCAACTTGGGTTTGATGCCAGGATGCCCAAGTGCCTTGTGCTTTTCAGCTTCGTTATGAACTTGCACACACTTGCTGGCTGAGAGCTTCATCCGTTCTCTTGATCCTTTTGCTGCTTCACATTTCTGTTGAAACTGCTCTTTGAGCTCATGCAACATCTGTTTGAAGCATTGGACATCTACCACATTGAGATATGCCACGTTTCTCTTTAATTGGGCTTTCTCATGATCAATCTTGTTCTTCAATTCAACGATCAACTGAGCCAGACACTACAAAAAAAAGACACATCCGTGACATTTTTGGGCCGAACAAATTTTTTTCTGTCATACTTATGACACTTCTATGGCGATAATTGTGACAAAACCTGGTATCATCATAGATGTGGTGGGGTCCTACTTCTATGACAAAAGATCATGACAAAAAATGGGCTTTTCATCCTGGGCGGGCCAGAGACGCAACTGCATGACATTCTTTGGGCCGTCCATGACGGAAAAAACCGTGGTAGAAGCGAGGGCGAGGAAAATATCGGGGTGTTCCCGGTTACGGTGGGTGGTCGGGGCCGAGTGATGCATGTTTCTCTCGTACACGCACGCGCATGGGTGCAAGGCATTGGGCTCTAACTGAACCCGAGCGATTGCACTGCAGGCTACGCGTTACTGAACCCGAGCGATCGATCGATGGCTATTAACTGAGCCCGATCGAGCGATTCCTTCGCTACTGTTGCTAACTGAAGCCGATCGATGCTGCCTTTGGATGAATAGTGAGCATTGCTGGGGGGGTTTGGATGAACAGTTCCCGGTGGGGGTGGATGAACTGGACCCCATGGTGTTGCCTCTGGATGAACAGGACCCCGATCGATCGAGCCGGTTGGGGCTGGATGAACAGGACCCCGTGGAGGGCTGGATGAACAGTAGACAGTGGAGGGCTAGATGAATAGTAGCCCTAAAGGGGTGGTTGAACAGGAGCCCGTGGAGAGGGCTGGTTGAACAGTAGCAGGTGGAGTAGCACGCGATGGAGGCTGGATGAATAGGAGCCCGTGGATGAACAGTCGTAGGTGGAGGCTGGAGGAGGTCGACGGTGGATGAACAGTAGCCCATGGAGGCCGGAGGGGGTCGACGGTGGAGATGAATAGTATCTTGTGGAGTCCCGTTTTGCGGTACGCCACACCCCTCCCGATGAACAGGACCCCCGTTTCGACTGTAGCACTCCAACACAAGTCTGTTTCCTTTGTTTTACGGTACGCCACACCCCTCCCGATCAACAGGATCCCTGTTTCGACCATAGGAGGTCTGTTTCCTCCGTTTTGCGGTACGCCAGACCCCTCCCGATGAACAGGATCCCGTTTCGAACGTGGCCGGTCGAACACAAGGACGTTTCCTCCGTTCTGCGGTACGCCAGGCCTCGTTTCCATCGGTTGTTCCGTACAAGCTTTGTTGGCTCCCACGCATTCTGTTGCCTCCCAATGAACACGACGCGCTCTGTTGCCTCCCCATGAACACGACGATGACGCAGTTTCTCCGTTCCAACCCAGCCATGTACACGAGCCCTGGCCGTACGTACGCGCGAGTAGGCGTTCGAGACCCCGCTCGTATGTACGTACGTGACCGTATATACTTTCTTGCACCCTGGCCGTTGTACGTACATGCATGCTATGTGCGCACCTCTACTACGACACATGCGCGCCTCTACATCGATGAGTATGTACGTACACGTTCGCGACCAGAATGACTACGCTACATACGCTTCGACCAGGTGGGTCCTGACTGTCTGGCACTTCCTTGCGTGCGAAGATGTAGCTGGTGGGTCCCAGCTGTCAGGGGGGCGACTTGTTTTTTTGCCGGGACACACTTCCTTGTAGAAGATGTCGCTGGTAGGTCCCAGCAGTCAGGGAAATGTTTGTTTTGTGAAATACGGTTGCCCGTCCGGTGGGTCCCTGCTGTCAGGTGGAGGAATCATTATTTTTTGCGTAATAAGGAGGCACTTCCTTGCTGTGGCCGTGGACCCAGCTGTCAGCCTCTCCACATACAGTCCATGTGTTCGTGACCACTTTGACCACGCCGTGCCAAGAGCACTAGGGCGGTGGACGACGGCGAGGCCTAGGAAGGGGATGACGCGGAGCCGGGGAAGACGCGACAAAGGATGCCCACACATAGAGGAGTATGAGGGTTCACTGGTTTGCTGCAGTGTGAGGCTGCCGTCGCCGCAGAATAACAGGGGGTGTGGGTGAGTAGAGGGATGGCCTGGCCAGCCGTGGGAGTAGTAGTGGGCGGTGAGGCCTCCGCGGCATCGCAGCCGGCCATGGGAGGCAGGAGCACGAGGCACGACCGGCGCTGCTTTGGGCGGCCGGAGCAAGAAGATCAGAGGTTGAAGAAGCACTACAGCCATTGGATGGACATCGTACGGTCACTAGAGCTAGAATCGTTCATATTGACTAAGTTGACAAAGCACTCCGTCCCCATCAACTTAGTAGGCCCACAAGTCAGCCACCCACCAAGGTGGGTCCCAACTAGCAGGGGCAGTATTCATTTTTTGTGCATAATAAGGAGGCACTTTCGGTGGGTCCGAGCTGACAACGGAGGAAACTTTTTTTCACGAAATACGGTGGCCCGTCTAGTGGGTCCCAGCAGTCAGCGGGGAAACATTTTTTCGCCAAATACGGTGGCCCGTCCGGTGTGTCCCTGCTGTCAGGTGGAGGAATAATTATTTTTCGCGTAATAAGGAGGCACTTCCTTGCGGCTGCCGTGGACCCAGCTGTCAGCCTCTCCATGTACAGTACTCTTTCGATGGAAGTTGTTCCTTGACCACGTGCATTGCAGGAACACCAAAATTAGGGGGTGGACGGCGCCGGCAACGGCCATCGCGCCAGATTTTTCCATGGCCTTCTAGATGTGGTGGGGAGGAGATAAGGCTGATTGTGAGAGACAAGGAGTTGTTTGTAAATAGGGAACAAGTGCGGGCATCTTTTTGCAAAACTGGAGAAGTTTGGTTTGTATGCGTCAGATCTAGATCCGACGGCTATTGGTGAAAGATGGCAGGCACAACATCATCACCAACTCAGGACCTGTTTGATTCGCAGGATTTTGAAAACGCAGGAATAGGACACGACAATATTACAAGTTTCAAAGTGATATTACAAATGTTAGGAGTAATGCTGCACCTACGAAGAGGGAATTACTAGGAAGTTTACGTAAGAACTTTTGTTACTTTAGGTGGATGCAACATTATCATACAAACTAAAATCCACCGCCCTGACAAGTCACTAATGGGCAAATGAGTTTTCGAGTCTCTGGCCACTTGATGTTTCAAAAACAAATTCAGCTTCTGCGGTGACTTTGTCATTTAGGCTTAGACGCTTGCGGTGATCAGCACGCCATTCATTGTTGCGCCAGAGAACACCAAAGCTCATTACCTTGAGCACACTTGCCTCCAAAACAAGGAACCTGACCAATTTAATCTCAGATGTGCTGCCTCAGTAGTCGATCAAATCAATTTCTGTAAGATGGAGATCAAGGCATTCGATGAGATTGTTATAGTGCAGCACATTTTTCACTTTCGGGTCTTTTTTTATCTACAAAAGAAGAGAATATATTAGAGCAACTGGCTGTATAAGATTGCCATGTCATCAAGAGGTACCAATATCATTCGATCATACGGTAGGGTTGGCTGGCTAGTGATATTCTCTCTCTCTCTCTCTCTCTCTCTCTCTCTCTCTCTCTCTCTCTCTTTCCTCTCATTTACCTAGGAGTACGTGAAGAGCTTGGGCATTTGTTGCCTTCCACTATGTGGCCGATGCCATATTTCGCAAAAGTATACCACATAATACGCATCGATATCAAATCAAAAGATTTTGGCACCGCTCTCGCGATGTGAGAGAGTTGGCACCGCTATGCACATAGACCCACATGTATAAAAAAATCAATCAAACCAACTACACCAGCCTATCACTCTCCCAAACAAGTGTTTTTATTGTCTCAGTCCTCTCTCTCTCTCCCATACAAGTGTTTTTTCATTGCGTGAGTTAATTTGGCACTGGAGCAAAGTAGGTGATCCAGATTGGGGCACCAGGTGAGCAATGGAGGGGCATCGATGCCAAATGCATCACAAGTGAATTTGGCACGTGTTTTGGCCTATATAGTGGAGGGCCGTCATAGCCCACTTTTGTACTACCTCTTATTTAGTATAAAATTTTGACCATATATTTATGTAAGAAAATGCCAATGCATGTCACTAAAAATTACACCATTTGAAATTATGTTCAAATACGAATCCAACGATATAGTTCTTAGTGACATGCATTAACATTTTGTCAGTTAAATCTATGGTCAAATTTTGATACTACAAAATAGGAAGAGTAAACCAGAACGGAGGTAGCACTTGCTCTTAGGATAACCATAGAGTTACTGGAGTAGTCTAAGTTACTTTCCACTATGACTAGCCTAGGCCACTATAGTAGTACAACAAAAAAATGATGCAGGTGATCACGCGAGAAAAAAATACTAAAAACATTTCTTTCGGTGCAGTGCGTAGATGCAGTTTTGAACACTACACTTGTCATCGTAATTCGGGAAAGAAGTGCATCCCCGCGAGAAAAAAATACTAAAAACATTTCTTAGCTACGTTGTGATTACCGTTTACTAATAGGAAAGAAGTTTCACCTTGATGAGTAGCTTCTCCGTGCATGGAAAGCATGTAAGGAATCCAACAACTTGATCCAGATTGGGGCCGATAGATTTTATTGCCAAGATCTTCACTGTGCGCATAGACTGGGTCAAGCTTGTGGGAATCATTTTCTGGAAGACGGTCGTAAATACATTAAGAAGAAATTTAAAAATGTGAATTTCAAGAAGAGGAGAAGAAGATGAGTGCTGTACCTGAATGATTACGGATCCAATAAAGAGTTCGGAGAATTCGGCAGACGAGTGCACCAACACTGTCAATTTCGGCGCGTCAATGACCCTGATTTTTGTTGGACCTTCTAGATCCGATACAAGCTATCTCTCAAGGAAAGGCGCGTTCTCAATGACCATAACGTGGAACAGCTGGAGTGATCTCTTCCCAATTGATGTCTTGTTGCGGGGCCAGCAAGACATGTAAATCCATCGGAGATTCATCGAGGCGATGTGGAGGCTAATGAACCCATGGATCTACTCAAGACAAAGGTACTCAAGAGCAGTATAGCTGCGGAGCAGGTGCTCCATAGCCTTCTTCGAGATGACAATGTTGAAGAGGTCGAGCTGCTTGAGTTGAGGGAGAAGAAGGGCGGGCGCGACATTAATCTGGGGAAGATAGCAGGAGCTGAAGCTGGCGCGGCACAACGTTGGCGCGAGGCGGAGTGCGGACGGCGGCAGAGAGCGACATCGTTGAGCTTCAAAGCTAAGCTCCTCGAGCTGATCTAGGGCGGGGGATAAGAACCAGTCGTCGAACTTGGGTTGGACCTTGTAGTTGGTACTGAACATGCAGATGTCAAGGCGTCTGGCTGGCCCAGGGTGCGATGAAACGATCTTGGACATTGCGGCCATGCATTTGCAATCCCTGTCGTAGAGGCATCTGTCGACGGTGAGGTTGAGGGGGACGCGGCACCAGAGGGGGCGCCACCACCAGGACACCAGGGCGGTCCGCACGGCAGATTTGGTGGGGAGGAGGCCGATGATGACGAGCAACATGTCGTCGGGGAGGCTGCTGATGAAGTCCAGGCTCGCCGGATGCGGTTTTGGCTCGAGCCGCCTCCGCTTGTTGGCTGCTTCATCGTCCATCTCAACCGGCAGCGACACTGGTGTACACGTGTACTGGTGTGTGTTGTGTGTTGGGTGTGCACAAGTGCGTCCTTCTGTGCATGCCGCCGCGCAGTGGTGAATTGTGCGCGAGTGCGTCCTCCACGCGGAAGAAGTGTGTCCTCAGTGCGCCCTCAATTTACTAGCGTGCGGGGTGCTACCCCGAGTGGTTTCTACTTTGTTTACTTCACCACGTGTCAGATGGGCCTCTAGTTTACTTATTTTCACCCAGTACCACATGGGCCAGCACACGAAGATACAGAACACGAGCTGACAAGGCAGCATGTGGACTGGTTGACCAGTCAACTAAACAATATACGGAGCTATACGCTAACACATTGAGCGTATAATCCGTCGGTATAGCAGAGAGAGAGAGAGAAAGAGCTACTCCCTCCATTCGATAATGTAGTTCCAACATTTTTTTAAAAGTCAAACTTTTGAAACTTTGACCAAGTTTATAAAGAAATTACTTATATCTACAATACCAAAGATAAATGATAGTATGAAGTAAGTACATATTGTGATGAATCTAATGATCTTTCTTGATGTAAATGTTTTCTCCACATATACTTGGTCAAACTTTTCTGAGGTTTGACTTTTCAAAACATCCATATGCTTATGGATGTCGGAGAGTCCCTAAATAGAGAGAGAGAGTGAAATAGAAAGAGTGAGTGAAAAAAGTGTGTGTGCGTGTGTGAAAGAGACATGGACAACACTCGATAAAAGTCGAGAAAAAACGTGTGTGTCTTATGCAAACATATCACACATGCATGTTCGACAACGGAAGCAAGGTGAGGAGATAGTGTGTGGTTGTTTGCAACCGAGAGAGCAAGAACCCTAGCACGTGGCCAAGAGGGGTCTGACAAACAAGGGAGAGAGGTCAAGAGAGACGTACGGAGAAAATGCATACATGGGGAGGAGTGAGTGTATGTTTGTCGTAGAGAGATCCCCTGGAGATCGTGATGGGACTACATGGGTGGGAGATCGAGTGACAAGGTGTGTGCGCGATAGAAGATACCCCGACGGATATCGAGATAGACGTATGGATGGAAGGAGATAATACATGTGTTCTTGATGGCTAGTGAGAGATAACCATACTTAGGGGAGGGGGGATGCTTGCGCCTATGATGGAGTGAGGGATTATGGTACTTATTAGGGGGGTGCGTGTCACATAGAGAGAGAACAAGGGTGGAGAGTGTTGGATGGGTCTATATGTATAGCACGAGCGAGACATGTGTATGTGTGAACCAGGGAGATATAAAGTTTGAGAGAGATTGAGGAGCCCCGATAAGGCTGAGTGGTGCATCAGATAGCTGAGAGGGGGAAAGAGATATTCCATCCGCTCGATAATGCAGTGCATGTAATTTTTTTAGAAGTCAAACTTTGGAAACTTTGATCAGGTTTACACAAATGTTATTTATATCTTCAATACCAAAGATACATCATACGAAACTACATCTCATGGTGAATCTAATGGTATATGTTTGCCGTTCTAGATGTAATTGTTTTTCTCCACGTACATGGTCAAACTTTGTGATGTTTGACTTTTCGGTAAATCAATATGCTATGGACCGAGGAGAGTGCCTCAGTCGAGAGGGATCAAGTTCATGTGAAGGAGAATGAGCAAGTGTGCAAAAAGAGTATGTGTGTGAACGAGAAAGTGACAACAAACGATAAATTAGAGAGAGAGAGTGTGTGTTTTTTCGTTTCTTAGGCGAACATATCACGCATGCATCTCCGAGATAGAAAAGCAAGGCGAGGAGATACACGAAGATAGCTAGTGTGTGATTGTTCGCAACAGAGAGAGACACCCCTATAGCACATGTCCAATAGAGGTCTGGCCAACAAGGAACAAAGGTCAAGAGGGACACATGGAGAACATGGATGCATGGGGAGGGCGAGAGGGTGTGTTTGTGATAGAGAGACCCCCTCGAGATCGTGAGGGGACTATATGGGTGGGAGATCGAGGGAGGTGCGTGCGCGATAGCAAGCTGCCTTGAGAGAAATCGAGACAGACCATGCACATGTTTGTGATGGACACTAAGATTAGCTAGCCATATACATATAGGGGGGACTATGTGTGCCTACAATTGAGTGAGAGACCATCATACTTGGCTAGCTAGGCATGAGATTGTGTGTGTGTGCGTGTGAGATGGAGAGAGAAGGAGGGAGAGATATAGAGTTTTAGATGGTCCTATCGAGTGCGAGTGAGATATGCATGTGTATGTGTGACCCAGGTAGATGGAGAGTTTGAGAGAGAGGGGAAGAGCTCCAAGATGACAGAGTGGTGCGTGAGAGAGTTACGGGCAACGAGCCAAGGAATTTGTGTCTGTACGATGAGTGCACCCAAGATATCTAGCATGGACTAGATAATCATACATAGTGTGCGAGAGAGACCTATAGATGGAGTATATATGCATGCGAACTAGAAAGACCCCCCCTACATGCACACACACAAAGAGAGAGAGAGAGAGAGAGAGAGAGAGAGAGAGAGAGAGAGAGATGGAGAGAACACGAGAGGGACCAACTGTTGGGGAACGTAGTAATTTCAAAAAAATTCCTACACACACGCAATATCATGGTGATGCATAGCAACGAGAGGGGAGAGTGTCGTCCACGTACCCTCGTAGACCAAAAGCGGAAGCGTTATGACAACACGGTTGATGTAGTCGTACGTCTTCACGATCCGACCAATCCAAGTACCGAACGTACGACACCTCCAAGTTCAGCACACATTCAGCTCGATGACGATCCCCGGACTCCATCCAGCAGGGTGTCGGGGATGAGTTTCGTCAGCACGACAGCGTGGTGATGATGATGATGATGTTCTACCAACGCAGGGCTTCGCCTAAGCACCGCTACGATATGACCGAGGTGGAATATGGTGGAGGGGGGCACCGCACACGGCTAAGGAATGATCACGAAGATCAACTTGTGTGTTATGGGGTGCCCCCTACCCCCATATATAAAGGAGGGAGGGGGGAGGTGCGGCCGGCCAGGAGGGGCACGCCAGGAGGAGTCCTCCTCCCACCGGGAGTAGGACTCCCCCCTTCCTTGTTGGAGTAGGAGAGAAGGAAAGAGGGGGAGAGGAGGAAGGAAAAGGGGGCTGCACCCCTTGTCCAATTCGGACCAGAGGGGGGCTGCGCGCCTCCTTCCTTTCGGCCTCTCTCCTCTATTCCCGTATGGCCCAATAAGGCCCATATACTCCCCGGCGAATTCCCGTAACTCTCCGGTACTCCGAGAAATACCCGAATCACTCGGAACCTTTCCGAACTCCGAATATAGTCGTCCAATATGTCGATCTTTATGTCTCGACCATTTCGAGACTTCTCGTCATGTCCCTGATCTCATCCGGGACTCCGAACTCCTTCGGTACATCAAAACTCATAAACTCATAATATAACTATCATCAAAACCTTAAGCGTGCAGACCCTACGGGTTCGAGAACTATGTAGACATGACCGAGACACGTTTCCGGTCAATAACCAATAGTGGAACCTGGATGCTCATATTGGCTCCTACATATTCTACGAAGATCTTTATCGGTCAAACCGCATAACAACATACGTTGTTTCCTTTGTCGTCGGTATGTTACTTGCCCGAGATTCGATCGTCGGTATCCAATACCTAGTTCAATCTCGTTACCGGCAAGTCTCTTTACTCGTTACGTAATGCATCATTCCGTAACTAACTCATTAGCTACATTGCTTGCAAGGCTTATAGTGATGTGCATTACCGAGAGGGCCCAGAGATACCTCTCCGACAATCGGAGTGACAAATCCTAATCTCGAAATATGCCAACTCAACATGTACCTTCGGAGACACCTGTAGAGCTCCTTTATAATCACCCAGTTACGTTGTGACGTTTGGTAGCACACAAAGTGTTCCTCCGGTAAACGGGAGTTGCATAATCTCATAGTCATAGGAACATGTATAAGTCATGAAGAAAGCAATAGCAACATACTAAACGATCAAGTGCTAAGGCTAACGGAATGGGTCAAGTCAATTACATCATTCTCCTAATGATGTGATCCCGTTAATCAAATGACAACTCTTTTGTCCATGGCTAGGAAACTTAACCATCTTTGATTCACGAGCTAGTCAAGTAGAGGAATACTAGTGACACTATGTTTGTCTATGTATTCACACATGTATTATGTTTCCGGTTAATACAATTATAGCATGAATAATAAACATTTATCATGAAATAAGGAAATAAATAATAACTTTATTATTGCCTCTAGGGCATATTTCCTTCAGTCTCCCACTTGCACTAGAGTCAATAATCTAGTTCACATCGCCATGTGATTTAACACCAATATTCACATCTGTATGTGATTAATACCCATAGTTCACATCGTCATGTGATCAACACCCAAAGGGTTTACTAGAGTCAGTAATCTAGTTCACATCGCTATGTGATTAACACCCACAGAGTACTAAGGTATGATCATGTTTTGCTTGTAAGATAAGTTTAGTCAATGGGTCTGTCACATTCAGAGCCGTTTGTATTTTGCAAATATTCTATGTCTACACTGCTCTGCACGGAGCTACTGTAGCTAATTGCTCCCTGAGGGAGTCCTGGACTAGGGGGTGTCCGGATAGCCGGACTATCATCATCGGCCGGACTCAAGACTATGAAGATACATGATTGAAGACTTCGTCCCGTGTCCGGATGGGACTTTCCTTGGCGTGGAAGGCAAGCTTGGCAATACGGATATGTAGATCTCCTACCATTGTAACCGACTCTGTGTAACCCTAGCCCTCTCCGGTGTCTATATAAACCGGAGGGTTTTAGTCCGTAGGACGAACAACCATTGCAACAATCATACCATAGGCTAGCTTCTAGGGTTTAGCCTCCTTGTTCTCGTGGTAGATCCACTCTTGTACTACCCATATCATCAATATTAATCAAGCAGGAGTAGGGTTTTACCTCCATCGAGAGGGCCCGAACCTGGGTAAAAACATCGTGTCCCTTGTCTCCTGTTACCATCCGCCTAGACGCACAGTTCGGGACCCCCTACCCGAGATCCGCCGGTTTTGACACCGACATTGGTGCTTTCATTGAGAGTTCCTCTGTGTCATCACCGATAGGCTCGATGGCTCCTTCGATCATCAACAACGACGGTGCAGTCCAGGGTGAGACTTTTCTCCCTGGACAGATCTTCGTATTCGGCGGCTTTGCACTGCGGGCCAATTCGCTTGGCCATCTGGAGCAGATCGAAAGCTACGCCCCTGGCCATCAGGTCAGATTTGGAAGCCTAAACTTCACAGCTGACATCCGCGGAGACTTGATCTTCGAAGGATTCGAGCCACAGCCGAGCGCGCCGTACTGTCACGATGGGCATGATTTAGCTCTGCTGCCGGACAGTGCCCTGGAGGCTGCACATAAGTCCGCTCCAACCCTTAATTCGGAGCCGACCGCGTAGATCGAGGACGGATGGCTAGACGCCGCCTCGGGGGCTGCAACCTCTACGGCGATGGAGCCGAATACTGACCTTGTCCCTTGTAAAGCTCGTGACTCCGAGGTGCCGGACTCCTTGCCAGACTCCGAACCTCCTGCGCCCCTGCCAATCGAGTCCGATTGGGCGCCGATTATGGAGTTCACCGCCGCGGACATATTTCAGCACTCACCCTTTGCTGACATCCTGAATTCGCTAAAGTATCTCTCGTTATTAGGAGAGCCCTGGCCGGACTGCGGTCAGGACGGTTGGGATGCGGACGACGAAGAAATTCAAAGCCCACCCACCACCCACTTTGTAGCCACTGTCGACGATCTAACCGACATGCTAGACTACGACTCCGAAGACATCGACGGTATGGACGACGATGCCGGAGACGACCAAGAACCAGCGCCGACGGGGCACTGGAAGACCACCTCATCATACGACATATACATGGTGGACATCCCAAAGGATGGGAATGGCGAAGAAGCAGCGGAGGCAGATTTCCCTAAGAAATAGCCCAAGCGCCGGCGTCAGCGGCGCCGCTCTAAATCCCGCCACAGCAAGAATGGAGATTCCGGCACCGGAGATAATAACACCCCAGAGAGTGCCGAAGATAACCCCCTCCAGCAAGATTCAACACAGGAGGACGGAGAAGCCAGCCCTCACGACAGAGCGGCAGACGAAGAGGTAGAGGATGATAATTACATGCCTCCCTCTAGAGACGAGGCAAGCCTCAACGACGACGAATTTGTCGTGCCTGAGGATCCCGGCGAACAAGAGCGTTTTAAACGCAGGCTTATGGCCACAGCAAACAGCCTAAAGAAAAAGCAGCAATAGCTCCGAGCTGATCAAGATCTGCTAGCTGACAGATGGACTGAAGTCCTTGCGGCCGAAGAGTATGAACTCGAACGCCCCTCCAAAAGCTATCCAAAACGCAAGTTGCTCCCCCAATTAGAGGAGGAGGCATATAAACCTTCATCACCAGCGCACAATGCGGCAGACCGACCACCTCGTGGCCGCGACAGAGAGGCCTCTAGGCCCTCCATTAGGACCGTACCCCGGCATCGCTCGAAAAGTATGAAGCCACGGGGGAATGCGCCGGACTTGCGAGACATATTGGAGGACAAGGCAAGACAATCAAGATCGATCTACGGATCACGTGGGTGCCCCACGATGCGAGACGACCACCGTCGTGCCGGATAAAGCAACTTCGGCCGGGCCGAACACAGTAGACAAAGCTCGCTCGAGCTACGTCGTGATATTGCCCAATACAGAGGCGCCGCACACCCACTATGCTTCACAGATGAAGTAATGGATCATCAAATCCCTGAAGGGTTTAAACCCGTGAACATTGAATCCTACGATGGCACAACAGACACCGCGGTTTGGATCAAAGACTATCTCCTTCATATCCACATGGCCCGCGGTGACGATCTTCACGCCATCAAATATCTCCCACTCAAGCTTAAAGGACCAGCTCGGCATTGGCTTAACAGCTTGCCAGCAGAGTCAATTGGGTGTTGGGAGGACCTGGAAGCCGCATTCCTTGACAACTTCCAGGGCACATATGTGCGACCACCAGAGGCCGATGACCTAAGCCACATAATTCAGCAGCCAGACGAATCGGCCAGACAATTCTGGACACGGTTCTTAACAAAGAAAAATCAAATTGTCGACTGTCCGGATGCAGAGGCCCTCGCAGCCTTCAAACATAACATCCGCGACGAGTGGCTGGCCCAACACCTAGGACAGGAAAAGCCGAAATACATGGCAGCCCTCACATCACTCATGACCCGCTTTTGTGCGGGGGAGGATAGCTGGCTAGCCCGCAGTAACAACCTCAGCAAAAATTCTGGCAGTCCGGATACCAAGGACCGCAATGGCAGGTCGCGTCAAAACAAAACCAAACGTCGCATTAACGGCGATAAAACTGAGGATACGGCAGTCAACGCTGGATTCAGAGGCTCTAAACCCGGTCAGTGGAAAAAGCCATTCAAAAGAACTACTCCGGGTCCGTCCAATTTGGACCGAATACTCGACCGCTCTTGCCAGATACATGGCACCCCCGAAAAGCACACCAACAGGGAATGTTGGGTATTTAAGCAGGAAGGCAAGTTAATTGCCGAAAACAATGACAAGGGGCTGCATAGCGATGACGAGGAAGAGACCTGGCCGCCGAACAGTAGAGGACAGAAGGGTTTCCCCCCACAAGTACGGATGGTAAACATGATATACGCAACCCACATACCCAAGAGGGAGCCGAAGCGTGCACTTAGGGATGTATATGCGATGGAGCCAGTCGCCCCGAAGTTCAATCCATGGTCCTCTTGTCCGATCACTTTTGATTGAAGGGATCACCCCACCAGTATCCGCCATGGCGGATTTGCCGCATTGGTTTTAGACCCAATCGTCGATGGATTTCACCTCACCAGAGTCCTGATGGACGGAGGCAGCAGCCTGAACCTGCTTTATCAGGATACAGTGCGCAAGATGGGCATAGACCCCTCAAGGATTAAACCTACAAAGACGACCTTCAAAGGCGTCATACCAGGTGTAGAGGCCAATTGTACAGTCTCAGTCACACTGGAAGTGGTCTTCGGATCCCCGGATAACTTCCGAAGCAAGGAGTTAATCTTCGACATAGTCCCGTTCCGCAGTGGCTATCACGCTCTGCTCGGACGGACCGCGTTTGCAAAGTTCAACGCGGTGCCACATTACGCATACCTCAAGCTCAAGATGCCAGGCCCTCGAGGAGTCATCACGGTCAACGAAAACACTGAACGCTCCCTCCGAATGGGGGAACACACAGCGGCCCTCACGACAGAAGTACAGAGCAGCCTCTTAAGGCAATTTTCGAGTCCAGCCGTTAAGCGACCGGACACGGCCAAACACGCCCGGAGTAACATACAACAAGACCACCTGGCACGTTCCGAGCACGCGTAGCAATGCGGCCCCAACCCCAGCCCTTGCATAATTGCAAGACCAGTCCTTCGCGTACATCATTACGCTCTGGAGATACCATGGGCATAGGGGGAGGGGCACGACCACGACAGGCCCAGAGTGCGGTTTAACCACACCAAGGGCTCCCAAGTACGTCGGTCTTTTTCTTTTTCTTTTTTCTTATCCACAGGACTCCGTTCACCAAAGGCCTTGTCCGGCAGTAGACCCGCCGAACTCACGATGCAACAGCCAGGGAAGGAGAAAGGCTACGACGAACACTAAGGTGGTCTCCATTACGAGCATTAAGTCTGTTTAATACACCATTCCGCAGCCTACCCCTGGAGGGGGACATGTCTAAATAGTACAAGCCCTTGCTTACCGCACCATTTGTATCGCCCTGCATTCATGGCAGTATTTCTGAATAAACAATGCATCACTTTTCGCTTATAATTGCATTTCTTTCTTATATATATGTTCATTTATGACATCCTACATCCGTACACTTTGGTACGGCCGAATACACCAGGGGCTTAAGTTCCCCGCATCATGGTGTGATAAGTCCGAACACTTTCCCAAGTGCGGCACCCCAAACTTATAGCATTATATGCATCGGCTCCGAATCATGTCTTGGGTCAATAGTTGGGTTTGCCCGGCTCCCATGTTTTGGTACCTTATGTTCCATTTTATCGGCTAAGGTAGCACTGGGAGAACCACTGCGATTGCGCCCCGGTTGAGCTGGGCGAGCGCCTTAGTGGAGAAAGCTAAAACTGACCGTCATGATAAGGCGAGAGCTAGTCGCTGTTCGAGAGGTTTTTTCGAGTCCCTAAAGACTTATGCCACTTAGAGCGAGGAACCGGCTTCGTCCGGCCCAGGCGTGGATAGCGCCCCGAACTCGGTCTTCCGAACACTAGGGGCTTCGCCGAAATTTAAAATTATAGAATTCTATGGCTAAGTGAGAGTGTTCAAGCATTATAAGTCCGGTTGCCTTGTTCGTCGTGTTGAGCGCCTCCCTAGATGGACCCAAAAATGGGAACAAGAGCGCTCAAGTTTATCCCGAACACCCCAGCACTCGTGGCATGGGGGCTGAAGCCGACGACTTGCCATCTCTTAGATTCGATAAACGGCCGCACAGAAGGTAATATTTTAAATTAATAAGCGTTGCTTAGCGCATATGAACAAAGTTTTCAGCGCACAGGATAACACATTGCGAGTCTACTCAAATATTACATCTTTGGAGCACTCATCCGCAATCTTGCGGGCACCCTTCAGGACACTCTTATAATACATTTCGGGCGTGCGATACTCCTTGCCCGCCGGCGGCGCGTCCGTCAGAAGCTTCTCAGCATCCAGCATGCCCCAGTGCACTTTTGCACGGGCAAGGGCCCGACGGGCACCTTCAATGCAGGCGGACTGCTTGACGACTTCCACCCAGGGACACGCATCCACCAGCCGCCGCACCAGGCCGAAGTAGCTCCCAGGCATGGCCTCCTTGGGCCACAGCCGAACTATGAGGCCCTTCATGGCCTGTTCGGCTACCTTGTGGAGCTCGACCAGCTGCTTCAGCTGGTCGCTAAGGGGCACCGGATGTCCGGCCTCAGCATACTGAGACCAGAAGACCTTCTCCGTCGAGCTCCCCTCCTCGACCCGGTAGAATGCGGCAGCATCGGACACGCTGCAAGGAAGATCTGCAAACGCTCCTGGAGAGCTCTGAATTCGGGTAAGTAACAAGTAATTCACATTCCCATGCTTGCTTTGCATGAAAAATGCCTTACCCGCCGCTATTTTCTTCACCGCCTCAATCTCCTGGAGGGCCTTGTGGGCTTCGGCCTTAGCGGCTTTGGCACTCTCAAGAGCCGAGGCAAGCTCGGACTCTCGAGTCTTCAAGTCGCACTCCAAGATCTCATGCTTTTCCACGAGAGCCTGGAGCTCTTGCTGCACCTCCGCCACCCGCGCCTCCTGCTTCTCTCGCTCAGCTCGATCCGCGGCCGCATTACGTTCGGCCGCGGACACGGCCTCCTTCAGGGTCGCCACTTCATTCGTGGCCCCTGGAGTATCCACGTTATTCTCGTTATTTCTTTCGCAACCAAAATCCTTTTCTGTAAGGTACAAATTCAATACGGTGTTACTCACCTTCCTTGTCCTCGAGCTGCTTCTTGGCACGGCCGAGCTCACTCTCGGACCGCTCGAGGTTCTGCTTCAAAGCATCGACCTCCGCAGTCAGTGCGGCGGAGGTCAGCAGCGCAACCTGCAATCCCATATTGACATAATTTTTAGACCTCCTACGTATATCTTTTTAGATCCTCAGTCCGGCTTTTCTTTCCGAACACCGAACCGAGCATCAGGGGCTACTGTCTATGCGGTATTACATTACATATTTTAAATTTCTTACCTCAAAGCCCATTAGAAGGCTGCTGCAGGCTTCGGTCAGCCCGCTCTTGGCGAGCTGAACCTTCTGAATCACCGCACTCATGATAGTGCGGTGTTCTTCCTCGATGGAAGCGCCATTGAGCGCCTCCAACAAGCTATCCGGCGCCTCCGGTTGGATGGAGGCCGCCGGTGTCACAGTCTTGCCCTTCTTACGAAGGGGCCGCCTACCGGACTCCAGAACCACTGCAGGTTCCGGTGCGGAGTCCGGAGCGAAGTCCGGGAGGTTTCCCTGTGGCACCTCCGAAGCCTCCCCCTCCTGGCGGGTCCCTTCCTGGGATCCCACCTCAGCGTCATCAGCGTCACGAGGGGTGGAGGCGGTCGGAAGGGAATCCATATCCGACGGAGCCAAGGACCCGCTCGACGAAGCGGGAAGATCGTCCTCGGCCGGCCTACAGGTTGTACGCGGCATTAGAAAGACACCGTGTGGCAAAAAGAAAAATTATAAATCACTCAGGAATCCGGATACTTACGATCTTGCCAGGGGCTTGGCCCTTGAGGGCCACTCCTCATCGCCGTCGCCGGCGTTGGCGGAGCAGTCCGGAGGAAGGGTCCTTCCCTTCTTGGACCCTTCGGCCTCCCCCGTTGGGGAAGCCTTCCTCTTCTTCTCTCCCCCCTCTTGGGGAGAGGCCTTTTTCTCCTCCTCGTCTTCGGGGGAGGAGTCCGCCTTGGAGCCATCAGACGACGAGTCCAATACCACCTGTCGCTGGGAACTTCTTCGGGTTCCCGTGGCCTTCTTCTTTGCCTTCTTCTCCGGCACCACGTAAAGTGTCGGGACTAGTAGCCCCATCAAACGGGTGTCCGCTGGGTCTTCGAGGAGGGGAGCCAGACAGTTAACCTGTCCGGACGTCCTCTGCCAGTCCTATTAAAGGCATTGGGAGTTTTAGATCCCACATAGAGTCAAACTATGAAAGAAATGAGTGTCCCATAAAGGATAACATAGCTTACCGCGCCGGCTGGGCGCTGCGTGCTGAATCCGCGATCTTCAGTTGCGGATGCAGGGGCTTCTCCGCCCTTGAACAGCACCCTCCAGGCAGCTTCGTACGTTGTGTCGAAGAGCCCGCTAAGGGTCCGGTGCTGTGCCGGATCAAACTCCCACAAATTGAAAGCCCGTTGCTGGCAGGGGAGAATCCGGTGGGCGAGCATGACCTGGATCACGTTGACAAGCTTAAGCTTCTTGTTCACCAGGGTCTGGAGGCAGGACTGGAGTCCGGTCAGCTCCTCCGAACTGCCCCATAGCAAGCCCTTCTCTTTCTAGGAGGTGAGGTCCATGGGGGTACCAGATCTGAACTCGGGGGCTGCTGCCCATTTAGGGTCACGCGGCTCGGTGATGTAGAATCACCCCGATTGCCACCCCTTGACGGATTCCACAAAGGCGCCCTCGAGCCAAGTGACGTTGGGCATTTTGCCCACCATGGCGCCTCCGCACTCTGCTTGAACGCCCTTCACCACCTTCGGCTTGACATTGAAGGTCTTTAGCCACAAGCCGAAGTGGGGTTGGATGCAGAGGAAGGCCTCGCACACGACGATAAACGCCGAGATGTTGAGGATGAAGTTTGGCGCCAGATCGTGGAAGTCCAGGCCGTAGTAGTACATGAGCCCCCGGATGAAGGGATGGAGTGGGAAGCCCAGTCCGCAGAGGAAATGGGGAAGAAATATGACCCTCTCATGGGGCCTGGGGGTGGGTATGAGCTGCCCCTCGTCGGGCAGCCGGTGCGCTATGTCGCTGGACAGGTATCCGGCGCCGCACAGCTTCTCGATGTGCCCCTTCGTAACGGAGGAGGCCATCCACTTGCCTCCCGCTCCGGACATGACTGGAGAAGGTTGAGGCGAGATGTGCGGACTTGGGCGCTGGAGCTCGAGTGCGCGGAGATGGATAAGCAAAGGAGGAAGAAGGCGTAGGTAAAAAAGGTGGATCCTTATCGCCTTATATATGGGCGGACGAAGACTATGCGTCCCCACCGGCCTGGTAAAACTCGCTTATCTCCCAAGCGCCACAATCAATGGTGCGGTTGGTTTACCCACGTCCGTATTGATGGGGATCCCAAAATAAGGGGAACACGATCTCTGCTTCGACAAGACGTGCCAAGGAAACCGCTTCGCTAAACGCGTTGAGGTGGTATAATAAAAATGATTCAAGTAAAGGCTTGGTAGTGGTGTGACGTCATGCCACAAAATACGTCAGCAGATTGAACTTGTGTACATATTATTCTCTCTACGGTGGTATGTGGAATTTATTTTACAGAGCCGGACACTATCCTGGTGTTCACAATCTTCTATGAATTATTCAGAGAAAGAACCCGCCTTGCAATGCCGAAGACAATATGCGCGCCGGACTCGTTGTCATTGAAGCCTGGTTCAGGGGCTACTGAGGGAGTCCTGGACTAGGGGGTGTCCGGATAGCCGGACTATCATCATCCGCGGACTCCAAGACTATGAAGATACAAGATTGAAGACTTCGTCCAGTGTCCGGATGGGACTTTCCTTGGCGTGGAAGGCAAGCTTGGCAATACGGATATGTAGATCTCCTACCATTGTAACCGACTCTGTGTAACCCTAGCTGTCGGTGTCAAAACCGGCGGATCTCGGGTAGGGGGTCCCGAACTGTGCGTCTAGGCGGATGGTAACAGGAGACGAGGGACACGATGTTTTACCCAGGTTCGGGCCCTCTCGATGGAGGTAAAACCCTACGTCCTGCTTGATTAATATTGATGATATGGGTAGTACAAGAGTGGATCTACCACGAGATCAAGGAGGCTAAACCCTAAAGCTAGCCTATGGTATGATTGTTGTAATGTATGTTGTCCTACGGACTAAAGCCCTCCGGTTTATATAGACACCGGAGGAGGCTAGGGTTACACAGAGTCGGTTACAATGGTAGGAGATCTACATATCCGTATCGCCAAGCTTGCCTTCCACGCCAAGGAAAGTCCCATCCGGACACGGGACGGAGTCTTCAATCTTGTATCTTCGTAGTCTTGGAGTCCGGCGGACGATGATAGTTCGGCTGTCCGGACACCCCCTAATTCAGGACTCCCACAGTAGCCCCCGAACCTGGCTTAAACGACGATAAGTCCAGCGCGTGTATAGTCTTCGGCGTTGCAAGGCGGGTTCTCCCTTAAAGTTCCATGTTCTTGCCGAACAGTGTCCGGCTTCATCATAAATACTGTGTTCCTCGGCTTCTACGTCCAATAACAGCCTTTTTCCACGCGTCGCACGAATGCGAAAAGCCAGGGTGTCTTTTACGTTTCACCCCCTAGTCGTGCGAGTCGTCCGCCTACAAAAGAGGCAAAATCCAGATCCAAATCACACCATCTTCCTCCTGCGAATACTTCATCGGAGCGCCTTTGACCTAAAAATCCATTCCATCATGGACCGTCGACGCGGCTCCTCTTCTCGCGCTCCCAGCCCACCGCCAGGGGATTGGAGGAGGTGCTCTGTTCCGCACAACGAGCTAGTGAAGCTCCAAGCGGGGCGATATCTCCCTCCGGCCTTCATGGTCCCAGTTCGAGCCGGGCTGGTTACTTATCAAGGTGGGAGGCAAGCGGAGGCTACCCCAAGCCCCAATAAGGGGGAGCGGGTATGCTTTGTCCCCTATCTGATAAGGGGACTCGGATTCCCAATACATCCGTTCCTCCGCGGGCTCCTGGAGTTCTACGGACTCCAGCTCCACCACCTCACACCCGCCTCTGTCCTGCATATCGCGGGCTATGTAGCTCTTTGCGAGATGTTCCTGGGCATTGAGCCCCATTTTGCATTGTGGAAGAGGCTGTTCTGCCTCGTACCCCGTTCTCACAAGGGGTCCATATATCAAGTGGGCGGCGCCGAAATATGGCGCATCGCCGGGACCGGATACCCATCCGGTACTCCCAAGAAGGCGTCTGAAGACTGGCCTTCAGAGTGGTTTTATATAGGAGACGCTCCGCTGCCGGACCCAGTCCGGATTGGCCTCCCGGAGTTTAGTGCCGCTCCTCTGAAGAAGCGCCTCAGCTGGCGCCCGCGGAGCCCCCGATTGGAGGAAGACAGGAGCGTCCATTACTTGATGGGCCGAATAAGATTACTGGCCCATTCCGGGTTGACCATGATTGGAGTCATGGCGACATGCATCATGCGGGGGGTACAACCATTGCAATACAGAGGCCACCCAATGTGGGATTTCAACGGGGAGGACGATGCCACCCGTCATGGCCGCAAAGGGCCGGATTCGACCGAGGATCTGGTGGAGATCCTGTCCAGCCTGTACAAGGGGGAGAAGGAGGACTTCCTTCGAACGAACCCTTTGAATGGGTTTTCCATGAACAAACCTAGAGGATGGGTAAGCGAACACCTTTAAGGGCTCAATTCATGCTCTCGAAGTTTAAGCTTCTTACATTATGTCTTCGGCGCAGGATCTACACCGGACTGTGGAGGACATGGTAAGTCCCGCTCCGCAACCCGAGGATCCAGAAAGATCCCTGGATCCGGCCTCCAAAGAGGATCCGGACATCAAGGTGGAGCTCGACGGGGTATTTCACCAGCTCAACATGGACAATGCTTTGGTCGCCATTACGGCGGACTACCCTGGACTGTATCCGGCTTCCCAGGTGACTGTGACTGAGGTCCGGACACCATTATCTCTTCCTTGCCCGTTTCTAACGTTCGCGAGCGATGGTAGTTTACATGAAGCGCCTTCACGGCGGGAAGCCGGGCCCGTGGTGGCTGACCAACAGAGGTCAGTCCGGACCAGCAGGCGGAAAAGGAGCGCGGTGCGGACTGAAACGTCACCGCGAAGGTATAATTCGTGTTTAAATTTTCAGAGCAACGTTCCTAGGAAGCGTCTGAGTGCTCATGATCTTTATAGGAGAAAAAGCGCTCGCCCGACTGCGGGCGCGGAAGTTGCCGATCCAACCCACACCGGCCAGGCTCCAGCGCCCGGCCTGGAGGGGGAGGCAAGCGCAAGACGCGGGCCGGATCCTTCTCCAACGGAGGAGACCGACAGACTGTCCGCCACCAAGTCTGAGGTGGAGAGCGCCATGAACCATAGGCACCACCGGACAGTATTTCGAGAAGCATGCTTCTCCCCTGAGGCATTGGACGCCTTTAACGCAGGGGACGCGCACCTCCGTGCCGCTCAAGATGGTTTTACCAGAGCCACGGAGCAGTATGCGAAAGACATACGGGTAAGGGAATTTTAATGGTTATATATACCAGTAGCCCCCGAGACTTAAAGTAGTTATGTTAACTGATTTAAGGATCATTTGAAACGCAGGCTCTTACCGAGAAGAATGCCCAGCTGTCTCAGGAGCTGCAAGAATGCAAGGCCCAACTTGAGGCCGCACTTGCTGCCGCAGGAGGAGACGCAGAGACCCCTCCTGGTAACACATTTTTATTAATATAAGCGCTGTGTGGCGTGCGCGCAAGTCTAATAGTGACATTGCAGGTGCCGCCGGACAAGATCCGGACAGGCAAGAATTACTGCGCCAGCTAAAGGCCGGCGAGAGGTGCTGAATAGGGTGCAGCAAGAAAGGAACCAGCTCCAAGATGCCAACGCCAAGCTCGGAGAAGAGCTGAAAGGCGCTCAAGCCGGGCTGTCCAGCTCCGTTAAGGAGAATCAGCGGCTTCGTCGCGGCATTTATAGTAAGTGCTTGAGCGGACTCTTTTGAAAAGAAGAGTTCGGCGAGGAAGTAAATTGACATAGCATGTCTTGTAGGTATACTCACAGGTCGCCCTGCGGAGGAGATGCCCGTATCAACGGGTGATCAACTTCCCGAGCTGTTGCAACTGCTCGAACGAGTTCGGCAGGCAATGAGCGGCGTCGTCCAGGCTTTATGGCCAGCCCTCTCCCTACTAGAGGGCCTTGGGGAGCTTGCGGAGAAGCTTCAGGGAGTGCGGCAGCGCTTCCGTTTGTGGAAGATTTCGGCTTGCCATCAAGGTGCCAGGGAGGCTTGGGCCATGGTGAAGACGCGTTACAAGAAGGCAGATCCCAACCACATGGCCGAAGTTGGGCCGGTGGGGCCCGATGGGAAGGAGATCCCTATGAGTTTAATGTACAGCCAAGTAGAGTTGGCTGCTAAATTTTCCCAACGGGACTGTAAGTTAGACAGCCTGTTAGACGGGATTGAGGAGGAATACAATCAGTAAATTTGACAATGTATGTTTTCCTTTAAAGTGACATGTGAAATGCCTTCTAGCCGGATTGTAGATCGTTTGTCTTTGCCGACCTTTTCGCTTCAACCTCGGGACCCTAGAGTCCGGAGTGTGTCCGAATACCTTTTTGGTTAAGAAACAACCGTGGTATGCATGGAGACCAGGCGTAGGGGTCATTAGTGCTTTATCAGACAAGTGCCCAACTAGTTATGTTATATTACATGGTTAGTAAGAAACATCTTCCAGGGAGAATAGTTCCGTTAAGGGTTCCTTTCCCTGGGAGGCATGCCCTAAAGTGCATGTCCGGACTGCAAAGAAAGCAGAAAAACATCTGGGGGCGGATAGATAAATAGGTAAAAAGTCATCTTTTAAGTCACCGACCGAATATTCCCTTAAGAACGCTAGCTTTCGGCTTCACCCAGTCTGAGGTACACATCCGGCTGACCCGGCAGTAACAATCGCAGAGGTGCTCCCTTTACCTCCTAGCCGAACAATCGGGAACGTAGGGGTAAGCACAGGAGCCAGGCAACCCAGCTTGGCCAAAACTTAAGTCATATCGATGCATATAATGGTGAGCAAAAGGTACATGTGGAAGCTTGACACATGTGCTGGGCATGAAACCCTTATAATTGAGCTTCTGTAAAAGAAGCCCCCAGGTATAATGAGTGCGGATGGCACATCAAGTGTATGCGAAAAATGCGAAAGTAGGCCCTTAAGGGCTTTTTAGTAAAAAGGTTATGAAAGAGAAACAAAAGACAGCCGAAGTGTAAAAATTTGGACGGAGGAAGGGGACGAACTCTTAGTCCGGCGCTAGGCATAGAATCTTCGGAGGCGGGCTGCGTTCCATGGGTTCGGCTCGAGTCGGTTATCCGACGCATTTCGTAGACGGTACGCCCCGCCGGTCAGGACTTGATCGATAATGAAGGGCCCCTCCCATTTGGGCTTGAGCTTGTCCTTTTTCTTGTCCGGCAGGCGTAGAACTAGTTCCCCAATGTTGTAAGTCTTGGCCCGTACTTCTCTGCTTTGATATCTTCGGGCCTGCTGCTGATAGAATGCGGAACGAGCCTTGGCGACGTCGCGTTCTTCCTCCAATGTGTCCAAGCTGTCCTGCCGATCAAGCTCGGCCTCTCTTTCTTTGTACATGCGCACTCGAGGTGAGTCATGAATAATGTCGCAGGGCAAGACTGCCTCTGCGCCGTATACCATAAAGAATGGTGTGAATCCGGTGGTGCGGTTAGGCGTTACCCGCAGCCCCCAGAGTATGGAGTCAAGCTCCTCGACCTAGTGCGTGTCAGATTTAGTAAGTGACCGCACTAGTCTGGGTTTAATGCCGCTCATTATTAGACCATTTGCTCGTTCCACTTGACCGTTGGTTTGAGGGTGATAGACTGAAGCGTAGTCGAGCTTGATGCCCATATTTTTGCACCATGACTTAACCTCGTCGGCTGTGAAGTTCGTGCCGTTGTCGGTGATGATGCTGTGGGGGACTCCGTAGCGGTGTACTACCCCGGATATAAAGTCTATCACTGGTCCGGACTCTGCCGTTTTGACTGGTTTGGCCTCTATCCATTTGGTGAATTTATCCACCATGACCAATAGGTATCTTTGCTTGTGGGTTCCCCCTTTAAGGGGTCCAACCATATCAAGCCCCCAGACCGCGAACGGCCAGGTAATGGGTATAGTTTTGAGGGCGGTGGGCGGCATGTGGCTCTGATTAGCAAAGAGCTGACAACCAACGCATTTCTGGACTAAGTCCTGGGCATCTGCCCGGGCCGTCGGCCAATAAAATCCTGTACGGAATGCCTTTCCTACAAGGGCCCGGGCTGCTGCGTGGTGTCCGCCTAGTCCGGCATGAATTTCAGCCAGGAGGTTTCGCCCTTCCTCTTCGGAGATACACCTTTGAAGGACTCCGGTTGTACTTTTCTTATAAAGTTCTCCCTCATGGACCTTGTAGGCTTTCGATCGCCGGACTATGCAGCGGGCCTCGTTTTGGTCTTCGGGAAGTTCCTGCCTAAGCAAGTAGGCTAGGAATGGTTCTGTCCACGGGGCGATTACTGCCATTATGACGTGGGCTGAAGGTGTTATGTCATCGGCTGAATCGCCGATTGGCGCGGTTTTTTCCGGTTTGTCACTTCCGGGCTCCTCTTCCCATAGTACGGATGGCTTGAAGAGCCGTTCCAGGAAGATATTTGGAGGGACAGCATCACGTTTCGCACCGATGCGTGCCAGTACGTCGGCCGCTTGGTTATTATCTCGGGCTATGTGATGGAATTCGAGTCCTTCAAACCGAGCTGACATTTTTAGGACAGCGTTGCGATATGCTGCCATTTTTGGATCCTTGGCGTCAAAGTCTCCGTTTATTTGGGATATTGCAAGGTTTGAATCCCCGCGCACCTCTAGGCGTTGAATGCCCATGGAGACTGCCATCCGGAGACCATGTAACAGGGCCTCGTATTCGGCTGCGTTGTTGGAGTCCGTGTACATTATTTGAAGTACATACTGGACTGTGTCTCCGGTTGGGGACGTCAATACGACGCCAGCCCCCAGTCCGGCCAACATTTTAGAGCCGTCGAAATGCATAGTCCAATTGGAGTATGCGCCGTACTCTTTAGGGAGTTCGGCTTCGGTCCATTCGGCGACAAAGTCAGCCAAAACTTGTGACTTTATAGCTCGCCGAGGTTTGTAAGTTATATCGAATGGTAAGAGCTCAATGGCCCATTTTGCAATCCTGCCCGTTGCGTCGCGGTTATTTATAATGTCATTGAGTGGTACTTCAGAGGCCACTGTTATCGAACACTCTTGAAAGTAGTGCCGGAGCTTCCGGGACGCCATGAACACCGCATATGCTATCTTCTGATAGTGCGGGTAACGGGACTTGCAGGGGGTTAACACAGTGGATACATAATACACTGGTTTTTGAAGAGGGAATTTGTGCCCTTCTGTCTCTCGTTCGACGACGAGGACCGCGCTTACAACTTGATGCGTTGCTGCGATGTATAACAACATTGGTTCGCCCAGATTGGGCGCAGCCAGGACCGGATTTGTTGCCAATATGGCCTTTATTTCTTCGAGTCCGGCAGTGGCAGCATCCGTCCACTCGAAGTGTTCGGTGCGCCTGAGGAGGCGATAGAGGGGCAACGCCTTTTCTCCTAGACGGGAGATAAAGCGGCTTAGAGCTGCCACGCATCCTGTTAATTTTTGTATTTGTTTGAGGTCTTTTGGAATGTCCAACTGTGACAGAGCTCGGATTTTAGCCGGGTTTGCTTCGATTCCTCTACCGGACACGATGAAGCCCAGCAGCTTTCCGGCTGGTACGCCGAAAACACATTTTTCCGGATTCAACTTGATGTCATATGCTCTGAGGTTGTCGAACGTGAGCCTCAAATCGTCTACTAGAGTTTCGACGTGTTTTGTTTTGACGACTACGTCGTCTACGTATGCCTCGACTGTTTTGCCGATCTGGGTAGCCAGACATGTTTGAATCATGCGCTGATATGTTGCGCCGGCGTTTTTAAGTCCGAAGGGCATCGTGTTGAAGCAGAATGGTCCGTAAGGGGTGATGAATGCCGTGGCGGCTTGGTCTGCTTCCGCCATCTTGATTTGATGGTAGCCAAAGTATGTGTCGAGGAAACACAATGAATCGTGCCCTGCGGTAGCATCGATAATTTGGTCGATGCGGGGGAGAGGGAAGGGATCCTTTGGGCAAGCCTTATTGAGGTCTTTAAAATCGACACAAAGGCGCCAGGATTTGTCCTTCTTTGGTACCATTACCAGATTTGCTAGCCAATCCGGATGTTTGATATCTCTGATGAATCCGGCTTCCAATAGTTTGGCTAGCTCTTCTCCCATTGCCTGTCTTTTGGGTTCGGAAAATCGTCGAAGAGCCTGTTTGACTGGCTTAAATCCTTTTAGGATGTTTAGGCTGTGTTCGGCCAATCTGCGTGGGATTCCGGGCATATCTGAAGGATGCCAGGCAAAAATGTCCCAATTTTCCCGAAGGAATTCGCGTAGTGCGGCGTCTACTTCGGGGTTCAATTGTGCCCCAATGGAGGCCGTCTTTGTTGGGTCCGTTGGATGGACCTGGAATTTTGTTATTTCATCTGCTGGTTTGAAGGAGGTGGACTTGGATCTTTTATCGAGTATCACATCGTCCCTGTTCACTGTAGAGCGCAGCGCGGTGAGTTCTTCTGCTGCTAAGGCTTCGGATAGTGCCTCGAGGGCTAGTGCGGCTGTCTTGTTTTCGGCGCGGAGTGCTATGTCCGGATCACTAGCGAGAGTGATTATTCCTCCGGGCCCAGGCATTTTGAGCTTCATGTACCCGTAATGAGGTACTGCTTGAAAGATTGTGAATGCCTCTCGTCCTAATATAGCGTGATATCCGCTGCTGAACGGGGCCACTTGGAACGTGACTTCTTCGGATCTGTAATTGTCCGGCGAGCCGAACACCACATCGAGTGTGATTTTTCCGGTGCAGCACACTTCCTGGCTAGGGATTATTCCTCTGAAGGTTGTGCTGCTTCGCTCAATACGTCTCCAATCGATTTCCATTTTTCGCAGAGTTTCCTCGTAAATGAGGTTCAGTCCGCTGCCGCCATCCATGAGGACTTTTGTCAGTCGAAAGCCGTCCACTATGGGACTAAGCACCAGTGCGGCTGGCGCTCTGGCTGTTCGGAATTTAGGCTCGTCGCTGGCGTTGAAGGTAATAGCCGTGTCGCTCCATGGATTTGCTGTTGCTACTTGGTAGACTTCGGCGAGTCCGCGGATTGTTCGCTTTCGCATATTGTTTGATGCGAAGGTCTCGAAGACTGTTGATACCGTACTGGTATTGTTGGAGTGGTTTTCCGGGGCTAGAAGCTCCTCGCCACTTTTGGCCACCTGCCGTAATATCCAACATGCTCGAAGGCAATGTGTTGGGACGGCTCCCTCTGTACTATGAAGCATACAGGGTCCATTGAGCCATCCCTCCAGTACGGTTCCGTGCCCCTTATTGGGTTTTTGCTTTTTCTTTTTTGCATCTGGGGCCTGAGTGTGAGGCACCCTTTTGTTGCGGACTGGGGTTGGGGCCGGATTATCCCAAAATTGGTTTTCGGTTTTCCGAAAACTCTCCATCGCACAGTACTTTCGTACTATGGACGCCAGGTCGGCGAAACGTGTAATTTTGCGACGATCGATGGCGTTCAATATTCCCTTGTCCGTGCAATTATTGCAGAAGATTGAGATTGCGTTTTCCTCTGGGCAGTCCTTTATCCTGTCCATAACCAGGAGGAATCTGGCCCAGTAGTGATGTACTGTTTCAGTGGGCTCTTTCCGTATTAGAGATAGATCGCATATGTCTGGGCGGGTGGGTGGACTAAAGTTCGGATCCCTGCCCATCTTGGGGCTCGAAGGCCGAGGAGTTTCCGAATTTGGAAGCTTGGGTTGCTGGACACGATCCAGCGAGTCCGGAGCGATGCATGGTTTTAAGTTCAATGCTCGATCGAAGTCCGTCCCTCCGCGGAAATCCGGCATGGAGGGTTCGGGAATCCGGACATGAATAGTTTTCAATACAGGCGAAGAGTTGCCGTATTGCTCCTCTACCACTGCGACGTGGTGGGTGGCCTGGGGAGAGTTAATCTCTCTCAGATCGGTTTTAAGCCCAATCTGGTTGTAGTCCGTAGCGACTCCCAGGGCGGCGATGCGATCCAAGAGCTCGTTAACAGACGAGAGCTCTATTGGATCCAACTGTTCGGCAGCTTTCGAGCTGACGCGAAGATTGCTTCTGACGACTTGAGAAGTCATTGTCGAAGCGGCGGCCGGACAGGCGGTCATAAGAAAACCACCTAGCCGGATAGTTTGGCCGGCGGCCAAGGCCCCTTCGGCGAAAACACCGTCTTTGAAGACGGGTGGAGGCATCCTCCTATCGGTGACGACACAGAGGAACTCTCAATGAAAGCACCAATGTCGGTGTCAAAACCGGCGGATCTCGGGTAGGGGGTCCCGAACTGTGCGTCTAGGCGGATGGTAACAGGAGACGAGGGACACGATGTTTTACCCAGGTTCGGGCCCTCTCGATGGAGGTAAAACCCTACGTCCTGCTTGATTAATATTGATGATATGGGTAGTACAAGAGTGGATCTACCACGAGATCAAGGAGGCTAAACCCTAAAGCTAGCCTATGGTATGATTGTTGTAATGTATGTTGTCCTACGGACTAAAGCCCTCCGGTTTATATAGACACCAGAGGAGGCTAGGGTTACACAGAGTCGGTTACAATGGTAGGAGATCTACATATCCGTATTGCCAAGCTTGCCTTCCACGCCAAGGAAAGTCCCATCCGGACACGGGACGGAGTCTTCAATCTTGTATCTTTGTTGTCTTGGAGTCCGGCGGACGATAATAGTCCGGCTGTCCGGACACCCCCTAGTCCAGGACTCCCTCACTAGCCCTCTCCGATGTCTATATAAACCGGAGGGTTTTAGTCCGTAGGACGAACAACCATTGCAACAATCATACCATAGGCTAGCTTCTAGGGTTTAGCCTCCTTGATCTTGTGGTAGATCCACTCTTGTACTACCCATATCATCAATATTAATCAAACAGGAGTAGGGTTTTACCTCCATCAAGTGGGCCCGAACCTGGGTAAAAACATCGTGTCCCTTGTCTCCTATTACCATCCGCCTAGACGCACAGTTCGGGACCCCCTACCCGAGATCCGCCGGTTTTGACACTGACACTCCCACTTTCAATATGTATCCAGATTAAGACTTAAAGTCATCTGGACCAGTGCCAAAACTTGCATCGAAGCAACCCTTTATGACGAACCTTTTGTCACCTCCATAATTGAGAAATATATCCTTATTCCACTAAGGATAATTTTGACCAATGTCCAGTGATCGACTCCTAGATCACTATTGTACTCCCTTGCCAAACCAGGGCAGAGTATACAATAGGCCTGGTCCATAGCATGACATACTTTTATAGAACCTATGACTGAGGCATAGGGAATGACTTTTCATTCTCTTTCTATTTTCTGCCGTGGTCAGGATTTGAGTCTTACTCAATTTTACACTTTGCAACACAGGCAAGAACTCCTTCTTTGACTGTTCCATTTTGAACTACTTCAAAATTTTATCAAGGTATGTACTCATTGAAAAAAAACTTATCAAGCGTCTTGATCTATCTATATAGATCTTGATGCTCAATGTGTAAGCAGCTTCACCGAGGTCTTTCTTTGAAAAAATCCTTTCAAACACTCCTTTATGCTTTCCAGAAAATTGTACATCATTTCCAATTAATAATATGTCATTCACATATACTTATCAGAAAGGCTGTAGTGCTCCCACTCACTTTCTTGTAAATACAGGCCTTTCCAAAAGTCTGTATAAAACCATATGCTTTGATCAACTCATCAAAGCGTATATTGCAACTCCGAGATGCTTGCACCAGTCCATTGATGGATCGCTGGAGCTTGCACATTTTGTCAGCACCTTTAGGATTAACAAAACCTTCTGGTTTCATCATATACAACTCTTCTTTAAAAATCCATTAAGGAATGCAGTTTTGACATCCATTTGCCAGATTTCATAAAATGTGGCAATTGCTAACATGATTCAGACAGACTTAAGCATCGATACAAGTGAGAAAATCTCATCGTATTCAACACTTTGAACTTGTCGAAAACCTTCCGCAAATGTCGAGCTTATTAGATAGTAACACTACTATCAGTGTCCGTCTTCCTCTTGAAGATCCATTTATTTAACATGGCTTGCTGATCATCGAGCAAGTCAATCAAAGTCCATACTTTATTCTCATACATGGATCCTATCTCAGATTTTATGGCCTCAGGCCATTTCGCGGAATCTGGGCTCATCATCGCTTCCTAATAGTTCGTAGGTTCATCATGGTCTAGTAACATGACTTCCAGAACATGATTACCATACCACTCTGGTGCGGATCTTACTCTGGAAGATCTACGAGGTTTGGTAGTAACTTGATCTAAAGCTTCATGATCATCATCATTAGCTTCCTCACTAATTGGTGTAGGAATCACTAGAACTGATTTCTGTGATGAACTACTTTCCAATAAGGGAGAAGGTACAGTTACCTCATCAAGTTCTACTTTCCTCCCACTCACTTCTTTCGAGAGAAACTCCTTCTCTAGAAAGGATCCATTCTTAGTAACGAATGTTTTGCCTTCGGATTTGTGATAGAAGGTGTACCCAACAGTTTCCTTTGGGTATTATATGAAGATGCACTTCTCCGATTTGGGTTCGAGCTTATCAGGTTGAAACTTTTTCACATAAGCATCGCAGTCCCAAACTTTAAAAAACGACAACTTTGGTTTCTTGCCAAACCACAGTTCATAAGGAGTCATCTCAAATGGATTTTGATGGTGCCCTATTTAAAGTGAATGCAACTGTCTCTAATGCATAACCCCAAAACGATAGTGGTAAACCGGTAAGATACATCATAGATCGCACAATATCTATTAAAGTACGATTACGACATTCAGACACACCATTAAGCTGTGGTGTTCCAGGTGGCATGCGTTTGTGAAACTATTCCACATTGTTTTAATTGAAGACCAAACTCGTAACTCAAATATTTGTCTCCGTGATTAGATCGCAGGAACTTTATTTTCTTGTTACGATGATTCTCCACTTCACTGTGAAATTCTTTGAACTTTTCAAATGTTTCAGACTTGTGCTTCATTAAGTAGATATACTTATATCTGCTCAAATCATCTTGTGAAGGTCAGAAAATAATGATACCTACCACGAGCATCAACACTCATTGGACCGCATACATCGGTATGTATTATTTCCAACAAGTCAGTAGCTCGTTCCATTGTTCTGGAGAATGGAGGTTTCGTCATCTTGCCCAAAAGGCACGTGTCGGTGTCAAAACTGGCGGATCTCGGGTAGGGGATCCCGAACTGTGCGTCTAGGCAGATGATAACAGGAGACAAGGGACACGATGTTTTTACCCAGGTTCGGGCCCTCTCGGTGGAGGTAAAACCCTACTCCTGCTTGATTAATATTGATGATATGGGTAGTACAAGAGTAGATCTACCACGAGATCAAAGAGGTTAAACCCTAGAAGCTAGCCTATGGTATGATTGTTGTTCGTCCTATGGACTAAAACCCTCCGGTTTATATAGACACTGGAGAGGGCTAGGGTTACACAGAGTCGGTTACAATGGTAGGAGATCTACATATCCGTATCGCCAAGCTTGCCTTCCACGCCAAGGAAAGCTCCATCCGGACACGTGATAGTGTCTTCAATCTTGTATCTTCATAGTCTTGGAGTCCGGCCAAAGATGATAGTTCAGCTATCCGGACACCCCCTAGTCCAGGACTCCCTCAGTAGCCCCTGAAATAGGCTTCAATGACGACGAGTCTGGCGCGCATATTGTCTTCGACATTGCAAGGCGGGTTCCTCCTCCGAATACTTCATAGAAGATTTTGAACACCAGGATAGTGTCCGGCTCTGCAAAATAAGCTCCACATGCCACCCTAGAGAGAATAATATTTACACAAGTTCAATCTGCTGACGTATTCCGTGGCGTGACATCACACCGCGGCCAAGCCTTTATTCGAATCGTTTTTACTATTCCACCTGAGCGCGTTTAGCAAAGCGGTTTCCTTGGCACGTCTTGTCAAAGAAGAGATCGTGTCCCCTTATTCCGGGATTCTCATCAATACGGGCGTGGGTAACCCAACCGCGCCATTGATTACGGCGCTTGGGAGATAAGCGAGTTTTACCAGGCTGGTGGGGACGCATAGTTTCGTCCGCCCATATAAGGGGATAAGGATCCACCTCTTTACCTACGCCTTCTTCCTCCTTTGCTTATCCATCTCCTGTGCACTCGAGCCCCAACGCCCAAGTCCTCACACCTCGCCTCAACCTTCTCCAGCCATGTACGGAGCGGGAGGCAAGTGGATGGCCTCCTCCGTTACGGAGGGGCACATCAAAAGGCTGAGGAAAACCGGATACCTGCACAACGACATTGCGCATCAGCTTACAGACGAGGGGCAGCTCGTCCCCACCCCCAGGCCCCATGAGAGGGTGGTGTTCCTTCCCCATTTCCTCCATGGACTGGGCTTCCCACTCCACCCATTTGTCCGGGGTCTCATGTTCTACTACGGCTTGGATTTCCATGATCTGGCCTCGAATTTCATCCTCAACATCTCAGCGTTTATCGTTTTGTGCGAGGCCTTCCTCCGCATCACACCCCACTTCGGCTTATGGCTGAAGACCTTCAATGTCAAGCCGAAGGTAGTGGGCGGCCAGCAGGCGGAATGCGGAGGCGCCGTGGTGGGCAAAATGCCTAACGTCACATGGCTCGAGGGCGCCTTCGTGGAAACCATCAAAGGATGGCAATCGGGGTGGTTCTACATCACCGAGCCGCGTGACCCTGAATGGGTAGCGGCCCTCGAATTCAGATCTGGCATCCCCACACGACTCACCTCCTTGAAAGAGAAGGGCCTAACATGGGGTGATTCGGAAGAGCTGACCGGACTCCAAACCTGTGTCCAAAACCTTGCGAACAAGGAGATCAAGCTCGTCAACCTGGTCTAGGTCATGCTCGTCCGCCGGATCCTCCCGTGCCAACAACGGGCTTTCAAATTGTGCGAGCTTGATCCGGCAAAACACCAGACCTTGAGCAGGCTCTTCGACACTACGTACGAAGACGCCTGGAGGGTGCTGTTCAAGGGCGCCGAGGCTCCCGCATCCACTACCAAAGATCGCGGATTCAGCTCGCAGTGTCAAGCCAGCGAGGTAAGCTATTTTACCCTTTACAGGACACTTGTCTTTCATAGTTTGATTCTATGCAGGATCTAAACTCCCTTACCTTTGGCAGGCCTGGCAAAAGACGTCCGGACAGGTTAACTGTCCGGCTCCCTTGCTAGAAGACCTAGCATATGCCCAATTAACGGGACTGATGGCTCCGGTGCCTTACATGGTGCCGGAGAAGAAGGCCAAGAAGAAGGCGACGGGAACTCGGAGGAGTTCCCGGTGCCAGGTGTTATCGGACTCATTGTCCGATGACTCCGAGGCGGACTCCTCCCGTGAAGACGAGGAGGAGAAGAAAGAGGCCTCTCCCCCAGCGGGGGAAGAGAAGAAAAGGAAGGCCTCCCCAACTGGGGAGGCCGGAGGGTCCAAGAAGGGAAGGACCCTTCCTCCGGACTGTTCCACCAACGCCGACGACGGCGAAGAGGAGTGGCCTTCGAGGGCCAAGCCCCTGGCGAGATCGTAAGTGTCCGGATTCCAGAATAACTCATGATTTTTCTTTCGTTGCATAGTGTCTTCTAACGCCGAATACATGTAGCCCGCCCAAGGACGATCTCCCCGCTTCGTCGAGCGGCTCCCTGGATTCGCCGGATGTGAATAGCACTTCACTTCCGACCGCCTCCTCCCCCCGTGACGCAGATGACACCGAGCTGGGGTCCCTGAAGGGGCCCAGCCAGGAGGAGGAGGTCCCGGAGGTGCCGTAGGGCAACCTCCCGGATTTTGGACCGGACTCCGCACCGGAACCTTCAGTGGTTCCGGAGTCCGGCGGGCGGCCCCTTCGTAAGAAGGGCGAGACTGCGACGCCGGTAACCTCCGTCCAACCAGAGGCGCTGGATAATTTGCTGAAGGCACTCAACGGCGCTTCCATCGATGAGGAGCACCGCACTGTTATGAGTGCGGTGATTCAGAAAGTCCAGTCCGCCAAGAGCGGGCTGACTGCAGCCTGTACCAGCCTTCTAACAGGCTTTGAGGTATGTAATTAAGATATGTAAAATAGTACCGCATAGACAGTAGCCCCTGATGCTCAGTTTGGTGTTCGGAAAGAAAGCCGAACTGAGGATCTAAAAAGATATACGCAGGAGTCTAACATAAGCTTGTCAATATGGGAATGCAGGCTGCGCTGCTGACCTCTGCCGCACTGACTGTGGAGGTCAATGTATTGAAGGAGAGCCTCGAGCGGTCCGAGAACGAGCTTGGCCTTGCCAAGAAGCAGCTCGAGGACAAGGAAGGTAAATAATACCTTATTAAAGTAATACCTTATAGAAAGGATTTGGTTGCAAAAAATGACAGGAATAACATGAGTATTGCAGGGGCCACGAACGAGGTGGTGACCCTAAAGGAAGCGGTGTGCAAGCCCGAAAGCAATGTGGCCGCGGAACGCACCGAGCGAGAGAAGCAGGAGGCGCGGGTGGCGGAGGTGCGGCAAGAGCTCCAGGCTCTCGTGGAAAAACATGAGAGTTTGGAGCGTGACTCGAAGGCTCGAGAGTCCGAGCTCGCCTCGGCTCTTGAGAGTGCCAAAGCCGCTAAGGCCGAAGCCCAAAAAGCCCTCCAGAAAATTGAGGCGATAAAAAAGATAGCGGCGGGTAAGGCATTCTTCATGCAAAACAAGCATGTAAAAGTGAATTATCTGTTACTTAGCCGAATTCGGAGCTCTCCAGGAGCATTCGCAGATCTGCCCCGTAGCGTGTCCGATGCTGCCGCGTTCTACCGAGCCGAGGAGGGGAGCTCGACGGAAAAGGTGTTCTGGTCTCAATATGCTGAGGCCGGACATCCGGTGCCCCTGAGCGACCAGCTGAAGCAGCTGGTCGAGCTCCACAAGGTGGCCGAACAGGCCATGAAGGGCCTCATAGTTCGGCTGTGGCCTAAAGAGGCCATGCCTGGGAGCTACTTTGGTCTGGTGCGGCGGTTGGTGGACGCCTGTCCATGGATTGAAGTCATCAAGCACTCCGTCTGCATTGAAGGTTCCCGTCGGGCCCTTGCCCGCGCTAAAGTGCACTGGGGCAAGATGGACGCCGAGAAGCTTGTGATGGACGCGCCACCGCCGGGCAAGAAGTATCGCACGCCCGAGATGTACTATAAGGGTGTCCTGAAGGGTGCCCGCCTTATAGCGGGTGAATGCTCCAAAGATGTAATTTTTGAGTAGACTCGCATTTTGGTATCCTGTGCGCTGAAAACTTTGTTCATATGCGCTAAGCAATGCTTGTTAATTTAAAATATTACCTTCTGTGCGGCCGTTTATCAAATCTGAGAGATGGCAAGTCGTTGGCTTCAGCCCCCATGCCACGAGTGCTGGGGTGTTTGGGATAAACATGAGCGCTCTTGTTCCCATTTTTGGGTCCTTCGAGGGAGGCGCTCAACACAACGAACGAGGCAACCAGACTTATAATGCTTGAACACTCCTACTTAGCCATAGAATTCTATAATTTTAAATTTCGGCGAAGCCCCTAGTGTTCGGAAGACCGAATTCGGGGCACTATCCACGCCTGGGCCGGACAAAGCCGGCTCCTCGCTCTAAGCGGCATAAGACTTTAGGGACCCGAAAAAACCTCTCGAACAGCGACCGGCTCTTGCCCTATCATGACGGTCAATTTTAGCTTTCTCCACTGAGGTGCTCAACCCAGCTCCACTGGGGCACAATCGCAGTGGTTCTCCCAGCGCTACCTTAGCCGATATAACGGAACGTAAGGTACCAAAACATGGGAGCCGGGCAAACCCAACTATTAACCCAATACATGATTCGGAGCCGATGCATATAATGCTATAAGTTCGGGGTGCCGCACTTGTGAAAGTGTTCGGACTTATCACACCATATTTTGGGGAACTTAAGCCCCTGGTGTATTTGGCTGTACCAAAGCGTACGGGTGCAACATGTCATAAGTGAACATGTATAGATAAAAAAAGGAATGCAATAATAGGCAAAAAGCGATGCATTGTTTATTTGAAAAATACTGCAATGAAAGCAGAACGAT
Organism: Triticum aestivum; assembly: GCF_018294505.1. Lineage (NCBI taxonomy): Eukaryota > Viridiplantae > Streptophyta > Magnoliopsida > Poales > Poaceae > Triticum > Triticum aestivum. The sequence goes on from NC_057807.1 coordinate 244,076,549, forward strand.
ACAAATAGTGCGATAAGCAAGGGATGGGACTATTTAACATGTCCCCCTCCAGGGGTAGGCTACGAGATGGTATGTAAAACAGGCATACTGCTCGTAATAGAGACCACCTGAATACTCGACGTAGCTTTTCTGCTTCCCTGGCTGTTGCATCGTGAGTTCGGCAAGTCTACTGCCGGACAAGGCTTCTGGAAAAGGGAGTCCTGAGAATAAGAAAAAGAAAGAATGACACAATTGGGAGCCCCTGGTGTGGTTGAGCCTCACTCTGGGCATGCAGTGGTCGTGCCCCTCCCCCTATGCCCATGGTATCTCCAGAGCGTAGTTATGTACGCGTGGTATTGGTCTCGCGATTTCGCGAGGGCTGGGGTTGGGGCCGCATTGCTACGCGTGCTCGGAACGTGCCAAGTGGTCTTGTTGTAGGTTACTCCGGGCGCGCTTGACGGTGTTCGGCCGCTTAACAGCCGGACTCGAGAATTGCCTTAAGAGGCTGCTTTGTACTTCCGCCGCGAGAGCCGCTGGATGCTCTCCGTTCGGAGAGAGCGTTCGGTGTTTCTGTTGACCATAATGACTCCTCGAGGGCCTGGCATCTTGAGCTTTAGGTATGCATAGTGCTGCACCGCATTGAACTTTGCACATGCGGTTCGTCCGAGCAGTGCATGATAGCCGCTGCGGAACGGGACTATGTCGAAGATTAACTCTTCGCTTCGGAAGTTATCCGGGGATCCGAAGACCACTTCAAGTGTGACTGAGCCTGTACAATTGGCCTCTACACCTTGTATGACGCCTTTGAAGGTCGTCTTTGTGGGTTTAATCCTTGAGGGGTCTATGCCCATCTTGCACACTGTATCCTGATAAAGCAGGTTCAGGCTGCTGCCGCCGTCCATCAGGACTCTAGTGAGGTGAAATCCGTCGACGATTGAGTCTAGAACCAATGCGGCGAATCCGCCATGGCGGATGCTAGTGGGGTGGTCCCTTCGATCAAAAGTGATCGGGCAGGAGGACCACGGATTGAACTTTGGGGCGACTGGCTCCATCGCATATACGTCCCAGAGTGCACGCTTCCGCTCCCTTTTGGGTATGTGGGATGCGTATATCATGTTCACCGTCCGCACTTGTGGGGGGAAACCCTTCTGTCCTCTATTGTTCGGCGGCCGGGTCTCCTCCTCGTCATCACTATGCAGCCCCTTGTCATTGTTTTCGGCAATTAACTTGCCTGCCTGCTTGAACACCCAACAATCCCTGTTGGTGTGATTGGCTGGCTTTTCGGGGGTGCCGTGTATCTGGCATGAGCGATCGAGTATTTGGTCCAAATTGGACGGGCCCCGAGTAGTTCTTTTGAATGGCTTTTTCCGCTGACCGGGTGTAGAGCCTCTGAATCCGGCGTTGACTGCCGTATCTTCAGTATTATCGCCGTTAATGCGGCGCTTGTGCTTATTGCGATGCGACCTGCCATTGCTGTCCTTGGTATCCAAACTACCAGGGTTTTTGGTCAGGTTGTTACTGCGAGCTAGCCAGCTGTCCTCTCTTGCGCAGAAGCGGGTCATGAGTGATGTGAGGGCTGCCATGGATTTCGGCTTTTCCTGTCCTAGGTGCCGGGCAAGCCACTCATTGCGGATGTTATGTTTGAAGGCTGCAAGGGCCTCTGCATCCGGATAGTCAACGATTTGATTTTTCTTCATTAAGAATCATGTCCAGAATTGTCTGGCCGATTCATCTGGCTGCTGAATTATGTGGCTTAGGTCATCGGCGTCTAGTGGTCGCACATATGTGCCCTGGAAGTTATCAAGGAATGCGGCTTCCAGGTCTTCCCAACACCCAATTGATTCTGCTGGCAAGCTGTTGAGCCAATGCCGAGCTGGTCCTTTAAGCTTGAGTGGGAGGTATTTGATTGCGTGTAGATCATCACCGCGGGCCATGTGGATGTGAAGGAGATAGTCCTCGATCCAAACCGCATGATCTGTTGTGCCGTCGTATGATTCAATGTTTACGGGTTTGAAACCCTCGGGGATTTGATGATCCATTACTTCGTCTGTGAAGCATAGTGGGTGTGCGGCGCCTCTGTATTGGGCTATATCACGACGCAGCTCAAACGAGCTTTGTCCCCTGTGTTCGGCCCGGCCGGAATTGCTGTATCCGGCGTGACGGTTGTCATCACGTATTGTGGGGCGCCCATGCGATCCGTAGATCGATCTTGTTTGTCTTGCCTTGTCCTCCAATATGTCTCGCAAGTTTGGCGCATTCCCTCGTGGCTTTGTACTTTTCGAGCGACGCCGGGGTGCGGCTTTAGTGGAGGGCCTAGAGGCCTCTCTGTCGCGGCCACGAGGTGGCCGGTCGACCGTATCGTGCGCTGGTGATGTAGGTTTAGGTGCTTCCTCCTCTAATCAGGGTAGCAGCATGCATTTTGGGTAGCTCTTGGAGGGGCGTCCGAGTTCATACTCTTCGGCCGCAAGGACTTCAGTCCATCTGTCGGCCTCTCTAAGTTGTTGCTGCTTTTTCTTGAGGCTGCTTGCCGTGGCCATAAGCCTGTGTTTGAAACGCTCTTGTTCGACGGGATCCTCAGGCACGACAAATTCGTCGTCGCCGAGGCTTGCCTCGTCTTCGGAGGGAGGCATATAATTATCGTCCTCTACCTCTCTGTCTGCCGCTCTCTCATGAGGGCTGGCTTCTCCATTCTCCTGTGCTGAATCTTGCTGGAGGGGGTTGTCTTCGGCACTGTCCAGGGTGTTATTGTCTCCCATGCCAGAATCTCCATTTTTGCTGTGGCGGGATTTAGAGCGGCGCCGCTGACGCCAGCGCTTAGGCTATTCCTTGGAGGGGTCATCCTCCATTGTTCCATCGCCATTCCGATCCTTTGGGATGTCCACCATGTAAATGTCATATGATGAGGTGGCCTTCCAGTGCCCTGTAGGCGCTGGTTCTTGGTCGTCTCCTGCATCGTCGTCCATACCGTCGATGTCTTCGGAGTCAAAGTCGAGCATATCGGTTAAATCATCGACAGTGGCTACAAAGTGGGTGGTGGGTGGGTGTTGAATTTCTTCGTCGTCCGCATCCCAACCTTCCTGACCATAGTCCGGCCAGGGCTCTCCTGATAAAGAGAGAGACTTTAGTGAATTCAGGATGTCGTCGAAGGGCGAGTGCTGAAAGATGTCCGCAGCGGTGAACTCCATGATCGGCGCCCAACCGGATTCGATTGGCAGGGGCGCGGGAGGTTCAGAGTCTAGAGAGGAGTCCGGCACCTTGGGGTCACGGGCTTTGCGAAGGACAGGGACGGTATTCGGCTCTATCGCCGAAGAGGTAGCAGCCCCCGAGGTGGTGTCCAACCACCCGTCCTCGATCGGCGCAGTCGGCTCCGAGCTAAGGGTCGGAGTGGACACTTGTGCGGCCTCCAGGGCACTGCCCGGCAGCAGAGCTAGATCATGCCCATCGTGACAGTACGGCGCGCTTGGCTGTGGCTCGAATCTGTCGAAGATCAAGTCTCCGCGGATGTCAGACATATAGTTCAAACTTCCAAATCTGACCTGATGGCCAGGGGCGTAGCTTTCGATCTGTTCCAGATGGCCAAGTGAATTGGCCCGCAGTGCAAAGCCGCCGAATACGAAGATTTGTCCAGGGAGAAAAGTCTCACCCTGGACTGCATCGTTGTTGATGATCGAAGGAGCCATCGGGCCTATAGGTGACGACACAGAGGAACTCTCAATGAAAGCACCAATGTCGGTGTCAAAACCGGCGGATCTCGTGTAGGGGGTCCCGAACTATGCGTCTAGGAGGATGGTAATAGGAGACAAGGGACACGATGTTTTTACCCAGGTTCGGGCCCTCTCGGTGGAGGTAAAACCCTACTCCTGCTTGATTAATATTGATGATATGGGTAGTACAAGAGTAAATCTACCACGAGATCAAAGAGGCTAAACCCTAGAAGCTAGCCTATGGTATGATTGTTGTTCGTCCTACGGACTAAAACCCTCCGGTTTATATAGACACCGGAGAGGGCTAGGGTTACACAGAGTCGGTTACAATGGTAGGAGATCTACATATCCGTATCGCCAAGCTTGCCTTCCACGCCAAGGAAAGCTCCATCCGGACACGGGACAGAGTCTTCAATCTTGTATCTTCATAGTCTTGGAGTCCGGCCAAAGATGATAGTTCGGCTATCCGGACACCCCCTAGTCCAGGACTCCCTCAGCACGGTTCACAAGCATCAAATGATTCATAACCAAGTGATTCCGAAAATCCATCTTTATGGAGTTTCTTCATGCGCTTTACACCGATATGACCCAAACGGAAATGCCACAAATAAGTTGCTCTATCATTATTAACGTTGTATCTTTTGGCATCAATATTATGAATATGTGTATCACTACGATCGAGATCCAACAAACTATTTTCATTGGGTGTATGACCGTTGAAGGTTTTATTCATGTAAACAGAACAACAATTATTCTCTGACTTTAAATGAATAACCGTATTGCAATAAACATGATCAAATCATATTCATGCTCAACGCAAACGCCAAATAACATTTATTTAGGTTCAACACTAATCCAGAAAGTATAGGGAGTGTGCGATGATGATCATATCAATCTTGGAACCACTTCCAACACACATCGTCACTTCACCCTCAACTAGTTTCTGTTTATTCTGTAACTCCTGTTCCGAGTTACTAATCTTAGCAACCGAACAAGTATCAAATACTCAGGGGTTACTATAAACACTAGTAAGGTACACATCAATAACATGTATATCAAATATACCCTTGTTCAATTTGCCATCCTTTTTATCCACCAAAAATTCAGGGTACTAGTCGTGAACCCGTGCATTTGCACGGGCTAGTTTAACATTTCGTCATTTCTCACTTTATATTTCACTACATAATTACTATAAAAAATTATGTATGGTGTAACATATATTAATCTTTTCTATAATAGGTTGGAGAATATTTTGGAACATAACAATTAAAACATAGGTAAATATATTGGAACACCCTACAGAAGCCTTGAAAGTAACTTGGATCATTCACACATACATGTGAGTGTCTAGGTGAATCAATGTAATTTTAGCCGTAAATATGTTTTGTTACAAAGATGGCCAAATATTTATTTGGAATATCACCAAAAAGAACATTATCAAGTGTTTAGAGACAATGCCATCGACTTGAGGCGGTAATCCAACTTACACTTTGTCAACATATTTTGCATATGCAAAAAATTAAGCATATCTCATCTTTTCAACTTCTATTCTACCATCCGGCGAGTAAAAGATAATTTGATAGAATTAGAAACATCATTAGATGATTAAACTTAAACAATACTTGTACTAAATTAGCGACAATTAATATGGATCGGAGTGAATATATCATTCTTATTTCTCTGGAGTATGATAATTATGGTTTGTTGAATATAGAGTGCAAGCTTATTCATGTAAGCTTGCATAGAAAGGAAAAGAAGAGGACATGATAGGTTGGAGAATGAAGAATATTTGGTAAATTAAGTAGTACTATTAGCATAAAAAGAAGCTTCACATAAGCTTGCTCTATAAGTTTAGGATCCATAAGCAATGTGAAATTGAATTCCCTGATAGTGGAAGGAAATACATGCTTCAGATTTTCACTATATATATGCATCTGAAAGAAGCACCTCCCAACACGTTATATTTAGCATTGAAGTTTAATAGTTTGGTAAATTACTCGCTGATGAGGAAAAAGGCAAAAAGGCAAAAACAGACTATAAATAATTTAATTGTATAGACTTTATACAAATAATAGGTGTGAAAGAAAAGATAGAAAAGATATAGACAACACAGTTGGAGGAGAACATGAATAAAACAAAGATTTGGAGTAATGGCACCACCATCTTCCATTAACTTTTCTGCTAGATTATCCTTTATAATAAAGTTGTAGTAGCTGTCCGAACCAACAACCATTAAAAAAACATAAACAAAAAAAAAACTACTCCCTCCATCTGATTTTCTGCCATATATTTAATCTACAATTTAGTAGTTCTCACACACAATTGACAGAAAATTAGAAGTGCAGCAGCCACGACACTCAAGCATTAGCAGTTCTCACATGCCTTTACTTATGCAAAAAAATTGCCCGCAAAATTGTTTATTCAGATATACAGTATAACAGAAGCTATCAATGTTTTAGTAGTTGACAAACATCTTCATTGTCAAGTGTTTCACTGCCTAACTATCTGCACTATCTGCTGACTGAAAAAAGGGTTAGAAGAAAAATCATGAGAAGTCAATTCTCCGGCCAGGACATGGCAGCTTGGCAAGGAACTTCCATGAACAGGAGATTGTGGTGGACCAGCATATCAAGCAACAACATCAGCCGTAACTGGAGATTGGGAAGGCCATTGAAGATGTTAACTCTCCCATGGAGGGTCCTGGACATGTTTTGTCGATACAAAAATTGATTAGTAACTTGACCAGTGACGACGTTGACAACTGACATTAGCCTCCTTCATGCCGCTGTAGTCTGTTTAGACGGCAGGTTTTTATAAGCTCGCTTGATGATCATAATTATGCTCCCTCCGATGTCCATATGTATACATAGGTTGTACATTAGAAGATTATGCTCCAACAAATCTCCATGAGGTATCCATAGGTTCTAGTGAGAAGAGCCGGGATTGCATCCCTGTAGGGCACAACTCTATCCAAGCACATGGTACAAAACAAAGTGATCTCAAATCCAAAGTTATTGTGTATTCAAGATAAACCTGCAAGGAAAAACATATAACAAAATATTGTAAGAAAATGAACCTGATGCAGATGAGGAAAACAGTTTTTAGTATAAGCTCCATTAGCACAGCCGAAAAAGTTACAAATAAGGAAAATTGATTGAGGTTATTTTCTAACCAGGAGAGGAAGAGATGGTGGAGAAGCGTGAGGCCTGGAGGAAGAAGTAGCGTCCAATCTTTCCGATAATACTGCCTACCCTTGTTTTTATATTATTAGTTGAGTCTCTCCCACGTAATAACTTAACAACTTTGTTAGTACAATTTTCTAAGAATGATGTATCTTTTTCTAGCCTACCCTTGTTTTATATATTATTATTAGTTGATGGTCTCTCCCACATAATAACTTAATAAATTTGTTACCACAATTTTTTAAATAAATTTACAGTTTTCAAGATAAAAGAAAACTATTTGACAGCTTGCATTGAAGGAGTATTTACCTCAGACTATGAGTGTCTATGATCAGGTCTTCTGTTGTGCTTGCCTATTCCTGCACATAAGGCAAACATGACAGGCTTTGCATGAAAGTAATCTGGATCGAGGTGCAAAGCCACTGACGCAGCTAGTCACATAGCCGATGCGACGTTAATAAGTAGGTGCATTGATCGATGGATAAGACGGCACTACCATCTCGTTGACAAAGCGACAGCGTGGGGTGCACTGATTGATCCATGTGACGACACCACCAATATTGTCAACAACGGTGGTAATAAGAAACAATGTTGGCATGGCATGCACTGGTCCACAAGGCGGCATGGAATTTGCATGTTGCCTTATATATCAAGAACAGTAGTATATACCTACTCAGAAAGAGTAGTATATATCGACTAAAAGATTATGTATATACTGAATAAAAAGGGTAGTATACTGGTTCACTTAAAAAGTACTATATATTGCCTTACAAAAATGTTGTATATACTGCACCAGAAAAAAAGTATATACTTACTTTATCAAAGTGTATGTTATATACCCATTTGATTTCATTTTGTATGCTACATACTGCCGTGCACAAAGAGCAGTCTATGTACTACTTTGATATAGATGGTATTTAGACAAAATACAGTACAATAGTATATACTTTGAATTAGTACTCCACAGTCACTATGTTAGTATATACAATATCGCAGAAATATTGTTCTAGCAATCATAAAAAAAATGTTCTAGTATATACTTACTATTGACACCTACTCCGTCCCAAGCTGCCTAGGTTCACGGCAAAAAAAGTAAAAGGTCCGTATATTTTCAAGATTTGGCAATATACATTTAGGTAACTTTCTAGCTATATACTACATATTAGATAAATTCTCCTAAAAAATACAAATGTATTTATACCTGAAAGTAATTATAAGAAGCATGACCATATTATTGGAGATTATTAATCCAAATCCTATAGAAAAAATCTCAATGAAGCTGCATAGTAGCCTTAGCTGTAGTGGAAGGCATAAAACTGATCGAGCAAACTATCAAATACATGAAGGTTCATATGGTCGATGCCATGAGTTCCACAGGAGCCTGAATCCATGACTGCCACCGATGATGAACATCTGGCACAGCGTCTGCATCGACAGTCAAAATCATGAACCTGATTGGTAAGAAGAAAAACATCTTCAAACAACACTAATCCTACAGCACACAGAACAGATTGTGTAATTTCCTTATTAAGAATTCAAAGGTCTACTTAACATTGCTTAGGCTTGGTATAGCACACAGTTTAGTAGTACAACATACAGAAAATCACAAATGTATTTATACCTAAAAGTAATTATAAGAAGCATGACCATATTATTGGAGATTATTAATCCAAATCCTATAGAAAAAATCTCAATGAAGCTGCGTAGTAGCCTTAGCTGTAGTGGAAGGCATAAAACTGATCGAGCAAACTATCAAATACATGAAGGTTCATATGGTCGATGCCATGAGTTCCACAGGAGCCTGAACCCATGACTGCCACCAATGATGAACATCCAGCACAGCGTCTGCATCGACAGTCAAAATCATGAACCTGATTGGTAAGAAGAAAAACATTTTCAAACAACACTAATTCTACAACACACATAACAGATTGTGTAATTTCCTTATTAAGAATTCAAAGGTCTACTTAACATTGCTTAGGCTTGATTTCAGATTAGTAAAAATCAAATGTTATGTTATGTGAAGCAGCTTTGAAGACGCACTAATGATCACAACCTAAATTGGTTCTCGAAAGTCAGTCCGTTTGGGAGTTAGCAGACATTCTCTTGTCAAACAAAGGTCAAGTTTTACATACTAAACTGTAGTACACTGGACAACAGTAAGCAATGCATTGGGTATTATTCATGAAATCCCATGGTTCGTGGCAAAAAAAGTAAAAGGCCCGTATATTTTCAAGAGTTGGCAATATAAGCTAACATTTTAGGTACCTTTCTATATACTACATCTTAGATAAATTCTCTTGAATAATGCATGCATATCTGAAAAAGCGCAGATGCCATGCTTGGTATAGCACACAGTTAGTAGTACAACATACAGAAAATCACAAATGTATTTATACCTGAAATTTATAAGAAGTGTGACTGTATTGTTGGGGATTATTAATCCAAGTCCTATAGAAAAAATCTCAATGAAGTTGCGTAGTAGCCTTAGCTGTAGTGGAAGGCATAAAACTGATCGAGCAAACTATCAAATACATGCAGGTTCATATGGTTGATGCCATGAGTTCCACAGTAGCCCGAACCCATGACTGGCGCTGATGATGAACATCCGGCAGAGCGTCTGCATCGACAGTTAAAATCATCAACCTGATTGGTTTGAAGAAAAAATTCTTCAAACAACACTAAATCCTATGGTACACAAAACAGATTGTGTAATTTCCTTATTAAGAATTCAAAGGTGTACTTAGCATTGCTTAGGCTCGATTTCAGATTAGTAAAGATCAAATGTTATGTTATGTCAAGCAGCTTTGAAGACGCACTAATGATCACAACCTAAATTGGTTCTAGAAAATCAGTCCGTGTGGGAATTAGCACACACATTTTCTTGTCAAACAAAGGTCAAGTTCTTCATACTAAACTGTAGGACACTGGACAACAATAACCAATGCATTGAGTATTATTCATGAAATCTCATTATTCATCACCGACAATCCACACAACTATACTGTAGTAGGCTAAATAGCAGTTGATCCTATGAACTATTTTTTACGAACTAACTAAATCACCAATTATAACAAAATTTTATTGTCCTTTGCGAAATTCAATCCAGTCAACCACTCTCGATTATTAGTCCTAACTGAAGCACCTGTTAACAAACTAACTAAACCACCATGATTTGAAAACACAAAACTACATAGATCACCATTGCAAAGCCAAAGGATAGTGGTATTGGCACGATTCCTTGCCAAACCCAAGTTCTGGGAGAGCAGATTCGCCCCACTAGCACAACAATCCAGTGGCACTCCACCTAGCACACCCTCTCCATGCCACCCAAGTTTCATGAGAGAACTTCAGAGAAGAAACTCACCTTGTTGGGCAGCCATTCAGAACACGGTGGAATTTGCTAAGCGGAGAGTGATCTTCTCCGGGCACTTCCATGCGTCAGCAGTCCGATGAGTGTTGGGCCACAACAGGACACCATTATTGTTGCTTATAAGCATCGTCGGAGAAGAGGAGAACGTCGTGTGTCGCGGTAAATGTTGACGTGACGGTCGATGGGAGAGGAGCAGCAGCAAGTGGGGCAGATCAACGAACGAGACACAATCCGCCTCATCGCGTTCCCTTGACGAGCCGTGTCGCCACAACGGGACCGGAAGCATACACCGCAGCATGCTGGTCCAAGAGAGGAGGCGGTGATTCATGGGGGCGGTGGAGGCGGTGAGATGCGACAGCGGCTGGATGCGGTGGGCAGCGACGACTGCTGGGATAGGCTGTGACGACTACGGTGGTGAGCAGAGCGGCGACACAATCCATCGGAAGCAGCGGCGCGATCCATGGGAAGTGGCGGCGCGATGGTAGGCGTCACAAGGTTAGGGATACGGGAGGAGGGCTTCTTTTTTTAGCAACCGATGAAGGTCTTTTTTTACAACGGTGATGAAAGGCCTGTTGGGCTTCTTTTTATACAGCAATGATGAAAGGAACGTGGGCCTTCACTTTTTTTGGCCGAGTTAAGTACGTGATTAAGCGAAAAATAGATGGGTTAATCTCCACCGTAATAACTTGGTCCCACCAATTGAACGGTTCATAATTTCTAATTAACATGGTAATTTCTAGGGAGTCTGGAATTAGTATAGGTATAGATTTCCGTTTCTAGTGACCATTTCCTTTGCAGTAAAAGCACTCAGTTTCAGGCTTTGGTCTAGCTTTGGGCTTCTTCACGGGAGTGACAACTTGCTTGCCATTCTACTTGAAGTTTCCCTTTCTTTCCCTTTGCCCTTTTCTCGAAACTAGTGATCTTGTCAATCATCAACACTTGATGTTCTTTCTTGATTTCTACCATTGTTGATTTCAACATCACGAAGAGCTCGGGAATCGTTTTTGTCATTCCTTGCATACTATAGTTCATCACAAAGTTCTACTAACTTGGTGATGGTGACTAGAGAACTCTATCAATCACTATCTTATCTGGAAGATTAACTCCCACTTGATTCAAGCGATTGTAGTACCCAGACAATCTGAGCACATGCTCACTAGTTGAGCGATTATCCTCCATCTTTTAGCCATAGAACTTGTTGGAGACTTCATATCTCTCAACTCGGGTATTTGCTTGAAATATTAACTTCAATTCCTAGAACATCTCATATGGTCCATGACGTTCAAAACATCTTTGAAGTCTCGATTCTAAGCAATTAAGCATGGTGCACTAAACTATCAAGTAGTCATCATATTGAGCTAGCCAAACGTTCATAACATCTACATCTGCTCCTACAATAGGTCTGTCACCTAGCAGTGCATTAAGGACATAATTCTTCTGTGCAGCAACGAGGATAAACCTCAGATCACGGATCCAATCCGCATCATTGCTACTACCATCTTTCAACACAGTTTTCTCTAGGAACATATCAAAAAAAAACATATGAAAGCAACAACGCGAGCTATTGATCTACAACATAATTTGCAAAATACTACCAGGACTAAGTTCATGATAAATTCAAGTTCAATTAATCATATTACTTAAGAACTCCCACTTAGATAGACATTTCTCTAGTCATCTAAGTGATCACGTGATCCAAATCAACTAAACCATGTCCGATCATCACGTGAGATGGAGTAGTTTCAATGGTGAACATCACTATGTTGATCATATCTACTATATGATTCACGTTCGACCTTTCGGTCTCCGTGTTCCGAGGCCATATCTGTATATGCTAGGCTCGTTAAGTTTAACCTGAGTATTCCGCGTGTGCAACTGTTTTGCACCCGTTGTATTTGAACGTAGAGCCTATCACACCCGATCATCACGTGGTGTCTCAGCACGAAGAACTTTCGCAACAGTGTATACTCAGGGAGAACACTTCTTGATAATTAGTGAGAGATCATCTTAAAATGCTACCGTCAATCAAAGCAAGATAAGATGCATAAAGGATAAACATCACATGCAATCAATATAAGTGATATGATATGGCCATCATCATCTTGTGCTTATGATCTCCATCTCCGAAGCACCGTCGTGATCACCATCGTCACCGGCGCGACACCTTGATCTCCATTGTAGCATCGTTGTCGTTTACGCCATCTATTGCTTCTACGACTATCGCTACCGCTTAGTGATAAAGTAAAGCAATTACAGGGCGTTTGCATTTCATACAATAAAGCGACAACCATATGGCTCCTGCCAGTTGCCGATAACTTCGGTTACAAAACATGATCATCTCATACAATAAAATATAGCATCACGTCTTGACCATATCACATCACAACATGCCCTGCAAAAACAAGTTAGACGTCCTCTACTTTGTTGTTGCAAATTTTACGTGGCTGCTACGGGCTGAGCAAGAACCGTTCTTACCTACGCATCAAAACCACAACAATAGTTCGTCAAGTTAGTGTTGTTTTAACCTTCGCAAGGACCGGGCATAGCCACACTCGGTTCAACTAAAGTTGGAGAAACAGACACCCGCTAGTCACCTGTGTGCAAAGCAGGCGGTAAAACTAGTCTCGCGTAAGCGTACGCGTAATGTCGGTCCGGGCCGCTTCATCCAACAATACCGCTGAACCAAAGTATGACATGCTGGTAAGCAGTATGACTTGTATCGCCCACAACTCACTTGTGTTCTACTCGTGCATATAACATCAACGCATAAAACCTAGGCTCTGATACCACTGTTGGGGAACGTAGTAATTTCAAAAAAATTCCTACGCACACGCAAGATCATGGTGATGCATAGCAACGAGAGGGGAGAGTGTTGTCCATGTACCCTCGTAGATCGAAAGCGGAAGCGTTATGACAACGCGGTTGATGTAGTCGTACGTCTTCATGATCCGACCGATCCAAGTACCGAACATACGGCACCTCCAAGTTCAGCACACGTTCAGCTCGATGATGATGCCCGGACTCTGATCCAGCAGGGTGTCGGGGATGAGTTTCGTCAGCACGACGGCGTGGTGACGATGATGATGTTCTACCGACGCAGGGCTTCGCCTAAGCACCGCTACGATATGACCGAGGTGGAATATGGTGGAGGGGGGCACCGCACACGGCTAAGGAACGATCATGAAGATCAACTTGTGTGTTATGGGGTGCCCCCCTGCCCCCATATATAAAGGAGGGAGGGGGGAGATGCGGCCGGACAGGAGGGGCGTGCCAGGAGGAGTCCTCCTCCCACCGGGAGTAGGACTCCCCCCTTCCTTGTTGGAGTAGGAGAGAAGGAAAGAGGGGGAGAGGAGGAAGGAAAAGGGGGCTGCACCCCTTGTCCAATTCGGACCAGAGGGGGGCTGCGCGCCTCCTTCCTTTCGGCCTCTCTCCTCTATTCCCGTATGGTCCAATAAGGCCCATATACTCCCAGGCGAATTCCCGTAACTCTCCGGTACTCCAAAAAATACCCGAATCACTTGGAACCTTTCCGAACTCCGAATATAGTCGTCCAATATATCGATCTTTACGTCTCGACCATTTTGAGACTCCTCGTCATGTCCCTAATCTCATCCGGGAGTCCGAACTCCTTAGGTACATCAAAACTCATAAACTCATAATATAACTGTCATCGAAACCTTAAGCGTGCGGACCCTACGGGTTCGAGAACTATGTAGACATGACCGAGACACGTTTCCGGTCAATAACCAATAGCGGAACCTGGATGCTCATATTGGCTCCTACATATTCTACGAAGATCTTTATCGGCCAAACCGCATAACAACATACGTTGTTCCCTTTGTCATCGGTATGTTACTTGCCCGAGATTCGATCGTCGGTATCCAATACCTAGTTCAATCTCGTTACCGGCAAGTCTCTTTACTCGTTACGTAATGCATCATTCCGTAACTAACTCATTAGCTACATTGCTTGCAAGGTTTATAGTGATGTGCATTACCGAGAGGGCCCAGAGATACCTCTCCGACAATCGGAGTGACAAATCCTAATCTTGAAATACGCCAACTCAACAAGTACCTTTGGAGACACCTGTAGAGCTCCTTTATAATCACCCAGTTACGTTGTGACGTTTGGTAGCACACAAAGTGTTCCTCCGGTAAACGGGAGTTGCATAATCTCATAGTCATAGGAACATGTATAAGTCATGAAGAAAGCAATAGCAACATACTAAACGATCAAGTGCTAAGGCTAACGGAATGGGTCAAGTCAATCACATCATTCTCCTAATGATGTGATCCCGTTAATCAAATGACAACTCTTTTGTCCATGGCTAGGAAACTTAACCATCTTTGATTCACGAGCTAGTCAAGTAGAGGAATACTAGTGACACTATGTTTGTCTATGTATTCACACATGTATTATGTTTCCGGTTAATACAATTATAGCATGAATAATAAACATTTATCATGAAATAAGGAAATAAATAATAACTTTATTATTGCCTCTAGGGCATATTTCCTTCACCAACAAGGTTGTGTGTTGGATACGTGCAACAGAATTGAAGATTGTCGATGAGAGAGAGAGAGAGAGAGAGAGAGAGCAGGAGTCTGGGAGAGGGGGAGGCCGTGTTTGCTTCAAAGACTGATATAAACCATGTTTCGATATAAACTTGCATTCAAATATTTAAATTGAGAACATGTTGTCTGCAATCCACACATGAATGGATATATGCGTATATCAAACAAGTTCATTAATTTGACTTTCAACATGTTCATGGAGTACTATAATACTGTACAACATGCTATTCGATTGAGGTGTTAAATTTTAGATTTAGTTCACTATTTTGACCTGGTGAACGAGCTATTTCATTGAATCAAGATATTTCATTTTGGGTTTGATTCTCGTTTTTGAGTGGGTCGACTATTTATCATATAGTAAATCACTAGCAACAAGCATGTAAAAACACATTACTCCCGAGCATCATCTCTCCATCTAAAAAAGAAGTGGCAAGCTAATATTTCAAAATTTTGATTCGAATCGACTTGGTAAGGTAGACGTGGATGCTCGTTCTCCCAAATATTGAACGAACCGGTAAACATCCTCTACTCGGTGGAATTCACCCGAGCAAATAAATGGGAGATGCGAAATTACTGTCCTTTGTGGGAGACATATTAATTGGCCCATTGTACATCGAGGGTAGGTTCGTAACTTCATCCAAGCGCGCCTTCTCCTTGGCCGAAATGACATGTGCCAAATAATTCATAAACCATGGTCGGCAAAACATGCTCTCCTCGCCCGAAATAGCTCGCGCCCACTATTTCAAAACACGCTCTCCTCGCCCGAAATCGCTCGCGCCCACTATATTTCAAAACACGCCCTCCTCGCCCGAAATCGCTCCTGCCCACTATTTGGGGAGAAGCAAAGTTACTCTACTATCCCCGACCCTTAGTACACAGACCCAAGCCGAGAAGCCTAAAGGAAGGGGTAGAACTGTAACTCCCCCTCACATTTCAGACAAATGCGTCCGTAAAACATGGTGCCACTCCCCTCCCAATCCCCCCACATTCATACCTTGTGGGTGCCAAATCACCTTCTCCCAGGAAGCTGCCTTCTCCCGAGCCGTGAAACCTCAACCCCTCCTCCATGGCGCCCCCACCACACCAATTTCACAGCCGCCATCCTCCCTAATGCCGCGACGCTGTCCATTTGCCGTCATGCAGTGGGCCGTGTGCCTCTTACTCCGTGCTGCTGGAGCTGCCTCAACGACGGCCATGTGAACCGTACCAGAGCAGATTCACCCCCGCCATTATTCACGGCGCCAGAGCGGCTCCAACTTCGGATCCGTCCAGAGTCCCGACGCTGCTTCCCCGTAGCCGTCGACCGTCGCAACATCGTTGTTTCCTGCCGCCGGTGGTCACCGCAATCGCGCCGGCCTCACCGACTCGGCAGCTGGACCTGCCTACTTCACCATGCCGCCAGGTAGGCTGCACCCTCATCTCGAATCACTTTATTTGGGCGTAAGTTGTATGAATTTTTATTCTGGGCCAATCGATTCCCAATGGGAAGCAGCTCCCCTCGAGGCGGCGGAGCTCCTAGGCTGCTGGTTGGCTGGTGTCTAACGTAAGAGTGCGGGGCCGCAAGTTCGCCGTGGAAGCATCGCTTAGATGGCTATCTTAGAGTTGCGTGGGTTGAAGGTACTGCCGCCGCCGGATGTGGATGACGGGGAGTCTTTGTGGATTGGCCCGGGGGGGCGCAACCACGGCAGTGCGGTGGGGTAGGGAGCGGGCTTTTGGCCAGGGCCACGGACGGCGGAGGCAAGCTGCTCTGCCGTTGGTCACTGGCTCTTCGGGGAAGATTCATAACAGTGTCAGCCGGGAGGCACAAGACGGCCATCAAGCCATCCGGCGTAGATCAGACAGTACCAAAATAAAATAAATCGTGTGACGCCAATTTAGTCTTCAGTTAACAGACGTGTGACCACTCTCTTACCTTGCTGTTGATCTCTTAATGTATTTCTTCGTATCAAAGAGATGTGTCGTTCTTAACATTATGCGTTATCTGCATCTTCAGCCACACCGTATTCTTACTCACCGCAGCTGCTCCAACAAGGGAAGCATACACCAGAAGGGAGCTATAGTCCCCACTCAACAGTTCCCTGCATCGAATGCGCGTGCCCGACATGGACAGCCACAACAACTGCAGGTCCATCGACAAGTTAGCACATGATGCTCACTCCTATGGATGGCGGCCAAATAGGTTGTACCCTCATCTTACTTGTGTGCAACATTTACGGCTTTGTTATTCATCTAAGGATGGAAAATAGATTATCACATTTCACTACATATTCATGCTGATCTCTTACGGGTCTTGTTCAGGAGTTAACGTTGTTCCATAGTTCAGCTAAGATACTTGTTCTTTAGGTACGGTTGTTCCATAGTTATCATCCATCAGCCAATGCTATCCCACAGGCTGGTGATTATAGTATTATACCACTTCTAGTATTACCTATGTTGTTCTTTAATACTTTTGTGTGCCATCTAGTTAATCTCGAGTACAAATGATACATATTCTGTAGCTTTCATCTATGTTCTCCCTTTAGTTTTTGAGACCTGTTGCTGCTAGTTAACCCCAGTCCTACTATTTATGTCATCTCCTACAGGCACTCATTACATAAATCTAACTACTAGTTGTCTTCCATGCATGTCAGATATAATTGCACACACAGATATATCCACAAGAACCTCATGGAGCAATGTAAAGGCCAATAAACTTGATGTCAGTGATACCCAATATGATGGAACATGTAAAGGCAGTTCTTCAGAAGACTTGCAGAAAGATGTTGAATCCTCTTCACCCCACAAGGTCCTTGCTCCAACTTGGCCCGTGATATGGGTACAACATGCATATAATGTCCTGGAGTGTATCTACTCTGTTGCAATGCCATGTGCTTAGCATGCTGATCATGCATGTAAATATCTCATGCCTTCCTGTTTTTCAGTACCTATTCCATTCATGATAACATGTTTTGAAATTCAAGTACTGTCATTCTACTCTATCGCAATGCCATCTGCTTAATTTAGACATCATGCTTCTGAATATCTTATGCATTGTTATTCATCAGTATGTACTTCATTTGTCTACCATACCATGTTTTTTTACATTGAAGTGTTGTTCTAGTGCTCTGTTGCAATGCCATCTTAGTTTCCCAATCATACACGTGTATGTTGCCTTAGTTTTTTCTGTATGTATTCTGCTAGCATACAATTTTACATTCAACTAGTGTTCTTTTACTGTGTTGTCCTGTCGTATCCCTAGCTCTTACACCATACTCCCTCCATCCGGATTACATGTTGCTAAAATTGATAAAAAAGGATGTATCTAGAACTGAAATACACCTAGACCCATCCATCTTTTTTTGGATGGAGGGAATACATGTCAATATGTCATGCCTTTCTATTCTTTAGTACCTATTCCATCTCTCTGTTGTAGCATGTTTTATAATTGAAGCACCATTCTTCTATACAAGGCATGCAAGGGGAAGACGGCTATGTTAGAATCTGAAGGGTTACAAACCCGGTCTTTGCAAAAGATACAAATGCCAGGAGATAATAAACCAACTCCAGATTTATAGATACTGCTCCAGCACAGAGAAACCCAACTCCTACTGATAATAAGCTGATTCCAGTGGCCAAAGAACTAGTCCGCTCCAGTCCAGCAAAAATATGTCAACTCCATTCTAAGAAGCGTGTGCGTATCCTTGCATCATGAAATTTTATAGCATGCTTTCTACATGTTTCTTACCCATCTCTCTTTTAGAAAATAAGCTTAACAGATAGAATAATTTCTGCTCTGGTATCGTCTGTGAGGAAAGATTCTTGCAGGAATTCTCTGTGCTCCAATGCAGATGTCAGTGCCTATTGTATATCACTATATTTTTACATCAGCATGTATTTTGTTAATCGGCGTGAATCCAACCTTTATCTGATCTAAATTTAGTTGTAGCAAAATGTATGATTAAATGCCACAATGTTGATTTTTGTAAGGAAAACTGCCTAGTAATTTTGCATCCTGAGCTGCATGAGTGTACTATCTCATATCAGTGGGTTTGATTACTTTTGTTCTGTAGTGGGTTTTCTGTGTTTTTACTGTGTTGTCCTATCGTATCCCTAGCTCTTACATCATACTCCCTCCGTCCGGATTACATGTCGCAGAAATGGATAAAACTGGATGTATCTAGAACTGAAATACGCCTAGACCCACCCACTTATTTCCGGATGGAGCGAATACATGTCAATATGTCATGCCTTTATATTCTTCAGCACCTATTCCATCTCTGTTGTAGCATGTTTTCTAATTGAAGCACCATTCTTCTATATAAGGCATGCAAGGGGAAGAAGGCTATGTTAGAATCTGAAGGGTTACAAACCAGGTATTTGCAAAAGATCCAAACGCTGGGAGATAATAAACCAACTCCATTTTTCATAGATACTGCTCCAGCACAGAGAAACCCAACTCCCATTGATAATAAGCAGATTCCAGTGGCCAAAGAACTAGTCCGCTCTAGTCCAGCAAAAGAATGTCAACTCCATTCTAAAAAGTGTGTGCGTATCCTCGCATCATGAAATTTTATAGCATTCTGATCATATTTTCTACATGCTTCTTACCCATCTCTCTTTTAGAAAATAAGGTTAAATGATAGAAGACTTCCTTCATTGGGATTGTATTCGAGGAAAATATCTTGCGGGAATACTCTGTGCTCCAATGCTGATGTAAGTACCTATTGTATATCACTATATTTTTACATCAACATGTATTTTGTTAATCGGCGTGAATCCAACCTTTATCTGATATAAAATTAGTTGTAGCAAAATGTTAAAGGCGCCAATGTTGATTTTTGTAAAGAAAGCTGCCTGGTAGTTTTGCATACTGAGCTGCATGAGTGTACTATCTCATATCATGCACATTACTGAATTTTAGTGCTGCTCTGGTTGCCCATTCATTCATTGTGTCAATGTTGCTTTTGTATTACCTTACCTGGCTGATGATAGATGTGCCATATTGTGTTAATTTGGTGTTGGCTAGTTGCCCAAACGTTCGTTGTACCAATGTTGCTTTCCTATTATCTGACTTGGCCAATGATAGCAATGCTAGTGTCTTAATTTGGTGCACGGTGCTGAAGATAAGAAGACAAACTCTGAAAACAACAAGGCAACCCCATTGTTTCTTTCCAATAAATCTAGGACAGGTAATATGCCATTAACTCATGATCAATCTGTTTGGTTCCCCTCCTAATTTATGTTATGATGCAGTGGTCGAGACACTCTCCACTATCAATAATACAAGGCTACCAAATTCGCCATCTGAATCTGTTCAGTATCCTCTATCTCGAATGCAATGGAAAAAATGTATGTTTGTGAACCAATTAATGGTTGAAGGAATGATGGAAATGGTGGAGGAATCAGAGGTGCAGAGTCGTGTGACACAACAACTGATAAATGTTTTCAGAGATAGTGTAGCAAAGCAGCAAGAACTTGCCCACATGCTTATGGGCATCATCCGAGCTGAGGTTGCAGATTGTGACGTTATAGATCTTTAGGTTCTGTTCATTTATTTGCATTGGCATCAATCTCTGATTGCCTAGTGGATGTAATTTCCTATAATATATGCTGGATGTGCAACATTTTCCCCCGTATGTCGTACCTTTGCTTGATCAGTTTTGGTCCTGTGCATAATTGCTCGTCGTAATGGGCTCAAATTATCTAATTTGACCTAAAGACATGTACGAACTTTAGTGGGCCCATTAAGTTAATGGGCCATTACGAGGCCGGAAGTTAATGGTCGGCCCTCTTAACTCCCGGGTCGTTAACAGGCTGACATCAAAGCGGGCAACAGGTTGGCCTAGTTGATTTCACGGGCCGGTAACAGGCCGTTACTAAGTTCAGGCTACATATGGACCAACTATACTATGGGCCTTTAGCAGGCCAAAAGAGACAGCGGGCTTGTACTGGACCATGAAGAGCATGGGCCGCTAAGAGGCCGAAAGTTAGGTCATATTGTAAATGGCCCAACTGTGTTGTGGGCCTTTAGCAGGCCGAAAGACTAACCGGGCTGGTATTGGACCATGAAGGGCATGGGTCATTAAAAGGCCCAAACTCAGGTCCGACTACAAATGGCCCAACTCATTTATGGTCCGTTAACAGGCTAAAAGGCACAAAGGGCCAGGAATTGGCCCAACACTTAAATGGGTCGCTAAAAGGCCAAAACTCAGGTCCGACTACAAATGGCCCAACAGATATATGGGCCGTCACCAGGCTGAAAGACACACCAGGCCGGAAATTGGCCCAACACTTAAATGGGTCGCTAAAAGGCCGAAACTCAGGTCCTACTACAAATGGCCCAACTGATTTATGGGCCGTCAACAGGCTGAAAGACACACTGGGGCGGAAATTAGCCCAACATTTAAATGGGTTGCTAAAAGGCTGAAAGATGTACATCGTGATAATTGGCCCATCCACTGAATGGGCCGTTAACAGGCCGAAATCTCATCAGGCCAATATTGAGCCCAAATATATAGTGGGCTGTTAACGGGCTCGAACTGACGATGGACTGCAATGGTGTCAAATCTTTAACGGGCCGTTGACGGGCTGAATTGGTACATCTCGTATGGGCCGTGGGCTTAAATGGACCTGACACAAGTAGGCCTTATATGGGCCGGCCTGCTATTTTTTACTGGGTCGACCTTTTTCACCGAAATGGGCCATTGCTAGGCCGTGCCACGTGTCGACCTATCATAGGCGCCTCATGTCCAATGAGTGGATGACATCTGTCCCAATGGTGAGGCAACACGTGTTTCCTCCGGCCAATGATGATTTTACACGTGGAAAATCCCCATTGGTCCGGGATGTTAACGGGTTATCCGATCCAAAACCGGACCCGATAGCTTAACGACATTTCGTTACGGTGGATGCCACGTGTCGGTCACCCTTGACGAAAGCACTTCTATGACGCGCGATTTATCGTCATGGAAGTGGACACTTCCGTGCTGATAATTTTGGTAATGTCATGGAACACTTCTATGACATCACAAGTATGACTATCTTGATTCTGTCATAAAATCGTCATGGATGTACATGCTTGACAAAAAACGCGACCTACTGTGACAAACACGTATCATCACAGAAGTGTATTTTTTTGTAGTGAGAGCCAGCTCATGAGCAATGGCTCCATGGAAGGAGACACTGATGCTAATTGGGAGCTGAAGATCATCGATACTGAGGCTTGGATTGTCAAACCACTCATCAATGAAGTTATTTAAGATGTACACATTGAAGAGAGGCAGATCATTGAAGATCTCCGCCTCTTGCTTGCTCTTTATCAACAACTCAAGAGCATCATCGCCAAGATCTTCATCACTTGATAGATCAATGGCTTCAGTCTGATTCCTCAGAACAGCAGCTGGGGTCAGTGCTTGCCCAGAACTATGGATGGGCTTCTTCTTCTTCTCGGTCTTGGAGATGCGAGAAAGATCTTTAGACTGCACACTTGCTTCAGGAGGTGAAGTGGCCAGAGGCTTCGCATGCGAAGCCTTAGGTGCAGTGGAGGGCTTTGAAGCCTTTGGTTTCTTCTGCTTCTGTGGCTTAGGTGGAGCAGGCGCTTCATCAAAATCAGCGTTGTCTGCAGAGTGCTCCATGGCTGCCCCCTGAACAACAATGTGTGTGATAAGACCTTTGAGGTTGTAAAAGGGACCGACAAGATTGGGTTCGGCATCACGGGTGCCATCAGCCCGAGGAGCAGATGGACCGGGGTTGAAGTCTAATCCAAGAGATTTCTTGTTTTCTTTGGCGGATGCCTTTGCAGTCCGAAAGTTGCTCTTGAACAGATTATCGTCACGACACCATATCAGTGATGACGGGTCGACATTAGCAGGTTGTGGCCCACGGACCATACAAGGGTAGAAACCCTGAGCAATAGCTTCAGATCTATTCTTTGGTTGAAGATTTCGAAAGAGAATATCACCCCAAGGACACTTGATGGCACTCTTCTCAGCATACTCCTTGGTCATGAACCTGTGTTTGAACCACTGCTCGGCCCAATAACTTCGAACCCATTGGATTTGTGTTTTGCGCTGACTATAATCCTCTTCAGGATCAGTCTTGTACAGCTCATAGAGATCTTCGGGCAAATCCTTTGATGTGTCCCCACGGCCCTTCCTGCCGCCCTTTCGTGCTGACTTTTCTGTGGCCATTGTATTCAAGCTGAATGGCTTTAGTACAGTGAGTGGCTTCCGCTTGCTGGTTAGACAGGAACTTGCTGATGGTGAATGAATGTGAGGTTGTAGGAACTCTGCAAATGAATGCAGACTATGAGAACCAAGGGATTCTCCCATGGACATGTACCTGTGACAACATTAGAGATGCGAGGGAAGGGGAAGAGGTCATATGCATTCTTAGAAGATTTTGAAGATAAATCAGTTTGAAGACATTGACCTCATCGTGCGAAGGCATTCACTTATATGTTGAGAGTTGGTTCTAGATTTGTACAAATCCAAGAATAGGAACAAGTGAGGAATCTAACTTCTTGTGAAGCATAAGTGAATATACTAGGCATGGTATGAGATGCAGAACATGATAGATCCAATTTTGTAGGCACGGAAACTACTTTTGGTGAGGAAGGATGAATCTATCGGATCAAAAATACAGTAAAAAGGAGATTTTATTTACCACACGAAGAACTGCTAGACAAAGTTGAGTAGGAGGCCGAGCAGTTTGATCTCCCGTGCCCTAACTTGGCGACGGAAGACACCTACAACGGCGGCGGAGGAGACGAGGTCCGCGACCGGTGTGAGGATGGCGTCGGTGAGGTCGCGGCAGCTAAATGCTTAGTCGACGGTGTCGCCGAGAGCTAGCGCTGGCGCTAGGGTTTGTGTGAGGTGGAGAGGTGGGAGAAATATTTTGACCGTGATGTGATATGTATTTATAAGGAAAGGGACATCACAACGCAATTACACAGGTGCCCCTGGCGGTTCACATCTGAGGGACACGTGGCAAACATGCAACACATTGGAAGTTGTTCCATGTTCCCACGCACGCCTGGACTGTCGGGTGGTCGTTCCGGCTTCTCCAGGTTTCAGGCAATAAGGATATAGCATTTAAACCAGATTCAATTTTTATCTCTGTATCTTCTGCTGACAAGGACGCAGAGAAGACATTTGACGGTTTCAATAGAATGCATATGAGTTGGATAGATAGAATTTGAGATAGAAGCATATAAGAGGTTAGGGTCCGATCACATTCACTTAGATCAAAAGATTCAAGCAATAAGACATAGCTATAAGTGTGCAGTAGAGGACAGAACACAAATATATGTATATATCCAAGTAAGACCAAATCAGCATAGTGAAGATAAACATGAAGTCAAATCAATGTTGAAGAGAAATCAAATGCGAAGACTTTGCAGATGACACGCCAGATGAAACACTTCAAACAAGGGTTTGGTGGTGGCGTTACCCACCGTATAGGAAGTATTAGACCCAGACATGGCGCACAATTATCGTGGTGCCCCGAAGTCAAATTCTGCATTAATGTATTCACACTTAGAGTGTATGTCTTCATTGATTGAAGAGATACTTTACTTCATGTGTTGCAGATCTAAGTCATCAACATGCATAAGTGTTAGGATGTGTGTCCAATTACAGGACATTTGAGGATTCTAAGATATTTAGCTCACACCGCAACTTGCAAAACCTTTTCTCATCCAAGGGCTTTGTGAAGATGTCTGCCAATTGCTCTTCAGTGTTGACGTGAATGATATCAATATCTTCCTTCATGACATGATCTCTGAGAAAGTGATGACGAATTTCAATGTGCTTTGTCTTCGAGTGCTGAACTGGGTTCTTGGCAATCTTGATGGCGCTTCCATTGTCACAGTAGAGTGGTACTTGCTTCAGATGGATGTCATAGTCCTTAAGAGTTTGCTTCATCCATAGAAGCTGAGCGCAGCAAGATCCAGCAGCAATGTATTCAGATTCAGCAGTGGAGAGAGAGACACGGTTCTGCTTCTTTGAAGACCAACAGACAAGTGACTGTCCCAGGAAATGACATGCGCCTGATGTAGACTTGCGATCCACCTTGTCACCAGCATAATCAGCATCCGAGAATCCAACTAGATTAAACTCTGAGCCCTTTCGATATGATAATCCTAGTGTTGGGGTGTAAGCCAAATATCGAAGAATTCGCTTCACAGCTAAGTGATGCGATTCCTTTGGTGCCGCTTGAAATCGGGCACACATGCAAACACTAAGCATTATATCTGGCCTAGATGCACATAAATAAAGCAAAGAACAAATCATGGAGCGATATACCTTTTGATCGAACTCTTTACCATTGGCGTCAGGACCCAGATGACTTTTGGTTGGCATTCGCGTCGTGTAACCTTTGCAGTCTTGCATCCCAAACTTCTTCAGGCAGTCTTTGAGGTATTTCTCTTGAGATATGAAGATGTTGTTGCTTTGCTGATGAATTTGAAGACCTAGGAAGAACTTCAGCTCACCCATCATGGACATCAGATATTGCTCTTGCATCATGTGCCCAAACTCATCACTGTATTTCTGATTAGTGCAACCGAAGATAATGTCATCCACATAGATTTGGCACACAAACAGTTCTCCATCATAAGTCTTAGTGAAGAGTGTAGGATCTAGAGAACCAGGTTTGAAGCCTTTGCTCTTCAGGAAGTCTTTGAGTGTGTCATACCAAGCACGAGGGGCTTGTTTAAGGCCATACAGTGCCTTGTTGAGCTTGTATACCATACAGGATGTTTTGGATCTTCAAAGCCGGGTGGTTGGGCAACATACACTTCTTCTTCAATCTTGCCATTGAGAAAGGCACTCTTCACATCCATCTGATACAGAAGGATGTTGTGATGGTTGGCATAGGCTAGCACTATGCGAATGGCTTCAAGCCTAGCCACAGGAGCGGATGTTTCATTGAAGTCAATCCCTTCAACTTGAGTGTATGCTTGAGCAACTAGAAGAGCCTTGTTTCTGACAACTTGACCATGCTCATCTTGCTTGTTGCGATATACCCATTTGGTGCCTATGACATTGTGTTTGCGAGGGTCAGGACGCTTGACTAATTCCCACACATTGTTTAGCTTGAACTGTTGAAGCTCTTCTTGCATAGCTTGAATCCATCCAGGTTCCATGAAGGCTTCAGCAACTTTCTTAGGTTCAGATATAGAGACAAATGCAAAGTGCGCACAGAAATTTGCTAGTTGCATTGCTCTAGAACGAGTGAGTGGACCAGGTGCATTGATGCTATCAATTATCTTCTCAATTTGTACTTCATTTGCAACACGAGGATGCACTGGACGAAGATTTTGCTCTTGCTGATCATTGCCTACATTTTCGGCATTGGCTTTAGGCTGAGCATTGTCTTCGGGTTGATTAGGTGCAGAAATGATAAGTTCCTCTTCAGCCTGTTCCTCAGAAGGTATGATTTCTCCAGTGCCCATAAGCTTGATGGATTCACTAGGTGGAACTTCATCTAGCACATTTGGTAGGTGCTCTCTTTGTGAGCCGTTAGTCACATCGAACCGCACGACTACAGTTTCAACCACTTTATAGTGAAAGAGGTTGAAGACTCTGTAGGAGTGCGAATCCTTTCCATAACCAAGCATAAAACCTTCATGTGCTTTCGGTGCAAATTTTGAAGTGTGATGTGGATCATTGATCCAGCACCTAGTACCAAATACTCTAAAGTAACTGACGTTTGGCTTCTTACCAGTTAGGAGCTCATAGGATGTCTTCTTCAGAAGCTTGTGAAGATAAACATGGTTGATGACATGGCATGCAGTATCAATGGCTTCGGGCCAGAACTTCCTTGGTGTCTTGTATTTATCAAGCATCGTCCGAGCTATCTCAATGAGTGTCCTGTTCTTGTGCTCCATGATGCCATTCTGCTGAGGTGTGTATGGAGTAGAGAACTCATGAGTGATGCCTAATGTATCAAGGTAAAGATCGAGGCCGGTGTTCTTGAACTCTGTGTTGTTGTCACTTCTGATGTGCTTGATCTTGATGCCATAGTTTGTCATGGCACGATTTGCGAAGCACCTGAAGACATCCTGCACTTCATTCTTGTAGAGGATTATATGAAACCATGTATATCTTGAATAATCATCAACAATGACGAAGCCATAGAGGCAAGCAGTTGTAGTAAGAGTAGAGTAGTGAGTAGGACCAAATAAGTCCATGTGTAGCAGCTCGAAGGGTTGAGACGTCGTCATGACTGTCTTCGAGGGATGCTTGGCCCTAGTCATCTTTCCAGCTTCGCAGGCACCACACAGATGATCTTTCTTGAACTTGACGCCCTCGATGCCTATGACGTGTTTCTTCTTCGCGAGAGTGTACAGGTTCCTCATACCAGCATGCCCTAGCCTTCGATGCCAGAGCTAGCACTTTGAAGCTTTTGCTAAAAGACATACGGCAAGTTGTGGTCCTGCTGAGAAATCTACCATATATAGATCATCTTTCCGATACCCTTCAAAGACTAGAGACTTGTCAGATTCCATTAGAATAAGGCAACGATATTTTCCAAATATCACAATCATGTTCAAGTCACAAAGCATTGAGACAGACATTAAGTTGAAACCAAGGGATTCAACAAGCATCACTTTATCCATGTGCTGATCCTTTGAGATTGCAACTCTACCTAGACCCAATAGCTTGCTTTTACCAGTGTCAGCAAATGTGATGTGACTCTTGTCAGATGGACGTAATGTTGAGTCCATGAGAAGACTTCAATCACTAGTCATATGATTAGTGCATCAACTCTCCATTATCCATTTTGAAGCATGAGGTGTCATACCATACATTGTAGTTAGGGGGATAGGCTTCACCAAGGGTATTGTGAAGCATAAACATTTGACGGACAAGCGGATAATGAAAGCTCAGATCAAGGTTAGGACTGATAGGATGATTGGCAAGCGATTCAGGAACAAAATACATAGTAAGACCATTTGGGCATTTTATCTTGCGCCCCACAAGATGTTTTAGGTCCCCAGCATAAGCATCGAACGCCTTTGATTTCTGGCTGGAGACCTTTCCCTGCAAAATAAAGATATTTTTTCTTAACCACCCACATCTTCAGGGGTGGTTTAGAAGCAGTGAGTCTAAGTGCAGCATCTGAGAACTTCGGCTTTGGAGCCTTAGCAAATAGCCTTGAAGGAGGTGAATAATACTCATATGAATAAGCAGAATAGTTCTTAGTATTATGAACATAAGGGTTTCAAGAAACACGCTCATATTCATAAGTTTGGGTATGATTTCCCTGCAAAACATTGGCGTTAGGGTGACTCTTGTGAGTCCTCTGTCTGTATGAAGCCTTTGGACCATATGAAGCCTTTGGTCTGGGGTTTGTCTTCTTCCCTTGTGGTGTCATGATGAAATTCACGGGAAGATTCTCAACACACCTTTTGGGCACCCAGATCTTCTTCAAGGGTGGTCCATTCCTGCAGTTAGTACCAATATACCTGGCAAACACTTCACCATTCTGATTCTTAAACAGTTTATAGTTTGCATCAAAGGATTCATCAATGATAATCGGGTTAGCACAAGTGAAGCCAGATAAGGTGGATGGGTCCACTGAAGCCCTTTGCAGCAACCCATGTGGTTTTGGGGTACTGCTCAGGCTTCCAGTAAGAACCATCAACATTCATTGTCCTCTCGAACCCAACACCTTCTTTCCTAGGGTTTTGGTTCAGAATTTGCTTTTTGAGGACATCACAAAGTGTGTGATGTCCTTTGAGACTTTTGTACATCCTAGTCTCAAGCAATGTCTTCAGCCTGGCATTTTCATCAGCAATAGTAGTGGCATCCTCAGCAGAGGGGTTAGTTACCACATCAGCATTTGAAGATATTGCAGCAGTAGCGGTAGTGGAACATTCAGCAACAGGAGTAGCGTTATCGCGCTCAAGGCATTTTAGACATGGTGGTTCAAATCCTTCCTGAGCGGAACTGGTCTGTTGAGCGCGAAGTGACTCGTTCTCTTTTTGAAGATCTTCATGAACTGCTCTCAATTTCTCAAGTTCTTGCTTCCTTTGAAGATAATCATAGGAAATCTTTTCATGAGTTGTTGAGAGCGTTTCATGACGACTTTCAAATTCCTCGTACTTAACATGAAGATTTTTTATGTCTTCAATTAAGGACTTAGATCGGGTCATTTCCACGTCCAACAGGTCACCGCTTTTGTCTAACAGTTTTTTAATATGTTCCATAGCTTTCTGTTGTTCAGTTGTAATTTTAGCTAGTGTTTTGTAGCTAGGTTTGGATTCACAATCAGAGTCATCTTCAGTTGATGTTTGAAAGTAAGCATTGCACGAGTTTACCTTGGCACCATGTGCCATGAAGCAGTAGGTGGGGGTAGAGTCGTCCTCGTCATTAGCATCAGCGTTGGTGATGGAGCCATTATCTTCAGTGTTGAAGATGGACTTGGCAACATAGGCTGTGGCTAAATCCAGACTTGCAACGCCAGAGTCGGAGTCCTCCACGGACTCCACCTCTGCCTCCTCAGAAGCAGACTCCTCCTCTGAGAATCCATCTCTTTGCCAACAAAAGCACGAGCCTTGCCAGATGAGCTCTTCTTATGTGATGAAGACTTGGACAATGACTTGGAAGAAGACTTTGAGGATTTCTTCTTCTTCTTGTCATCAAAATCATATTCCTTGTTCTTCTTCTTCTTGTTGTTTTCATTGTCCCACTGAGGACACTCAGAGATGTAGTGACCAGGTTTCTTGCACTTTTGACATGTTCTCTTCTTGTGGTCATGAGTGGAAGCTTCATCATTTCTCGAGCTGGATCTTGAAGACTTTCTGAAGCCCTTCTTCTTGGTGAATTTCTGGAACTCCTTCACAAGCATAGCAAGCTCCTTTCCAATGTCTTCAGGATCCCCAGAACTGCAGTCAGATTCTTCTTCAGATGAAGAAACAGCTTTTGCCTTCAAAGCACGAGTACATCCATAGCTAGAACCATAGATCTCTCTTTCCTCAGATAGCTGGAATTCATGTGTGTTGAGCCTCTCAAGTATGTCAGAAAGATCGAGAGTCTTGAAGTCAGGGCGTTCTTGGATCATTAAGGCTAAGGTGTCAAACGAGCTGTCAAGTGATCTCAAGAGTGTCTTGACGATTTCATGCTTGGTGATCTCAGTGGCGCCAAGAGCATGAAGCTCATTTGTGATGTTAGTGAGGCAATCAAACGTGAGCTGGACATTCTCATTGTCGTTTCTCTTGAAGCGGTTGAAGAGGTTGTGAACACTGATCCTTGAGTCCCCTTGGGTTGAGACACCTTTGTTAACTTTGGAAAGCCAGTCCCAGACTAGCTTCGAAGTTTCTAGAGCACTCACACGGCCATACTGTCCTTTGGTCAGATGACCACAGATGATGTTCTTAGCAGTAGAATCCAGTTGAATGAACTTCTTGACATCAGCAGGGGTGACACCTTCACCGCCCTTGGGAAGCCATTCTTGATGACATACTAGAGGTCGACATCAATGGCTTCAAGATGCATGCACATCTTATTCTTCCAGTAGGGGTAATCAGTGCCATCAAAGACGGGGCACACAGCGGAGACTTTGATTATCCCTACAGTCGACATAGCTAAAACTCCAGGTGGTTAAACGGAATCACACAGATCAACGGAGCACCTTGCTCTGATACCAATTGAAAGTGCTAGTTATCGACTAGAGGGGGGGGGTGAATAGGTGATTTTTATGGAAGTCTTCAAAACATGAGAGTTTCGAAGACAAATAATAGAAATGAACATATTGACATGCAGCCGAAGGTAGACTACACTAGACAAGCCATAATCAGGTATACAATGAAGTGAAAGCGCGAAGACTAATAGCAGCTAGGTAGTATGGATCAAGATGGAAGATAGTATGAAGCCAAACAACAATTGTCGTCACACAGTGAAGTCAAACAGATAAGGCAAGCATGCAAATGACTTCACTAAGACAAACTGTAAATAAGTGACTGTAAATAAGTGAGGGAAGAGATAGAACCAGTTGCTTGGTGAGGACAAGCATTTGTTGGACCAGTTCCAGTTGTTGTGACAACTGTACGTCTGGTTAGGGAGACTGAGATTCAACTCAAAAGACCGCATCTTCACCTTATTCCCCTTGAGCTAAGGACACTTAGTCCTCGCCCAATCACTCTGGTAAGTCTTCAAGGTAGACTTCCAAACCTTCACAGACTTCGTTCACCAATGATCCACAATGACTCTTGGATGCTCAGAACGCGACGCCTAACCGGCTGGAGGATTCACGGTCCTCAAGTGTAACAAGTCTTCAGGTCACGCGGACAGAAAGACTTTACTGGTGCCTAACACTCTTTGGCTCTGGGTGTTTTGGGCTTTGTCCTCGCAAGGATCTTTCTCTCAAAGGCTTCGAAGTGGGTTGCTCTCAAATGACAAAAGCCATGCACTAACTCTGAGCAGCCACCAATTTATGGTGTAGGGGGTGGGCTATTTATAGCCACTAGGCAAATCGACCTGATTTGTCCGAAATGACCCTGGTTCACTAAGGAACTGACACGTGTTCCAACGGTCAGATTTCAAACACACGCGACAGCTTGACTTGGGCTACAAGTAAAGCTGACTCATCCAGCTCTGGATAAGGTTTGCTCTCATTGTCTTCTCTCGAAGACATAGGATTTGGTTGAGCATCACTTTAGTCACTCTGTCTTTATTCACTTGGACCCCACTTAACAGTATGCTGGTTCCTATGAGTCAACAAAGAAGAAAAAGAAACTACGAAATAGCTATGTCTTCGCACTCCATAGTCTTCACGTGAATGTCTTCTCGAGTCATAATCTACGTTGTGATTATCTTCACATACCACCATTGTCTTCATTGTCTTCACACATTTTTAGGGGTCATCTCGGGTAGGTAAACCGAATCAATGAGGGACTACTACCTGTGTTATCCTACAATTTTCACAAACACATTAGTCCCTCAACCAGGTTTGTCGTCAATACTTCGGAACCAACTAGGGGTGGCACTAGATGCACTTACAGGTTCCGGTGGCCACCGCGGGCTGTCGTGCCTTCACCCCCGAGCTGTGTAGCATCGCGTGGCCGGGCAAGTAAAAGCCGGACCTGCCTCCTCACAACGACGGCACCCCCGACCCCGCGGAGTTCCTGCAGCTCTACGATCTGAGCATCGAGGCGGCCAACGGCGACGAAAAAGTCATGGCAAACTGGTTCCCCATGGATCTCAAGGATGGTGCCCGCTCGTGGCTCCAGAACTTGCCTCCAGGCTCGATCTCCTCCTGGGATGAGATGCGCAACCGCTTCGTCGCCAACTTCCAGGGCACTCGCGACCGCCCTCCGGCCACGGGTGACCTGCGCCGCATCAAGCATCAGCCAGGAGAGACCCTCCAGAAGTACATCTAGCGCTTCAACAACGTTCGCCTCAAGATCCCCAAGGTGACGGACGAGGCCATCATCTCCGCGTTCTTTGATGGCGTCAGCAACGTCAAGATGAAGGAGGAGCTCGCCATCCATGAGGAGCTGTGCACGACCCTGGAGCTGTTCAATCTGGCGACCAGGTGCACAAGAGATGAGGAAGGGCGTCTTTCCCTCCTCGACCTCCCAGCTGCTGACCCCGAGGAGAAGAAGGCCAAGGCCAAGGACGTGAAGTGCAAGGGAGCGGCCGTGCTTGCAGCAGAGCCAGAGATGAAGTGCAGCCGAGACATTCCCGAGTCGTCTAGGAGCAGCCGACCATTCTGCGCCTTCCACAATGTTCACAGCCACAACACCAATGACTGTCAAGAGCTCAGGGCCATTCGCAACGGACGTTTTTGGTCGACGCCCTGAGTGCAACGACCGGGGCTATGGCCGAGGACGAGGACGCGGCGGAGGACGCTGGGACGACCGTGGCCCACGCCAGGAGTGGCGCGACCGGCCTTGCAAGGATTGCTGGCAAGATCAGCCTCGCGAGGGCGCCTGACGCGATCAGCCTTGCGAGGACCACCCTCAGGGCAATGCTGGACTTCCACCACTGCCGCCACCGCCAAGGAGGAATGATGACCACCATCAGGACAAGGGGGCTGGGGGCTTCCAGGAGCCGCGTGCTATCGCCTGCATCTTGGGCGGAGCTCAAGCCCCAGCCTCACAGCGTATCTTCAAGAAGTTTGCTCGTGAGGTGAACGCAGTCCTCCCTAAGATCGAGGCTACGCGCCCGCTCAGGTGGTCGAAGTGCGCCATCACCTTCAGCTCAGTAGATCAGCTCAAGTGCGCGGCCATCGTTGGCGCCCTCCCGATGCTTTGCTCGCACGTCATCAGCAACGTACAAGTCACCAAGACCCTCATCAACGGCGGCGCAGGGCTTAACGTCCTGTCGGTCGAGACATTCGACAACCTTCAAGTGCCCTACGATCAGCTACAGCCTAACAAGCCCTTCTCAGGAGTGACCGATGGTTCCACCACGATGATAGGCAAGGTCCGCCTCCCTGTCACTTTCGGACAGCGTGACAACTATCGCACCGAGCTCGTCGACTTTGACGTCGCCCACATCCACCAGCCATACAATGCCATCCTCAGGTATCCGGCCCTGGCCAAGTTCATGGCAGTGACACACCACGGCTACAACATCCTCAAGATGCCAGGGAGCAGCAGGATCATCACATTCCCATGCGAAGAAAGAGATGCAGTGTGCTCCCTCGAGCGCGCCTTCCAAGCAGCGTCAATCGAAGACCCCGACAACAGTGTAGCGCGGTACCCTCCCGAGGTCGTCCCCAAGAAGAAGAAGAAGCTACTCCGCACTGGGCCTCAGGAGAGCGGTGCCGCAAGTGGTGCCTCGTCATGATCGGTGCCCATGCCTGGGGCACCTTCCTCCCTTGCATAGGAAGGCGCGTCCAGTGCCCTCCTCGGGCAGGGCTTGGGGGCTCTCTTCTAGAGGGCCTCCGACCTTGCCAACATCACGACGGAGGCGCTCGGGCACCATGTGGAGGCGTGCTTCGTAGCACACTTCCCTTAGGAGGATACCGGGCGAGGAGCGCCCAACGCTCAAGAGTTCATTGCCAAGACCACTCAGGGACTGCAAGACACGAGAGCCATGTGCGGCGATCGCCGCCCACCTGGTGCGGCTCCCCATCCAGGCGAGGATGGCGGGTTGCGCGTCTGCATCAACATCCCAGGGCTCAACAGAGCCGCGTCTGAGGAGCTCTTCTGCCCTTCGCGCGTGGGATGCTGCGAGGGCCCACCTCACAGCTATGTTCGCATGCCTTTTGGCCTGCCGAGCATGGCGTCCGCCTTCCAGCACAACCTGCAGAGCATCCTGGCGGCTCAGGAGGCCAGGCTCCACACAGTCCTGGTGGAGATGGAGACGGTCCTCAAGGAACTGCCTGGCCCCCCAGATCCTCCCGAGGCTCCAGATCCCGGTGGCTCGTTAGGAGCAACCCCTGCACCACGCATCTTCAACTGCCCCAACATGCCTTCAACAACAGAACCATGTGACATTTTCCAAGTTCATTTAGCTGGGAGCGCCCCTCGGGCTGCATCATTCCCAGGCCGCATGGGTCTATCCCTGCGCCATGTACCCTTTTATGCCTTTAGCTTACTCTGTTGGGGGCGCCCCTCGGGCTGCATCATCCCCAAGCCGCTCGGGTCCAACCAGTGGTATGTATTGTTCTTGCATTCATCTCAGCTAGTTCAATTTCCAGGCTAATCTACCTATGGTTATCACCTGCTTGACTGTCATCCACCATGGGAGCCGTGCGCCGATCGTCTTTCTTCAGGACCCTTCACATGAGAGGGTTAGGCACGACATTTGTGCTTGGGCCCGTCCCTACAACGTCGATAACTCCAATGGCTGATCTCTGTCTGGTGGGCCGGCCCCGTTCACTTCACCTCCTGTGGTCATTGGTTCTTGGCCTTCTCACGCGATAACCTAAGGAGATTCGTTCGGTGCAGGTTGTCTAACCACCTCGCAGGACAACCGCGGCGAACAAGAATCAAGACTAGGCGCAACCCGCCTTGAGGTAGGGCCTCGTGAGTCCCGCGCTGGCTCACGGGTGCCCAGACACACCTCGTCTAGCCCTGCCGTGCAAGCCACGTGTCAGGGCGGGGCTGTACACGCGCCGGGGGCTCTTCATAGTAGGGATTCCCCTCCCACGTACCAGTGGAAGCATCATGCTCTGCGCTGGCCATCGACTGCTGAGGAGCGGCTATGCCCGTGCAAGTGCGGAAGCGCTATGCTCCGCGCTGGTGATAAACAACTGAGGGCGGCCCCACGGCCGTATCAACCTCAGGGAGCCCTTGAGCTCAGTGTCTGGCCTCACCGCAACACCTCCCCTCGGGAGAGTCACGCGAGGGGGCTAGGCACGGGGGGCTGCGCTCGGGCCACGCCCAAGCGTACGCCACCCAGCCAGGTCTCCCGGACCCTCCTGAGCCAAGCCTCGGCAAGGACAAAGGTATGAAGGTTCTTTGCATGTCAAGAGGGACTCCTGAGCATCGCGACTCAGGAGCCTAAATGGTCACGTAGCCCCTCACTCCTTGGTCTCGTCCTTGTCTCTGGACGACCCAACGATGACTGAGGTATGTGCGCGGCCGGGCCCTGCCGACGTAGAACACCAGACTTATTCCTGCGTCTCCTTCTTATAAGTTGTTTGTGCATCAAGGGGGACTCCTGAGCATCGCGACTCAAGAGCCTAACTGGCCATGTAGCCCCTCACTCCTTGGTCTCGTCCTAGTGATCTGGACGACCCAACAAGGCTGAGGTATGCGCGGGGTCGGGCTCTGCCGACGTAGAACGTAAATCAAATGGGAAGGAAATTGCAAAATCTCAAAGCAAATATTACAAGACATATTGTTCTCCGAATATCAAACGCAAGTTTAAACGCCTCCACGAGAGGCGCTCCTTCCTTGGTGGCGTTGCCTTCACCTATACCACCGGCCGGGGCTGTAGGAGCGAAGCCGTGTAACTTCTTCAGCAGGGCGTCCACCTGACCCTTCACAGCTGTGGCAGTAGCTATGCAGTGCTCGTTGTCCACAGGCTCTAGCAGCTCGTCAACGCGGGCGGCAGGGTCACGAAGATGGAGGTGGCTGAAGACGCGCGTCAGCGCGGCTGAAGAAAGGATGCGAGCCTCTTCCTCTGCCATGGGGCCGATGCCGCTCACGACTTACTCAAGCGCCTCGACCAAGTAGGGAAGCAGCTGGGCGGGGCCGTCCTCGTCGGTGGTCAGCCGTTTCTCCAAGCCCTTCTCATAGAGTGTTTTTAGCACCATGCGAGACCTCTCCTCGAGGACCGCAAAGGCCGCATGGTCCTCGGAAGAACCTTCGCCTTGGCGTCAAGATTGGCCTTCTCCGCCTTTACCTTCCGCTCCAGCTCCTCCAGCCGGCCGCGCTCAGCGGCCTGCACCTTTGCCGCATGCTCCATCTCGGCATCGCGAGCCTTGATGGCGTCTTCCCGAGCCTTCATCTTCTCCTTCTCTGCCTTGCGGCTACGGGCTTCTTCTGCATGCTCGTTGCGCAGGGTCTTCAGCTCATCCTCCAGCGCCCGGCAGTGATCCTGGGCGGCCTCGACGTCCTTCAGCACCACCTCGCGAGCAGCTACCGCCTGGGCGGCATCTTGCTTCTCCCCCTCAGAGGTTGTCGTGGCCTGGCTTAGCGCCGCCTGAACGGACACGTCAGAATGGAGCCAACCAGAGACTAGCTCCAGGCGCCCGGTCACTAGGTGGGGGTCGGCGCCCCGAAGATCTTCTCGCAGCAGGGTCATCTCGGAAGGAGCGTGCCCCAACATGTCAGGGGAGGCATAAGGACCTGAAATCAGCATAGCAGCAGAAGGAGGAGGAGAAGGTATCGTCACCATAGCCTGGGATACTAGGGGCTCGTGAGCCTTGGAGACCTCAGCAGCCGAGCCGGACACCGGTGCCTCCGGAGCCAGCGGGGCCACACGTGCTGACTCCTCCCGAGGATTGTCCCTCGGGCCGCACGAGGACGATCGAGCTGGAGAAACATGAGCACCAATGCTGCCCTTCTCCATAGAGGGAGGCGCGGCTGAAGCAGGCAGGCTGGTCCCGTGCAACACCATCCTCTCCTCCTTCCTCTAATTCGCCGTAGGCGTTGGCCTGATCACACGACGGAGAGGCGTCAAGGTCGAGCAGCAAAATCAAGAGTGAAACAAGGCGAGAGCACTTACTGGTCCACCGCGGTGTAGTCCACCCTCCTCTTGCTAATCTTGAACCTGAGAGCCTCCCAGCTTGGGGCACGGGCGCGCGGGCTCCGGGGACGGACGAAGGAGCAGCAGATGGACCAGAAGCAGCCCCAGGCGGCATCAGAACAGGAGCGCCATCTCGGGAAACCAACGCCGACCTGCCCCTCGCCGGAATCACGGGCGGCTCCCCCCTCTGGAGGTCATCGGCCTCGTCGTCGTCAGGCATGGTGCAGAGGAGGTCAGCCTTGCGCAAGGGGGAGGTCTTCCCCATCCCCTCGAGGGTCGCCTCCAAGTCGCGGTCCTCGTCTTCCTCCTCTTCCCCCTCCCCCTTTGAGAGTCATTAGAAGACACTTCCGCCGGCGCCGTCGTAGCCGGGACTGCAGGAAGCGCTGGCGGTACCAGCCCCCGCCCATCAAAGTTTGGCCTGGCAGCCACGACATGCGCCCCGCCCTTGCGGCGGAACAAGGGAACAAAGGCACTCGGCGGGTATTCCTGGTCATCCCCGACCAGGAAGCAGAGAGCCGTAGCCATGTCTTTGTCAGGCAAGGCTCCCGGGCTCAAGCGAAGCTTGTCTTCTTCACCCCCAAGCCTCCATAAGGGGCACATACGCGCCTAAAGCGGGTCCACACACAGCATCAGGAATTCCCTCAGGAGCATGGCCCCTATCACCTTTGCCGCCTTCGCGTTGCCCGGCTTCAGGTCGGTGTTCATCTTCTCCAGCACCGACGTTGCCCGGTCATCAGTAAGCTTCGCACGAGACCACCCCGCGTCAGACTGGGGCATCTCCATTGGCAGCACCAAGCGTGGGTGGACGCAGTTGGCGTCCATCATAACCCACTTGCTCCTGAAGCTTTCAGCCTTCTTCCCAGCTTTCGAGATCGAGTTGGCCTTGCCGTCCGCAATGAAGTTGGCGCACCCGGAGGTACAACCCTCGTTAATGCGGAGGAAGAAGAAGTGGCGCAGCAGAGCCACGGACGGCATCACACCGAGACATGCCTCACAGTAGAAGGCGAAGATTGACAGAAGGAGAATAGAGTTGGGATGAAGATGCAGCGCCTGCAGCCTGTAATGGCCAAGGACCTCATAGAAGAAGTCGGAGAAGAGGGGAACCAGCCCCCCGACGACGCTGCTCATGAAGAAGGGGAAGAAGGTGCTCCCCATAGGCTCCGGCACAGCAGAGCCAGCCTGGAGCTCAGTCTTCCCCTTCTTATTGCTCTCTCCCGCCGCCACTAGGAGCGTGACAACAAGGTTCTTCTTTGAGACATTGGGCACATCCAGAGCCGGCTCGTACCAGGCGGGCGACAAAGAGGCCTTGACCTTCCGGGGCGCCATTGGTCGCTGATTCGGAAGGGGATCGGAGCAGATCTGGAGCAAGGCAAAAGGAAGCAATGAAGGCAAGCGTTGCCCGCGCCAGCATTTTTGTCAGACGGGCAGTTGCTGAGGTAGCATGGGGAAGCGGAGACACCCACGTCCAATCAATCGCCACGCGTCGACCAAGGCCGCATGCTGTTGGGGCCCGTGGCGCTCCGCACTTGCCCTTTGGCTTCGCCTTGAAGCCAAGTCCGAGCGCGCCTTGGGCCTGGGGGCTACTGTCGGTGTTCTAGGAACGGGGGTCCCCAGACTTGCCTGCCTGCGGCACACGGCGTGGCTCCGCTCACGGCCCCGTACAGCCCACCTTCAGCAGCCAACACTCAAGACCCTCGCGAGCGGCCAAGCCTCGCGAGGCGGATGACACAAGACCTCCTCGGGAGCGGCCTCACCAGGCTGGCTTGCGAGGGGAGGAGAGATCAAGGCAAGAGACACCTTGCAAGGTTGTAATGATGTGAGCCATGACGACTAAGGCCAGGCTGGCGCCAGCATGCGCAGTGTCCTCGCTTCCACTTTGGTGCTAAAGGGGCAAGCGCAGGCGAGGATTCCCGAGGAATTAGGCAAAGGTTTCCATATCGGTGCAACAAGACCAAGACCAGCAGGACGGCAGAATGGAGGTCACCGTGGAGCCCAAGACGGCGTCACCACTAGAGCCTTTGGCAGGCAAAAACTACTTTTGTCAGGATAGCTTGTACTAGTTGTCCCCCTTCAAACTGGCTGTTCTGGCATCCCTTCCCGCTCAATATTTGGGGAGAGGACCAGGCCTCTATAAATAGGACTAGCGACCACAGTAGGAGGCAACTGATTCAGATCATCCTCACACCCACCAAGCACAAGAACACCTCTCCTCGGGAGGATGTTCTTCCCCTTGTACTGTTCATCCTCAGCCCAAGAGGCAATCCACCACACCACACTGGAGTAGGGTATTACACCAAAACGGTGGCCTGAACAAGTATAAATCTTGTGTCTCTTGTGTTGTGAGTTCGTCGAGCCAGGCTTTGAGATCGCGGTGAGGCAGAGGGCGTGATTAGGTAGGGGAAATCTTTGTGCACACCCCAGTGTTCGAACCTCAAGGGTTTTGCCGTAACCCGAAATCCGACACCAAACAAAACCAAAAAAGAAATAGTGCTCAAGCAAACAGGTAGTCACACGAAATCAGAAAAGAAAATCAAAAAATAAAACAAAAATTTCGACATTCTTACACAAATATGGTATGGGACAACCATCGCCGGAGATCCCTTAAACTTATCTACCAGCAAAGAAACCCCAAGATCTACAAGGCTTGTAGTGAGCATCCCTTTATTCCAAAAATATTGACCAACTTCGCCAATGGTAATATCAGCCACCTCAGTTTTAAAAGCAATCATCTCCCTGAATTTTTAAAGAAAAACTAAAACATAAGATACTAAAAAAATAGCAACAACGAAAAAGGGTAAAATACTGAAATTAGAAAATACATATGAACAAAACAATTTTTAAAAAGCCATACTTCTTCTTCTTGTCCTTCCAAGCGCTCATAACAGTAGTGTACAACTCATTGTATCTTTTCAGAAGAGAGGATCAATGCTCGACGGTGTCACAATAGGAAGTTCGTCATCTGTAATAAAAATATGAAGTTCACTTATCCAAAGAATGAAGTTCAAATATTAAGATAAGGAAATTCTGCTAGCTATTTTAAAATCACCAACAAAGGATCAAGTTTCACTTATCATTAAACATCTAATACAGCTACCATAGTAATTAAACAAAATGAATGAGAAAAACTTCAACTGCACTATTCGAAACAAAACTCTTGCCTTCCGTGTCAGAATCTTCATGCTATTGTTCTTCAGAGCTGACCAAAACGTTTACTTGCTAGGTTGCGACGAATCCACCACAACCTCACTGGACCGCCCTTCTGTAGCAACATCAGCATTCTCTGGATTTACAACAGTCTGGTCAACTGCAACGTCCTTAGGTACTTCAGCTACATGAGGCTACACTCTGGATACATCAGGAACATCGTTGGCCGCGAGACAAACAGGAGAATCAGCAACTCTACCAGTAGGAACGACATTCTCCAGCGGCTTTTCAATGCCAAAATCATAATCTTCATGCCGACTAGGGGAAACAGCATCGTCGTATTCCTAAGCTACAGAAGGATATGCACTGTCAATGACAACCAATACAGAAGCATCAACACTGCCACCACCATCAACAGCACAATCCCCCTGGTTGAGAGCAACATGAACTTTTACGTTTTCATCTCCAGGCTATGAAAAGTTTAATAAAGACACAATAACACAAATGAGCATGGGGATAATTAACACAACAACACACATGTCACTTATGTCAAAGACTGCAGACAACATACACAAAACAACTGCAGTCCACATATGCAAAACAACTGCAACCCACATGTGTCAAAACAACTACAACTACAACCCACATATATGTAAAAAGAATTGTAGTTCACTTTGTCAAACGCTGCAGTTCAGTTCTGTTAAATACTGTAGCTTATGTATGTAAAAGACTATGGACCACGCATGTGAAAAGAACTTCAGTTCACTTCTATCAAAGACTGAAGCTCACACATGTAAAACTATTGCATCTCACATATGTAAAAGAAATGCATATGAGTGAACATAATAGCGTACATCAAGTTTATAACAACAAAAAAATAGATTACAGGCCACTAATAGAAAAAGTAATTCAACTATACCTTATCAGCTACAACATCCGGAGGGGACGATGCATCAGCCAAGACCTCATCCTTCCCAGAGCCATTGTAGGAATCTTTGTGCACATCACAAGCAGCAACTCCAGTCTATAGACATAGAAC
This sequence comes from Triticum aestivum, assembly GCF_018294505.1. Taxonomy (NCBI): domain Eukaryota; kingdom Viridiplantae; phylum Streptophyta; class Magnoliopsida; order Poales; family Poaceae; genus Triticum; species Triticum aestivum. Next base: position 244,117,677 of record NC_057807.1, read on the forward strand.
AAACTAAAAACGAAAATAATATGGTAACGACCAAAAAAATAAAAAAACTTCAACTATGCACAAGCAGTACACACTTTACAATTGTGAAGTACACAAAAAATACAATAAAATGGAAAGCAAAAATGCAAGTTCAAGAAGAGGGACTTATGGCAGAAGAGACATGGCAACTTGTACCTGACCAATTCCATCGTCCCTAGATCCATGGACACCAGAAGATTCCACTCCAGCCTATCACAAAAAAAACAAAATAGTGAGGAGCAGTCCACATAATACACAAAAGAGGTTCAAAGGCACAAAAAACCTAGAACGTGCATTATCAGCGCCGACGCCAGCGTCCTGACGGTTCATTTCATTCAAAATATGCTCTGCATCCTTCTCATACCGACCGCATTTTCTTCCTGTGAATGTTTCAACTGAGCATACGAAGACCGAATATTCGTCGCTGCAATCTTCAGGCTTTCAACCACGCCGCAATCAAAATTGTGAGAAACAACAATATCTTCATGTTGTGGGCCATGGCCAACAGGGAAAAACCAGAAACTGTCCCCAACCTGTCACCAGTGGTTGGCAAATCTTCAGTCAACTTCAAAACCTTCAGAAGAAGCTCATCAATCTTCTCGTGTTTTTTGCCGCCAACAAATGTCTGTTTAGAAGAGCTTCTATTATCAAACATCCGACGAGCCGTGAAACCACGAGTACGCGACACCTCATCATCACAGGCAAGAAGCTAGCTACAGATAGGCTCATAAAACCTAGCATGAGTGCTAGGCCCCGCATCAGAGCTGCCACATAGAACTGTAGTAGGACGGTTGTACACAATATCACCTGACGCCTTCCACTTCAAAAAAGACAAGAAGCAAAGAGAAGTACACATGAGAGTACTAGAAAGTTCAGATTTATAATGACTGCACTTTTTTTAAATAAAAATCTGATATTAAAAACTCAGATTCACTAACCGGCAGCTTCCCAAATTTGTAAGTTTCCAAGTAAATCTTTCCCTTGACAAGAACATCCTTGTTTTATAACTTCATCAGGTCCTTGGTCGTAAGGTATGACGAACGTGGCATCAACATGTGCATAACTGAAAATTTGCGAAGCTTCAAGGAATCAATATACATAATCAGGGGGACAATGGCACAACCCTCTGCACAATTCTGCTTGCTGCCTTCTGTTTGCCACCTCACCACAACTGCCTGCAACTCATCAACAACAAGGTGACAAAAGTCCATCTGCGCCATATCCGCATAATCCATGTTCTCTACCATTGCAGCAACCTGATAACCCACAAGTGTAGGGGATCGCAACAGCTTTCGAGGGTAAAGAATTCAACCCAAATTTATTGATTCGACACAAGGGGAGCCAAAGAATATTCTTGAGTATTAGCAGTTGAGTTGTCAATTCAACCACACCTGGATAACTTAGTATCTGCAGCAAGGTATTTAGTAGCAAAGTAGTATGATAATAAAGGTAACAGTGGCAAAAGTAAAGATAATAGTTTTTGGGTTTTTGTAGTAGTTGTAACAGTAGCAACGGAAAAGTAAATAAGCGAAGAACAATATATGAAAAGCTCGTAGGCAATGGATCATTGATAGATAATTATGCCGGATGCGATTCCTCATGTAATAGTTATAACATAGGGTGACACAGAACTAGCTCCAATTCATCAATGTAATGTAGGCATGTATTCCGTAAATAGTCATACATGCTTATGGAAAAGAACTTGCATGACATCTTTTGTCCTACCCTCCTGTGGCAGCGGGGTCCTAGCGGAAACTAAGGGATATTAAGGCCTCCTTTTAATAGAGAACCGGAACAAAGCATTGGCACATAGTGAATACATGAACTCCTCAAACTACGGTCACCACCGAGAAGTATCCCGATTATTGTCACTTCGGGGTTGTCGGATCATAACACATAATAGGTGACTATAGACTTGCAAGATAGGATCAAGAACACACATATATTCATGAAAACATAATAGGTTCAGATCTGAAATCATGGCACTTGGGCCCTAGTGACAAGCATTAAGCATAGCAAAGTCATAGCAACATCAATCTCAGAAAATAGTGGATACTAGGGATCAAACCCTAACAAAACTAACTTGATTACATGGTAAATCTCATCCAACCCATCACCGTCCAGCAAGCCTATGATGGAATTACTCACGCACGACGGTGAGCATCATGAAATTGGTGATGGAGGATGGTTGATGATTATGACGGCGACGAATCCCCCTCTCCGGAGCCTCGAACGGACTCCAGATCAGCCCTCCCGAGAGAGATTAGGGTTTGGCGGTGGCTCTGTGTCGTAAAACGCGATGAAACTTTCTCTCTGATTTTTTTCTCCCCGAATGTGAATATATGGAGTTGGAGTTGAGGTCGGTGGAGGTCCAGGGGGCCCATGAGATAGGGGGCGCGCCCTACAGGGCGGGCGCGCCCCCTGTCTCGTGGACAGGCCCTGGCCCCCCTGGTGTATTTCTTTTGCCCAGAAATTCTTATTAATTCCAAAAAGTGCCTCCGTGGATTTTCAGGACATTCCGAGAACTTTTCTTTTCTACACATAAAACAACATCATGGTAGTTCTGCTGAAAACAGCGTCAGTCCAGGTTAGTTTCATTCAAATCATGCAAGTTAGAGTCCAAAACAAGGGCAAAAGTGTTTGGAGAAGTAGATACGTTGGAGACGTATCAACTCCCCCTAGCTTAAACATTTGCTTGTCCTCAAGAAATTCAGTTGATAAACTGAAAGTGATAAAGAAAAACTTTTACAAACTCTGTTTGCTCTTGTTGTTGTAAACATGAAAAGCCAGCATTCAAGTTTCAGCAAATACTATGAACTAACCATACTCACAATGACACCTAGGTCTCACAATTACTCATATCAATAGCATAATCAGCTAGCGAGCCATAATAATAAAACTCGGATGACAACACTTTCTCAAAATAATTATAACATGATATAACAAAATGGTATCTCGCTAGCCCTTTCTGAGACCGGAAAACATAAATGCAGAGCACCTTTAAAGATCAAGGACTGACTAAACATTGTAATTCATGGTAAAAGAGATCCAGTCAAGTCATACCCAATATAAACCAATAGTAATGAATGCAAATGACAGTGTGCTCTCCAGCAGGTGCTTTTTAATAAGAAGGGTGATGACTCAACATAAAAGTAAATAGATAGGCCCTTCGCAGAGGGAAGCAGGGATTTGTAGAGGTGCCAAAGCTCGATTTTAAAATAGAGATTGAATAACATTTTGAGCGGCATACTTTCACTGTCAATGCAACAACTATGAGATGGTTGTATCTTCCATACTACATGCATTATATACAGTTCCCAAACAGAATAAAGGTTTATACTCCCCTAACCACCAACAAGCATCAATCCATGGCTTGCTCGAAACAATGAGTGCCTCCAACTAACAACAGCCCTGGGGGAGTTTTGTTTAATTATTTTGAATTGCTTTGGTCTTTTTGGATCATGGGACTGGGCATCCCGGTTACCGGCCCTTTCTCGTGAATGAGGAGCGGAGTCCACTCCTCTTGAGAATAACCCACCTAGCATGGAAGATATAGGAAGCCCTAGTTGTAACATGAGCTGCTTGAGCATACAAAACAGAATTTCATTTGAAGGTTTGGAGTTTGGCACATACAAATTTACTTGTTACTGCAGGTAAATACCGCATATAGGAAGGTATAGTGGACTCATATGGAACAACTTTAGGGTTTAAGGAGTTTGGATGCACAAGCAGTATTCCCGCTTAGTACAGGTGAAGGCTAGCAAAAGACTGGGAAGCGACCAACTGAGAGAGCGACAACAGTCGTAAACATGCATTAAAATTAATTTACACCGAGTACAAGCATGAGTAGGATATAATCCACCATGAACATAAATATCATGAAGGCTATGTTGATTTGATTCAACTACATGCGTGAACATGTGCCAAGTCGAGTCACTCAATTCATTCAAAGGAGGATACCATCCCATCATACCACATCATAATCATTCTAATAACATGTTGGCACGCAAGGTAAACCATTATAACTCATAGCTAATCAAGCATGGCACAAGCAACTATAATCTCTGAATGTCATTGCAAATATGTTTACCTCATAATAGGCTGACTCAGAAACAGTGAACTCATCATATTTACAAAAACAAGAGAGGTCGGGTTCATACCAGCTTTTCTCATCCCAATAAGTCCATCATATATCGTCATTATTGCCTTTCACTTGCACGACCAAACGATGTGTATAATAATAAGAGTGCACGTGCATTGGACTAAGCTAGAATCTGCAAGCATTCAACTCAAGAGAGAAGACAAGATAATATGGGCTCTAAGTTAAATAAACAATCATGCATACGAGAGCCACTAAGCATTTTCAGTAAGGTCTTCTCGACCCCCAAAAGAAAGGAAAGAAAATAAAACTATTTACACAAGAAAGCTCCCAACAAGTAAGAAGAAGAACAAGAAATCTTTTTGGGTTTTCATTTTAATTTCTACTACAAGCATGTAAATTAAGCTAACTAATTTTTTTGTTTTTCTTAAGGTTTATCAAACACACAAGAAGAAAACGAGAAAAAGGAATTTAAACTAGCATGGATAATACAATGAAAGAGTATGAGCACCGACGACTAGTGTGTGAACATGAATGAAGAGTCAGTGAGAAATACGTACCCCCCCCCAAGCTTAGGCTTTTGGCCTAATTTGGTCTAGTACCAAGGATCGCCTGGCTGATATCCATAAGTAAAACCGGGGTTGTACTGAGATGCAGAGGCAACCGCCTCCTGAGCAGCAGCGTGTTGGCGAGCTACCTCCACTCCCCTCTCATATTCAGCTGCTTCCTCCCTGGTGACAACATATCTTCCTTTTGCCTGATAATCAAAAAGGTAGGGAGCAGGAAGAGTAACAGGGACGACGTTGCGTCTGTCATAGATTAGTAGATAATGGAGGAATTTTTCATTCCTCTCAAGAAATTGATGATTGAACATAGCTTCTTTATCCAAATAAACAGGAGGTAAAATCATATCCCCCTCTCGTGGGGCTATATTAAGATAATTAGCCACACGGGTTGCATAAATTCCTCCAAATAAATTTCCCTTTCTACTATTATTCTGCAACCTACGTGCAACTATTGCCCCCAAGTTATAACCTTTATAACCTGACATAGCACTCTTGAGGACACAAAGATCAGGGACACACATGTGACATGCTTCGTCCTTACCGTTAATGCATCTACCAATAAAGAGAGCAAAATAATGTATGGCGGGAAAATGAATACTCCCTATGGTAGCTTGTGCTATGTCCCTAGATTCTCCCACATTAATACTAGCAAGAAAATCTCTAAATTCAGATTTGTGAGGATCATTAATATTACCCCACTGCGGGAGTTTGCAAGCAGTTGTGAAATCCTCTAAATCCATGGTATAAGGTGTATCATAAATATCAAACATGACACTAGGAGAATTACGCGCACAGTTTATTGGAACCTCCACACAAAGGAATTAGTCAATTGATAGTACTGAGGACACTTATCTTGTAAGAAGTCCTCCAGCTCGGCATTACGCACATACGCGTCAAATTCCTCCTTGAAGCCTGCTTCGACCATAAAATCATCGGATGGCCACTCACAAGCTCGTACATCCGCGTCCCTCAGCAATTCAACATCTTGCCCACGTATAGCAAGCCTTGGACCTTTCTTTGCCGAGGAACCACCTTGGTACATTCTTCTAAGCATAATTCTTTTTCTGAAATTTTAGTAACTTCAAAATAAAAGTGAATAAAACTAAACAAGATTGGTAGCAACTACTCCTACAAGTGCCTAGAGCCTATATCATGCATTGGAATTGCTTGGGACCTCATAAATTTAACATGCAAGCTCAAGAACAAGGTCACCTATGCAGCAAAAAATTGCAATGAATAAAGCACAAGAACAAAAACTAATTGGACCAATGGAGGAGTCACATACCAAGCAACAATCTCCCAAAGCAGTTTTGTAAATGGAGCTTTGAGCAACGAGATCAAAAATCGCAGCAAAACGAGCTAGAACTCGTGCTTGAGCTGGATGGGGATTTTTCTGGGTAGAAGATGAAGTGTGTGGATGCTGGCATAAGTGGAGGGGGCCACCAGGGGCCCACAAGACAGGGGGCGCGCCCTATAGGGGGGGCGCCCTCCACTCTCGTGGCCTGGTGCTTGCCCCTCCTGTAGTGATTTTAGTGCCTAAAATCTTCAAATATTCCAGAAAAAATCATACTAAATTTGCAGGGCATTTGGAGCACGTTTATTTTCGGACTATTTTTTATTGCACGGACAATTCAGAAAACAGACAGATAATGCTATTTTTGCTTTGTTTATACTAAATAACAGGAAGTAAAAAGAGGGTACAGAAGGTTGTGCCTTCTAGTTTCATCCATCTCATGATCAGCAAAATGAATCCACTAACAAGGTTGATCAAGTCTTGTTAACAAACTCATTCCGAATAACACGGAACCGGAGAAATTTCGAATAACACTAAGTTACCTCAACAGGGATATGAAAATCCCCAACAATAAGAATATCATACTTTTTCTTGACAGTAGGGAGAGGAAATTCAAAACCTCCAATAATAATAGTTGGAACTTGTCCAATAGAATTGATGCTATGAACTTGAGATTGTTACCTCGGAAAGTGTACCGTATGCTCATTACCATTAACATGAAAAGTGACATTGCCTTTGTTGCAATCAATAACAGCCCTTGCAGTATTAAGGAAAGGTCTACCAAGGATAATATACATACTATCATCCTCGGGAATATCAAGAATAACAAAGTCTGTTAAGATAGTGACATTTGCAACCACAATAGGCACATCCTCACAAATACCGATAAGTATAGCAGTTGATTTATCAGCCATTTGCAAAGATATTTTAGTAGGTGTCAACTTATTCAATTCAAGTCTACGATATAAAGAGAGAGGCATAACACTAACACCGGCTCCAAGATCACATAAAGCAGTTCTAACATAATTTCTTTTAATAGAGCATGGTATAGTTGGTACACCCGGATCTCCAAGTTTCTTTGGTATTCCACCCTTAAAAGTGTAATTAGCAAGCATGGTGGAAATTTCAGCTTTCGGTATCTTTCTTTTATTTGTAATGATATCCTTCATATACTTAGCATAGGGATTTACTTTAAGCATATTGGTTAAGCGCATACGTAAGAAAATAGGTCTAATCATTTCAGCAAAGCGCTCAAAATCCTCATCATCCTTTGACTTGGATGGTTTAGGAGGAAAGGGCATGGGTTTCTGAACCCATGGTTCTCTTTCTTTACCATGCTTCCTAGCAACAAAATCTCTCTTATCATAACGTTAATTCTCTGATTGTGGGTTATCAAGATCAATAGCAGGTTCAATCTCTACATCATTGTTTGTGCTAGGTTGAGTATCAACATGAACATTATCATTAACATTATCACTAGGTTCATGTTCATCACCTGATTGTGTTTCAGCATCAGAAATAGAAATATCATTGGGATTCTCAGGTGTGTCTACAGTAGGTTCACTAGAAGCATGCAAAGTCCTATCATTTTTATTCTTCTTCTTTTTAGAAGAACTAGGTGCCACTAAATTATTTATCGGAGAATCTTGCTCGATTCTCTTAGGGTGGCCTTCAGGATACAAAGGTTCCTGAGTCATTCTACCAGTTCTAGTATCCACACTAACAGCAAAATCATTTTTATTATTTAATTCATCAGGCAAATCATTTTGAGCTTTAAGTACTTGCTCAGCTTGAATAGCAACCATAGAAGCATATTTGCTAACAAGTTGGAGTTCACCTTTAACTCTAGCCAGATTATCGCTTACGCGTCCTATCTCGAAAGCATTATTCTTTAACTCTCTACCAACATAAGCATTAAAACTTTCTTGTCTAGCCATAAAGTCATCGAATTCATCTAAGCATGGGCTATGAAATTTTGTAGAGGGGATTTCAACTTTATCATATCTATAGAGAGAATTTACCTTTACTACCTGTGTCGGGTTATCAAGACAATATGGTTCTTCAACAGGCGGTAGATTAAGACCATGTATTTCTTCAATAAGTGGTAAATTCTTAACATCTTCAGCTTTAATACCTTTTTCTTTCATTGATTTCTTTGCCTCTTTCATATCTTCAGGACTGAGAAATAAAACACCTCTCTTCTTCGGAGTGGGTTTAGGAATAAGCTCAGGAGTTGGCTCAATTGGTTTAGGAATTGCCTCGGGAACTGGCTCAGGAAGAGTCCAATTATTTTCATTAGTCAACATATTATTCAATAATATTTCAGCTTCGTCGACTGTTCTTTCCCTGAAAACACAACCAGCATAACTATCCAAGTAGTCCTTGGAAGCATCGGTTAGTCCATTGTAAAACATATCAATAATTTCATTTTTCTTAAGAGGATGATCAGGCAAAGCATTAAGTAACCGGAGAAGCCTCCCCCAAGGTTGTGGGAGACTCTCTTCTTTGATTTGCACAAAATTATGTATTTCTCGCAAAGCAGCTTGTTTCTTATGAGGAGGGAAATATTTAGCAGAGAAGTAATAAATCATATCCTGGGGACTACACACACAACCAGGAGCAAGAGAATTGTACCAAGTCTTAGCATCACCCTTTAATGAGAACGGAAATATCTTAAGGATATAATAATAGCGAGACTTCTCATCATTAGTAAACAGGGTAGCTATATCATTCAACTTGGTAAGATGTGCCACAACAGTTTCAGATTCAAGGCCATAAAAAGGATCAGATTCAACTAAAGTAATAATCTCAGGATCAACAGAGAATTCATAATCCTTATCAATAACACAGATAGGTGAAGTAGCAAAAGCAGGGTCGGGTTTCATTCTAGCATTAAGAGACCGCTGCTTCCATTTAGCTAATAATTGCTTAAGATCATATCTATCATTGCAAGCAAAGATTTCCCTAGCAGCTTCTTCATTCATAACATAACCCTTAGGAACAACAGGCAATACATAACCATTGGGAGAACCTTCATCATCACTATCATCAATAATAGGTTCTTCAATATTTTCATTCCCCCTAACTCTAGCAAGTTGTTCATCAAGAAATTCACCTAATGGCAAAGTAGTATCAAGCACAGAAGTAGTTTCATCATGCATAGCAGAAGTGGCATCATCAATAACATGCGACATATCAGAATTCATAGCAGTAGCAGGTTTAGGTGTCGCAAGCCTACTAATAATGGAAGGAGAATCTAGTGCAGAGCTAGATGGCAGTTCCTCCCCTCCCCTTGTAGTTGAGGGCAAAATAGTAGTTCGGTCGTCTTTCAAGTTCTTCATAGTGATCAAAAGATATAAATCCCAAGTGACTCAGAGAATAGAGCTATGCTCCCCGGCAACGGCGCCAGAAATTAGTCTTGATAACCCACAAGTGTAGGGGATCGCAACAGCTTTCGAGGGTAAAGTATTCAACCCAAATTTATTGATTCAACACAAGGGGAGCCAAAGAATACTCTTGAGTATTAGCAGTTGAGTTGTCAATTCAACCACACTTGGACAAATTAGTATCTGCAGCAAGGAATTTAGTAGCAAAGTAGTATGATAATAAAGGTAACAGTGGCAAAAGTAAAGATAATAGTTTTTGGGTTTTTGTAGTAGTTGTAACAGTAGCAACGGAAAAGTAAATAAGCGAAGAACAATATATGAAAAGCTCGTAGGCAATGGATCAGTGATGGATAATTATGCCGGATGCGATTCCTCATGTAATAGTTATAACATAGGGTGACACAGAACTAGCTCCAATTCATCAATGTAATGTAGGCATGTATTCCGTAAATAGTCCTACGTGCTTATGGAAAAGAACTTGCATGACATCTTTTGTCCTACCCTCCCGTGGCAGCGGGGTCCTAGCGGAAACTAAGGGATATTAAGGCCTCCTTTTAATAGAGAACTAGAACAAAGCATTAGCACATAGTGAATACATGAACTCCTCAAACTACGGTCATCACCGAGAAGTATCCCGATTATTGTCACTTCGGGGTTGTCGGATCATAACACATAATAGGTGACTATAGACTTGCAAGATAGGATCAAGAACACACATATATTCATGAAAACATAATAGGTTCAGATCTGAAATCATGGCACTCGGGCCCTAGTGACAAGCATTAAGCATAGCAAAGTCATAGCAACATCAATCTCAGAACATAGTGGATACTAGGTATCAAACCCTAACAAAACTAACTTGATTACATGGTAAATCTCATCCAACCCATCACCGTCCAGCAAGCCTACGATGGAATTACTCACGCACGGCGGTGAGCATCATGAAATTGGTGATGGAGGATGGTTGATGATGACGACAGCGACGAATCCCCCTCTCCGGAGCCCCGAACGGACTCCAGATCAGCCCTCCCGAGAGAGATTAGGGCTTGGCGTCGGCTCCATGTCGTAAAATGCGATGAAACTTTACTGTCAGTTCAAAGACAACACCGAATCCAGCATCCCGAACACGACTACAGTGTGCATCTTTCAATAAATAAGCAGCCTTGCAAACAGTGGGAAGCGACAAACGTACGGTCTTGTTAAATCGAGAATCATCTCCCTCAGCATCATCTTCAGTTGCATTGCTCTTACTAGACTTCTTCCTCTCTATAGAGGGAAATGCAGTCTGCATTAGAAGATTAGCCATAAAAAGAGACAGAGAAAACACAGATAGAATAACAATGAAGGAAACAAATGTAGCCACTTCAACAAACCTTTGGAACATCATCCGCCTCCTCGCCAGAGTCAGCACGAACACCTTCATCGCCTTCATCACGGGCACGCTTGGGTAAACTCTTAGATGGACCACAGTCTTTGCGTCTACCAGTATGAACATCCCTCACAAAATCTACAAGCACAAAGTCGTCATCGTCAGAGTTGGGACCTTCACTGATATGTAGTCGCTTGCGCTGAGGATCCTTTCCACCAGCTTCAGCAGTTCTCTTGCCAAGATTCTTGTTCATGCCAGCAACATGTGGACTCCGCCGAGGAGTACAACCTTCCTCAGCAACAGAACTCAGCCTCTTCTTCTGCAAAGCAGGCTGCTTCACTTTGACAAATTTGGCACCCTTGGCACCATCTGCAGCTCTCCTCTGCTTCTCCTTCTCTGCACACTCTTTTGAGTCACTTTCAAACCTCAACTTCTTCTTGCTTTGCTTCAATTCATATGCACAAAGCTATTCCGAGACCATCCACTCATGTGTAACTTCCTCTGTACCATCAACAGACTCGATTGTGTTTCATACAAGACAGGATGTCTCTGGTCAAAGCTCACACCAACATCACCCTCTGCAAAATAATGGTCAATCAATTGAGTAACCTCCTCAAACCCAGGCGCCCCAGCATGGAAAACAAACACTATGTCAAAATGAAGTTTAACTATGGTCGCTAAAAAGTGCACAAAAAGAACAAATGTAGTACACTTAGACATATAAATGCAGTGCTCCAATCATGAGCTAAAAAAATTAATGCATTGTACAAAAAACTTGAATAAAACAACAATGCAGTTCACACATACATATAGTGGAGTTCACATATACAAATAAATGCAGTGCTGCATACACTAACTTCACATTTGTTCCCAACAAAATGCCGGACTAGATACAGCAAGGCAACGCCAATTTTTACAACATCAAGTAAGCAGCATACATAAAATAAACAAAGCATTCACATACCAGAAGAAGGGGCCACACTTATGGGAGAAGATTCAATTGGTGAATTCACTTGATGTCCTCCCTCACCACCATGATCCTTACCACCAGGACAACGAGAGCCAATTGGTGTCTCATTATGACCACTGCAATCACCTACTGGATTAAAAAAACCAGAAACAGAAATTACAAAACATCACATGACAAATAATGCAAAGGAAAGCTGACAACTAACACAGCATAAACAAATATGCAGGATGAATCAGGAAACTAGATAAACATCAAAAAAAATAAACAAAGCCAAAAATAAGTACTCCACATACCCTGAACTCCTCCTCCCACTCGACTCGGCGAAGACATGGCGTTTGCCTGCAGCACAAGGATGAAGTGACAGATATAAGCAACAAAATCGGCGAAATCTGACGAAACCCTAGATGCACCTTCCTCTGCCTATAGAGCAGACACGAGTGTCGACTTCAAATCGAGATAAAATCACATGCTTACGAAAAAAATACATAAGCAAAAACCACAACAACAACTATGAGAATCACAAAACTAGACAAGGGGACGATCAAGACCGAGGCCAAGGGGAACGTACCACAAAAAAGGGGATGAACGGCAACGGGGGGTGAAACGTCTCCAACATATCTATAATTTTTGATTGTTCCATGCTATTATATTACCCCTTTTGGATGTTTATGGGATTTATTGTACACTTCTATATTACTTTTGGGACTAACCTATTAACCGGAGGCCCAACCCATATTGCTGTTTAATTGCCTATTTCAGTATTTCGAGGAAAAGGCATATCAAACGGAGTCCAAACAGAATGAAACCTTCGGCAGCGTGATTTTTTTGGAAGAATATGATCCTGGAGACTTGGAGTTCACGTCAGAAGAGCCTCGAGGCAGCCACGAGATAGGAGGGCGCCTCCCCCCTACTGGGCACGCCCCTGTCTCGTGGGCCCCTCGAGCACCTCCCGACCGACTTCTTTCGCCTATATAAGCCTACGTACCCTAAAACCATCGAATATCAAGATAGATCAGGAGTTTCGCCGCCGCAAGCCTCTGTAGCCACCAAAAACCTCTCGGGAGCCCGTTCTGGCACCCTGCCGGAGGGGGAACCCATCACCGGTGGCCATCTTCATCATACCGGCGCTCTCCATGACGAGGAGGGAGTAGTTCACCCTCAGGGCTGAGGGTATGTACCGGTAGCTATGTGTTTGATCTCTCTCTCACGTGTTCTCTCTATAGCACGATCTTGATGTATCGCGAGCCTTGCTATTATAATTGGATCTTATGATGTTTCTCCCCCTCTACTCTCTTGTGATGAATTGAGTTTCCCTCTTGAAGTTATCTTATCAGATTGAGTCTTTATTTGAGAACACTTGATGTATGTCTTGACGTGTTTATCTGTGGTGACAATGGGATATCACGTGCCACTTGATGTATGTTTTGGTGACCAACTTGCGGGTTCCGCCCATGAACCTATGCATATGGGTTGGCACACGTTTTCTTGACTCTCCGGTAGAAACTTTGGGGCGCTCTTTGAAGTACTTTGTGTTGGTTGGATGAACCTAAGATTGTGTGATGCTTATCGTATAATCATGCCCACGGATACTTGAGGTGACAATGGAGTATCTAGGTGACATTAGGGTTTTGGTTGATTTGTGTCTTAAGGTGTTATTCTAGTATGAACTCCATGATGGATTGAGCGGAAAGAATAGCTTTATGTTATTTTACTATGAACTCTTGAATAGATAGAACAGAAAGGATAACTTTGAGGTGGTTTCGTACCCTACCATAATCTCTACGTTTGTTCTCCGCTATTAGTGGCTTTGGAGTGACTCTTTGTTGCATGTTGAGGGATTGTTATATGATCTATCTATGTTATTATTGTTGAGAGAACTTGCACTAGTGAAAGTATGAACCCTATGCCTTGTTTCCTACCATTGCAATACCGTTTACGCTCACTTTTATCATTAGTTACCTTGCTGTTTTTATATTTTTAGATTACAAATACCTATATCTACCATCCATATTGCACTTGTATCACCATCTCTTCACTGAACTAGTGCACCTATACAATTTACCATTGTATTGGGTGTGTTGGGGACACAAGAGACTCTTTGTTACCTGGTTGCAGGGTTGTTTGAGAGAGACCATCTTCATCCTACGCCTCCTACGGATTGATAAACCTTAGGTCATCCACTTGAGGGAAATTTGCTACTGTCCTACAAACTTGTGCACTTGCAGGCCCAACAACGTCTACAAGAAGAAGGTTGTGTAGTAGACATCAAGCTCTTTTCTGGCGCCGTTGCCGGGGAGGCTAGGTAAGCGGCACTCACTGACACCCCGTCAACTAAGCTCTTTTCTGGCGCCATTGCCGGGGAGGTGAGTGCTTGAAGGTATATCTTTAGATCTTGCAATCGAATCTTTTGTTTCTTGTTTTATCACTAGTTTAGTTTATAAAAGAAAACTACAAAAAAATGAAGTTAAGTTTGTCTCTTATGCTTCGTCTTTTTAATATCTTTCGTGAGAATGATGGAAAGGAAAATTGTGCTCAAGTGCTAGAAGAAGAATGCATTAAAATGCTTGGTACTAGATCTTTGTATGATGAGCATGATTGCAATGTTGTTAGTATGAATTCCTTGAATATCCATGATGCTAATGATATGCAAAGCCATAAGCTTGGGGAAGCTATGTTTGATGAATATGATATTTTTTGTCCCCCAAGTTTTGAAGAGAAATTTTATTATGATGAAAGCATGCCTCCTATTTATGATGATTATATTGATGAAAGTGGGTTTGGAAGAGTGTCAACTTTAGGAAGTAGTTACCCCACTATTTTGGAGGATGTTGAATCTTATTGTCATGAATATGAAAGTGGATTTGGAAGAGTGTCAACTTTATTTAGTGATGATTCCACTATTTCGGAAGAGGTTCCAATTGATTATGAGAACAAAGTTGCCATCTATGATGATTATTGTGATGACTAGTATGCTATCAGGAATAATGATAACCATGAAACTTGTCATCATGATTTTAGTTTTCAATTGGATTATGCCTCACATGATAATTATTTTGTTGAGTTTGCTCCCACTATTATTCATGAGAAGAATTTTGCTTATGTGGAGAGTAGTAAATTTTATATTCTTATAGATAATGAAAAGAATGCTTTAGGTGTTGGTTATATTGTTGAATTCATTCATGATGCTACTGAAAATTATTATGAGACAGGAACATATGCTTGTAGGAATTGCAATAATGTCAAGTTTCCTCTCTATGTGTTGAAAATTTTGAAGCTATGCTTGTTTTACCTTCCTATGCTTGTTGATTATTGTCCCCATAAGTTGTTTGCTCACAAAATCCCTATGCATAGGAAGTGGGTTAGGCTTAAATGTGCTAGTCATATGCTTCATGATGCTCCCATTATGTTTTAATTCTTATCTTTTATGTGAGCATCGTTGTCATCATCATGCCTAGCTAGAAAGGCATTAAAGAAAAGCACTTGTTGGGAGACACCCCAATATTTATCCCTACTGTTTTTGTGTGTCCACATGATTATTCTACTGTAGTAATCATGTTTTATAGCTTTTTATTCAATAAAGTGCCAAGT
This sequence comes from Triticum aestivum, assembly GCF_018294505.1. Taxonomy (NCBI): domain Eukaryota; kingdom Viridiplantae; phylum Streptophyta; class Magnoliopsida; order Poales; family Poaceae; genus Triticum; species Triticum aestivum. Next base: position 244,132,967 of record NC_057807.1, read on the forward strand.
AAGACCTATAGGATAGCTCACGGTGATAGTTGTGTTGATCCTGCTGAAAATCAGAAACTTTTGCACCCAGTAAATTAGTTTTGGTAATTCTGAGAAACGTGCTTCTGATCTTATTATTTTTTATATGGATTGGTACACAATTTTCTTAGGTCTTCCTAATTTTGTAGGATTTTTGGAGTCCCAGAAGTATACGTTTGATATAGATTACTACAGACTGTTCTGGCATATTCTGTTTTTCGTGTGTTGGTTGCTTATTTTGATGCATCTATGGCCAATAAAATAGTTTATAAACCATAGAAAAGTTGGAATACAGTAGATTTAACACCAAAATAAATAAAGAATGAGTTCATTACAGTACCTTATGTGGTGGTTTTGTTTTCTTTCACTAACGGAGCTTATAAGATTTCCTTTTGAGTTTTTGTGTTGTGAAGTTTTCAAGTTTTGTGTAAAGCGTTTATGGACTATGGAATAAGGAGTGGCAAGATCCTAAGATTTTGGATGCCCAAGGCACCCCAAGATATTCAAGAATATCCAAAAGCCTAAGCTTGGGGATGCCCCTGGAAGGCATCCCCTCTTTCGTCTTCGTTCATTGGTAACTTTACTTGGAGCTATATTTTTATTCGCCACATGATATGTGTTTTGCTTGGAGCGTCGTGTAGTATATTAGTCTTTGCTTTTTAGTTTACCACAGTCATCCTTGCTGTACACACCTTTTGGGAGAAGCCTATTTGATTAGAATTTGCTAGAATACTCCAGTGCTTCACTTATATCTTTTAGAGCACGGTGGTGTCTTAATTTTGAAGAAATTTCTAGTCTCTCATGCTTCACTTATATCTTTTTGAGAGTCTTTTAGAATAGCATGGTATTTGCTATGGTTACAAAGTTGGTCCTAGAATGATGAGCATCCAAGCTGGGTATAATAAAAACTATCATAGGAAGAGAATTGGATACTATGATCAATTTGATGCTTGATAATTGTTTTGAGATATAAAGGTAGTAATGTTAGGGTAATGCTAGTGGATAATTATGAAATTGAGAAATACTTTTGTTGAAGTTGGCAAGTCCCGTAGCATGCATGTATGGTAAAAGTTGTGTGACCAATTTGTTGCATGAGGTGCTCTTTTGATTGTCTTCCTTATGAGTGGCAGTCGAGGACGAGCGATGGTCTTTTCCTATCAATCTATCCCTCTTGGGGCATGCGTAGTAGTACTTTGCTTCGAGGGCTAAGTAGACTTTTGCAATAAGTATATGAGTTCTTTTTGACTAATGTGAGTCCATGGATATACGCACACTCATCCTTCCACTTTGCTAGCCTTTATTATTACCGCGCAACTTTCGCCGGTATCATGAACCCTTTATTAATCTTCCTCAAAACAGCCACCATACCTACCTATTATGGCATTTCCATAGCCATTCCGAGATATATTGCCATGCAACTTTCCACCGTTCCGTTTATTATGACACGTTCCATCTTTGTCATACTGCTCTTTGCATAATCATGTAGTTGACATTGTATTTGTGGCAAGGCCACCTTCATAATTTTCATACATGTCGCACTTGATTCGTTGCATATCCCGGTACACCGCCGGAGGCATTCATATAGAGTCATATCCTGTTCTAGCTTTGAGTTGTAATTTTTGAGTTGTAAATCAATAGAAGTGTGATGATCTTCATTATTAGAGCATTGTCTCAGTGAGGAAAGGATGATGAAGACTATGATTCCCCCACAAGTCGGGATGAGACTTCGGACTTTACAAAAAAAAGAGAAAAAAAGAGAAAAAAGAGAAAGGCCAAAAAGAAAAAAAAGGAAGGCCAAAGAAAAAAAAGAGAAAAAAAAGAAAAGAAAAAAATAAAAGAAAAAGAAAAAAATAAAATGAGAGAAAAAGAGAGAAGGGACAATGCTACTATCTCTTTTTCCACACTTGTGCTTCAAAGTAGCACCATGATCTTCATGATAGAGAGTCTCCTATGTTGTCACTTTCATATACTAAGTGGGATTTTTTCATTATAGAACTTGGCTTGCATATTCCAATGATGGGCTTCCTCAAAATGCCCTAGGTCTTCGTGAGCAAGCAAGTTGGATGCACACCCACTTAGTTTCTTTTGTTGAGCTTTCATATATTTATAGCTCTAGTGCATCCGTTGCATGGCAATCCCTACTCACTCACATTGATATCTATTAATGGGCATCTCCATATAGCCCATTAATACGCCTAGTTGATGTGAGACTATCTTCTCCCTTTTTGTCCTCACAACCACCACCATATACCACCATAGTGCTATGTCCATGGTTTGCGCTCATGTATTGCGTAAGAGTTGAAAAAGCTGAAGCGTGTTAAAAAGTATGAAACAATTGCTCGGCTCGTCATCGGGGTTGTGCATGATGGGAGTATTTTGTGTAATGAAAATGAAGCATGGCCTAACTATATGATTTTGTAGGGATAAGCTTTCTTTGGCTATGCTATTTTGATAGGACATGATTATTTGTTAGTACGCTTTGAAGCATTATTATTTTTATGTTTTATAAGCTTTTATTTTGAATCATTTGGATCTGAACATTCATGCCACAATAAAGAAAATTACATTGAGAATTATGCTAGGTAGCATTCCACATCGAAAATTTCTTTTTTATCATTTACCTACTCGAGGACGAGCAGGAATTAAGTTGGGGATGCTTGATACGTCTCCAGCGTATCTATAATTTTTTATTGTTCCATGCTATTATATTACCCCTTTTGGATGTTTATGGGCTTTATTGTACACTTTTATATTACTTTTGGGACTAACCTATTAACCGGAGGCCCGGCCCATATTGTTGTTTTATTGCCTGTTTCAGTATTTCGAGGAAAAGGAATATCAAACGAAGTCCAAACGGAATGAAACCTTTGGCAGCGTGATTTTTTGGAAGAATATGATCCTGGAGTCTTGGAGTTCACGTCAGAGGTGTCGTGGTTCTAAGTCTGACAGTAGAATAGGGGTAGTATAACGGAGCATGATCTATCGAGATGCATATGGGTGACACGGTGGTTTTAGCGAGTTCGGGCCTCTCACGGTGGAGATAATAACCCTACGTCTCGTGCTCCGGAGAGGCTTTGTTTTATCTAAGTATATATCCGGAGATTACAATGTGTGTGAGAGAGAGGAACGGATCCCCATGCCTGAGCTAAGTCCTGAGACTAATGGTGAAAAGAGAGAGAGGTGGAAGAAGAGGCCCCCTTAGTCTAGTGGTGGGGGTGGCTTATATAGAGTGCGCCACCCCCTCACCTCCTACGTTACAAAGTGGGGTATGAATGCCATAATGCCAGCCCACCATTAAGCCCTCACTATTAGAAAGATGCCGACTGCTTTGCTGCCTGCTGGCCTTCGTATATCCGAGTGAGTCGTACGGTCGAGTGGTGAACTGTCATCCGAGTGGATGGTATGTTGCTTGGTCGAGTGGATAGTATGCTGCTTGTCCGAGTGAATAATGTGTCTGTATGAAATTGACCTGGACCCACATGTTGTGTGGACCCCATGCTTCATGATATGTCGACCCTTCATGGGCCTACCTGTTATGTATATCCCCAACATTAGCCCCCGAATCGATTGCGATTTTGCAGAACGAGTTGGTGTAAGACACAGTTTGGTCCGAGTGATTACAGAAATACTCGGTACATGTCGTCGCGCTTTTCAGACGACCAAGGTTTGAACAAAATCTCAATGGATTCCGGCACCATGCTTCCCAACTGATCGAGGTAAGTGTCTGCGAGGAGCAACTTGGTGACATTCGTTCATCTCTCGGGAGAGGTTTAACTCGTGATCTGAGTATGGGTGTGTCATCAAATCCGTGCAACCAGATTGACACATGGACTGCTCTCTTAGAGAGATGCCATTCTTATCCCGGAGGATCGTCAATACGAGTCGGTTTTAGATCCACACTTGTGAGTTTCACACTTTGAGTCCTAGAAGAAGGCTCAAAACAGGTCCACGGAGGAGCGTTAAACTCGCCTTATAGAATATATTTTTTTGGAGTGATTTGGAGCTGGGCCTGCATTGAGTAACTGATTACTCGGAATTTCTTCATGCCTGGAACGTGTCTTTTTTTTGTTGTTTGGCCGTCACTCGGGTTGGGTGGACCGTTCCGAGTGGATACCATTCCAGTGGGGGCACGCTGAGTGCACCCACTGGGTGTAGTCCCCGAGACTGCCGTCGACTGCGGGCAATCGGCGGGAGTCTTAGAGCCTGTCTTTTTGTTGTTTGGCCGTCACTCGGGTTGGGCAGACAGTTCCGAGTGGATACCATTCCAGTGGGGGCACGCTGAGTGCACCCACTGGGTGTAGTCCCCGAGACTGTCGTCGACTTTGGGCAGTCGGCGAGAGTCTTAGAGCCTGTCTTTTTGTTGTTGTTCACCACTCGGACTGGTCAGGCCATACCGAGTGGAGATTACTCCAGTGGGGGCACGCCGAGTGCACCCACTGGGTGTAGTCCCCGAGACCACCGTCGACTGCAGGCAGTCGGCGGGGGTATGAGAGAACTAAAACTCTTCTTAGCTGGCACTGATCAAACTTGTTCTTCTCTGACTCGGAGGTCAAGTAATACTGGAGATGGGTTTGCATCGAGCAAAAATGTTTCTTTCTAAGTTCTCTTCCAGTGGGGGCACGCTGAGTGCACCCACTGGGTGTAGTCCCCGAGCCTCTGTCGGACTAGATGAGTCTGGCAGAGGGTTTAAGTCTCTCGGTAAACCTTCATGCAGTTGGCACGGCAAATATCTTTGTCTGGAATTGAATCAATCGGATGGATGCATAACAAGGTGGTTGTACGAACGACGTTCGACGAGTAAGGTCGCCTGTATTCAGCGATGGCGCTTCATTTTTACCCTTTTGCATGAAAGGGGTATTTATCCAAGTAGACGTGCTTCACTTATAGATCTTCGGCGAACCGAGCATGTATGGTCAGAAGAATATTCCTGATGTGATCAACAGGTTGACCAAATGGGCGTAACCCCTGAGGGTGACATGGCCAACTGCCGTGCGTAGCCCCCGAGTGATGCTCGAAGAAGGTAAGCTTGCTATAGAGTGTGATATGAGGTTTGACCATATGAGTAACTTAGCTGTTCCCGTGCTGGGGGTGTAGAGGTAAAGACATGTCCAACTGATGGTGACGCGCGAGACGGCTGAGGGGCGATGATGTGTACAACCGAGTGACGATGCACGGGGCGGTCGAGTGGTGAAGACGCGCGCAACTGAGTGGTGACGCGCAGAGCGGTGGAATGGTGATGACGTGTGAAGTGGTCGAATGTAGGACTACATATCTAGCCAAGTGGAGATGCACGGGGCAGCCGAGTGGTGAAGACGTGCACAACCGAGTGGCAGCGCGCGAAGCGGCTAAGGCGAAGTCGTGTGTCACCGGACAGTGAAAATGGTCCTCGGAGGATTTAGTCGAATGCTTTCGAAGCTTATGTAGTGACAAGTTTGGTGTAGTGTGGTTGCAATGCAACAAGACCGGCGCGACAACTGAGTCTGAGTAGGAAAGAAGATGGCATGCAGAGCATCTGGGTGATTATAAAATTTGTCCAAGTGGCGGATCGAATGCACTTGTTGAAGTGAAGGATCTGACTGGTGATGAAGTACTCGACCACTCAGGCGAGTGTCATTCCAAATGAGGTGCAGCCTCCGAGTGCGGCATAGCCCCCGAGCATACTACAGGCTTCGACAATGGACATGCCGGAATATGAGAAATATAGTCTTGAATGGATGATTTGCAATTCATCGAGTCGGATTTGGGTAAAGATGAGGAGAAGCTTCCGAGTGATGCTCGAAAGAGGCAAAGTCGCAAAAGAGTGAAGTGTGAAGTTTAATTACGAAAGGGACTTATCTGTCTCATGCCCGACGAGGTCTATATCATTGATACGATGAAGAGAATTCCATAGAGGGGTTGGCCGGACGTGTTTGAAGTCAACAGAGTGACAAGGTCAGTGTTGTGGTGCGCTAGGACCAGTATGGTGACCGAGTCTGGGCAACGATGAAGTTGGCGCGTAGAGCCGTCGAGTGATCGCGTAACTTGTGTAAAAAATGGCACAAGTCAACACAATAATTTCTTGAGGAAATTTGATGTGTGCTGAAATGATTTGTGTGAATAACACCCATAGACACCCGCTGGGAGTGCAAGGGGCTTGCTGGTTGACCAGCAAAAGTCTAAAAGAATGAAGGATTCGTTCGCACTTGTCGAAGCGAGAGATCCTACTGAACTCGTTGGAATACTGGCTAAAATAAAATGGAAGTGTAGTGTGTCGACTGAGTTGCAGCCCCGGAGGACCGATGCAAACTCGAAATGAAGAACGACACATGGTGTTCGTGAATGATATGTGAAAAAATGGAAGTTGGACTTGGGAGTCACATAAGCAGTACTAAGCAAGTATGTGAAAATAAGCAGTCGAGCGTAGAGGTACACTCGGTGGTGTGGCCTCCGAGTGAATGTGACGTGTGAATCATGGAATACTCGGGACGAAAATAACAGAATGCAAAATGACTTAGCTGTCTGAAGGCGCGTGGGGCGGTCGAGTGGTGATGAGGTGACCAACCGAGTGGCGACGCGCGGGGAAGCCGAGTGGTGATGAGGTGACCAACCGATTGACGACGCACAGGGTCGCCGAGTGCTGATGAGGTGACCAACCGACTGACGACGCACAGGGTGGCCGAGTGCTGATGAGGTGACCAACCGATGGCGACGCGCGGGGCGGGCGAGTGGTTATGAGGTGACCAACCTGGTGGCGACGCACG